>NW_026652277.1:161733025-162258998 GCF_009828535.3 Hylobates moloch | reverse complement strand
CTTTATTTAAGAGATTTTATTGCAGTAGAGTAGAAGTCATAGAACATATGATTTCCTTCCTCCCTCCCTCTCTCCCTTCCTCTCTCCCTCCCTCTCTCTCTTTCCTCTTTCTCTCATTCTCTCCTCCCTCTTTCTTTTTCTTTTCTCTTCTTTCTTTCTTTCTTTCTTTCCCTTCCTTCCTTCTTTCTTTCTTTCTTTTTCTTTTCTTTCCTTCCTTCCTCCCCTCCCCTCCCCTCCCCTCCCCTCTGCTCCTCTCCTCTCCTCTCCTTTCCTGACTCTCATTCTGTTGCCCAGCCTGGAGTGCAGTGCCACAATCACAGCTCACTGCAGCCTCAACTTCCCAGGCTCAATCAATTCTCCCACCTTAGCCTCCTGATATCTAGAACTACAGGTGCATGCCACCGCGCCTGGCTTTTTTTTTTTTTTTTAGTTTTTTGCAGAGATGACTTTCATCAGGTTGCCCGGGCTGGTCTTGAACTCCTGGGCTCAAGCAATTCACTGGCCTCGGCCTCCCAAAATGCTGAGATTACAGACGAGAGCCACTGCACCTGGCCTGGCTCTAATTTTTTTGCTTCATCATGAAAAGTTCGATTCATGTCAAACTCAGAAACTCTACTCTCAAAGGAAACAAATTCTGAGTGTGAAGGGAGAGGACTGATGAAATTGTGGCTTTGGATTCTTGATTTCCAGGGAAATAATAATTAGAAAAGGAAAATTATCAGTAAGACAAATTTTGTTCTACACCCCACAGAAATTTCTATTTCTTATAATGTCCTCTCCAAATTAATTTTGCCATTTTGTCAAATTTTAGCAATTTACAAATATTTATTTGCAACCTGCCAAAAGATATAGTGATCAGAATGACATCCAAAAGTTAACAGCTGGTTTGTGATAGGTTATATACATTCAAATATCCTTTCCTTTAGTGTGAAGGAGAAAATGCAAAAGCAAAAATAAATACTGTGAAACTGCATTTCAAAATCATAGAGGTAGAAGTAAAAATAAACGTGGTGTTGTTGAAAGTTAAAAGAGAAAAATATGCACCTTTTCATATTTAGCATCCAAAACTACATGAGGTAGAAAATAAAGATTGATATGTTCCAGAACACTAAATCTCAGTGAGAGTATTTTTACAAAAAATGGCTATAAAATAGCAATTCACCAGTTAAGTTTAACCAAATAAGATGACATCTCATTTTGTTAGTTTTGAAAGGAAAAATATGTTGCTATGTTTTTCAGTTAGTTACATTAGTTAGAACAGTAAGCAAAAGAAGATACTGCGCCATTTTAGTTAATCCAATCTTTAAAACTAAATTTCCCTAAATTTCTCAGGTCTGAGACCATGCTGAGAAGAGTGAAAAATAGACTGGAATATATCAGGGCACATTGATTAAAAGCCTGGGTTATAAGATGGAATTTAACTGGAGTCAATAGTTAGCCACTAATTAAAAATTTTTTTTAATTTTTAAAAAAATTTTATAAATTTAGTAGAGACAAGGTCTTGCTATGTTGGCCAGGTTGGTCTTGAACACCTGGCCTCAAACAATCCTCCTGCCTTGGCCTCCCAAAGTGCTAGGATAACAGGCGTGAGCCACTGCACCCAACCCTCAGCCACTACTTTTTAACTATAACCTTGGGCAAGTTACTTCCTAAAACATTAGTTTCCTCAACTATAGAGTAGAGGTTACAATCCGTATCTAATATGATTAAATAAGATATCCCATCCCGGACACAAAATGGTCAATATATGTTATTATGAATAGTCTAAAAGCCAAATTTTTCTAGGGATAAACACATTTTTAATTAAACAACATTTTCTCTCACATATCACAATAATTTATAGAAACACATACTAATTTCTTCTGCTATGTATGAAATATTAATTTTAAACCTACATTTACTCTAATTCCATACATGCAAAAAGAGACACGCCTATATCACACACACACACACACACACACACACGCACGCACAGAACCATTTTCTTTTTAAACTATAGAACTGAAAGAATAGCCATTTTGATTTCATTCACAAAATAAGCATTAATATTGTCCACTGCTATAATTTTGTGAGCTATTCTTATTTGAGTTTTTTTTCCCATTGAATTGAAACAATTTCTTTCCCAAATTAACTCTCCACAGATGTCTTGTAAAAAAAACTGAGATCAACTTTTGGGAGTGATGTAGTTTATTTTAAAAGTAGGCTTCTGCTTTTAGTTTAGCTGGGGATAATATAGTTCACAGTTATACCAAATACAGAGCATCTCCTAACTTCTTGATCCGCTATTTTGATTAAAATGTCAAGAAAGTGCTTTAATAATAGTAATTAGAGGGTTTAGGACTGGACTTGCCATATTAATGGAAAGGAATTAGCAGGACATGCCACGACGTTCACTTTATCACTATTATATTATTTTTTCCTATAAGACCCACAGGTAGATGTGTCAGAATATTAAGGCTTTTTCCAAGGATAATTACATTATTTCACAAAACACATAACTCATTTGGTGAAAACATTCATGTCAATCAGCTTGACTGAAATGGCTAGACAGGTTAGACAAAACAGTAAATTTGCTACTTTGGAGATGAAGGTACAGTTTAAATAAGAGATGTCAGTTTATTGCTTTATTTGAAAGGCAGATTCTTGGACCCTCACATAATGAACTATAATTTATTAGAGCAATTCTTAAGAACTTACATTTTCTGGAGCTCGTAGTAAATTTTGAGAATCTGGCTGAGACCGTGTAATAATAATGGAGTGCAAAGTAGCATTGTGTAGGAAAGCAGAGAAAAGCCGTGGGGTAATATTCGAAGCCCCGGGTGCTTGTCTGGATTCTGCCTCTTCCTGGCTGTTTGATATTATATAATGATTTAAGTTCCCTGAGCATTTATTTTCTCACATGTACCCATCAGAGTTGTTATAGGATGCAGATGTGATAATGCCCATAAAAGCACTTTTGAATCTGTACATTGCCATATAAATGTAAGGCAGCATTATTATTATGGTGGTCGTTAGTACTAGCCTGGTGCAAAAATAATTGTAGTTTTTGCCATTGAAAGTAATGGCAAAAAACGCAACTACTTTTGCACCAAACTCTACCATTTCAGTGATAATTCAACTGATCTAACAGTGTTGCTTTTTTCCCCATATAATGCTAAACGTTTTCAATAATCACCTATATGTCAAGATACAAAATGCATTACAAAGATACAAGATACAAAATGCCAGGCACAGGGGCTCACGTCTGGAATCTCAGCATTTTGGGAGGCTGAGGTGGGCGGATCACTTGAGGTCAAGAGTTTGAGGCCAGCCTGATCAACAAGGTGAAACCCCATCTCCACTAAAAATAATACAAAAATTAGCTGGGTGTGGTGGTGCATGCCTGTAATCCCAGCTACTGGGGAGGCTGAGGCAGGAGAATCATTTGAACCAGGAGGAAGAGGTTGCAGTGAGCCGAGATCACACGACTGCACTCCAGCCTGGGCGACAGAGTAACTCCATCTCAAAATAAACAAAAAACAAACAAACAACAACAACAACAACAAAAAGAAAATGCATTAGATAATATGATTCGGGTGGAAACCAAGTGGGCAAGGCAGGTTAGCAGTGGCCAACAGTTCAGGTTTGAGTTGAACCTGAAGTGATCGAAATAAACAAGGGAAGTGTTTGAAAGCAAAGTGGAGTTCAATAGGACAACAGCAGTGTAGGGTGTGTGTGGAGAAATTAAATTGCACTGAGAGCAGATGGAAAATGAATGCCTACGCCGTAGTCTACCTAATAAAGATCTAAAAGTCATAAAGACATCAAGCTGAACATAAATCAGGCACAGAGGCTACAGCTGGAGCAGTAGGCTGAGCCCAGGCATGCACAAAAAAACCACGAAACCATCTTTTTTGTTTTTTCATATTCAGCTCGGGAAAGATCTCTTTAGGGCACTGAATCTGGTCTCCTCATCAAAAGCACTCATTAGAAATAAAATTAGAAAACAACCATGAATGTAACCGATTTTTTGAAAAGTATAAATAACATTGGATCAGAGTAATAAAGGTTGAGGAAGAGAAAAGGAAGAAGGCCTATTTTGAATATTTTCCCATTCCTGACGGTAAGAGGGTTAGGTACATAGTCATTTAGGTTGTTCGTCAGTTGCATGATGAAGGGGTCATGCCTGCCACATCTCCTGAAATATCCTCAGCCCTCTCATCATTTATTCAAGACATGAATCTGTCCAATGCTTTGGATGTTTTGGAAGTACTTTCTTTCTTTCTTTTCTTTCTTTTTTTTTTTTTTTTTTGAGATGGAGTTTCGTTCTTGTTGCCCATGCTGGAGTGCAATGGCGCGATCTGGGCTCACTGCAACCTCTGCCTCCCAGGTTCAAGCGACTCTCCTGTCTCAGCCTCCGAAATAGCTGGGATTACAGGTATGTGCCACCACACCTGGCTAATTTTGTATTTTTAGTAGAGACGGGGTTTCACCATGTTGGCCAGGCTGGTCTCGAACTCCTGACCCCAGGTGATCCACCAGCCTTGGCCTCCCGAAGTGCTGGGATTACAGTCATGAGCTACTGTGCCTGGCCAGAAGTACTTTCTTTTTAATGTGCTAGACTCTGGCCTGGGAGAGCAAGACAGACATGGCTCCTGTCCTCAGGAAGTAATGGCTTCCCTGTCTCATGCAGCATGTCCTTACTACGGATTGTTAGCAAAAGTGGTCATAATTATTCCCTCCCTGTATCCGCATCCTTTTGCAGTGCGACTGCAGATCCTATCAGCAAGAGATGGAGTCTAATTTCTCACCCTTTGAATCTAGGTTGGCAGGATGACTTTATTTGACCTGTAAAACCACGGAGTTGACCGTATGCCAGTTCCTGCTCTATGCCAAAACACGCTTTCGTCTTTTCTCTCTCTCTGTCTCTCTCTCGGAATCTGTGACCACCGTGAGAACAAGGCTGGGGTAACATGCTAGAGGGTAAGAGTCCACGTGGAGCCAGTCATTCTTGCTGAGGCCATGTAGATCAGCTAGCTGACCACCCGCCCATCGGGCAGCTGCCCTCCGAGAGAGCCCAGCCAGTACTGGAAGAACGGTCCAGCCAAGCCCAGCTCCAGTGGCTGTTCTACAGAATTGCAAACTAAATAAATGGTTGCTTCTAGTCACTACATTTTGGAATGATTTGTAATGTAGCAAAAGCTGACTGAGCGGCTCTTAACTGTGTAAGTATGACTCTAAGCTTATTTTGGGCACAGAATTTTCTCCTTGGCTTATCAAATTACCTTGATAACTGCCAAATCGCCACTCCACTTTGCGCTGTATGGAAATTGCCTCAGTGGACAGTTGTCAGAATACAGACACCCTGGGAAGGTTTGATATTGGATCTCTGATCTGCAGAATATGAAGTTGACTAATGTGCTTGAAATGTGACATATAGAGTATAATATATTCCTCAAAGAAAGTACAAATACATAAGGCAGAACATAAACATCCACAACCAATATCAACTTCAAACAAGTAATTGAAAAGTTAAATGCAAATCCTATTAGCTTTGTTTTCCAACATGATGCGTCATGATGTGAAACGACGACCAAACACCTGTTTGTCACATTCTGGATTTGTACAACTAATTTAACAGGTCCTATAGACACAGCCATCAAGTCTCCAATTTCTCCTTCAAGTCATTTTATTATGTTGATATATTATTGAAACTATCACTAGCAGCTTATGTATTGTTCCAGTTGTCTGGTTGTAACTGCTTTAATTCTAATGATGACACATGAATGGAGATTAGTGAAAGGGAGCTTTGATTTATCTTAATTTTTAAATATGTCAGAGCATCTTTCCCTCTTTTCCTGGCAGCCTCTCTTCTGTGTCCAGTTCTCTCAGTTGGGCATTTTGGGACAGCAGCCAATTCCAGGGCTAATGTGTTTCTGCTGTTATCTTACACTGATGCTGCTTCATAGAGGCAGCGATGAAGATAAGGCCTAATTGGATGTATTTTTAAAGAAAACCTTTTAGTTACTTGGAACAGAACTCCTCCAATTAGCTTCTTTTCTCTTCTGTCTGGCTGTACAATAGCCATACTGATGTGAAAATGCTGAATTTGGAAGGGAGTCAAGGGCAGTGTCAGGCAAGTGAAGAATAATCATGCTTAACTCAGGAGAAATGCTCCACCAGACGGGCTGGGAGCTGTATTTCCACGAAGGCAGGATGAGTGAAGGATAGCTGGGAGGTCATATGTGACAAGAGGTCCTTGCAGTGGTCCAGGGTACACTACCAAGCAGCCATGCTCTAGAGCCCAGCAAGACAGGGAAGGTACAGGTAGGCACTAAAGGAGAAAGACTCAGTACTTTATAATGGCCATTATTTTACTCCAATGGAAATATTTTACTTCAAAGCAAAATATTTTACCCTTAGCTGAGGACTAGGCATTTTAAGCTGCAATCTTTAACATGTTATCCCCAGGTTGGTGAAAATCTATTTAAATCCCTGCCCTTTTAAAGTTACTTACAAGATTCTAGCAGCCACTGAATAGGAGAGCTGCTTAGCATTAGGTTGGTGCAAAAGTAATCGCTGTTTTTGCAATTACTTTTAAAAAGTAGCTCCTAGTAAAGGGAGCAGGTTTAGCAGTCTTGATGTGGAAAAAAACGTAGAGAAAAGAAGCAGAGTCAAAACCATTTCTTTCTGGCATTCATTTCTGAAATGGAATTAGAAGTGAGACATAATAAGTTAATTTCCCTTTGGCTGGAAGTGGGTCTGCCATCATTACCTCATGCTCTCTAGGGGGTGTGAGTTCGTGTGTTCCTTTGAGTATCACTGAATACCGGGGTATGAGGATTAATGTCACCCACGACGGATGTATCTGGGCCATATTACATTAGTCCTCTGGTCAATTAGAAAGGTTGAGCCTGGGCTGGGCTGGATGGCAGAGTGGGGTAAAGAGGGGACAGTGAGAGACAGGGTGTGGTCAAGAGACAGCAGGAGGAAGCCGCTGCGCCTCCCCTAGCTCCTCAATCATGTGACTTGCTATTCATTTCTCTGGAGCCATCTGTCCTCACAGTCCTGACGCCTGACTCTAGGAACTTTAGCCAAGATTCTGACTCCAGCCTTTACTTCATAGGAAGTTTGAATTTGAATTCACTGTTAACAAAATTATACAGGCTGTGATTTTTGGATGCTGGCATCATTATTTAAAATTTACTTACTTAGATTAATATTAAAAATTAAGCCATGTATTTGATTGATTTTATAGATCAGAGGTCAAATTTAGCCAACCAGTGCCTTAACCAAGTAATATTAACTTGGAGACAGCCTTTTCTCTTTCCTCCTTGTTGATTTCCCATATGATTATAATATTGTGTGTAAGTCTTGAATTTTCTGTGTAGGTCTTCATTTGTACTCCTCTGGGCACAGAAATACACCTTCCAAAAGCTAGTCGCTATTCACCCTATTATCTCCAACAAGCACGAGGTCTGTTAAAAGTTGTTTAATCTAATAAATTTATTAGATTAATATTCATATATTAATAATATATTATTCAGTCTAATATGTTTGATATTTATGCTAGAGTTCAGGTAGCAAACCAATAGCTCAAGAAAAGTTAGGGATGGTCATTTTTAAATTTTTTCTCCTTTTCCATGATGCTAATTTTCTGTGAATATCTTGCATCCATGACCACAGTGGGCAAGGCGCTGACCCTCTCTCTTTAATCACAGAACCAGAGCAAGACTGGCTTTTGAGAAATAAGAGGGATATTGCAGTGACATCTATGAATTATATAATAATTCTGGGGAAAATGAAAAGGATTCTAGATCAGAATTACTTCTACAATGTGCTAAAGTCATAAATTTTGCATAGAAGTAAAGGCCATAAAAATAGTTATTTTGAATAGTTTCACGGATTTCTCATTGGTGTATCTTTATACCTAAATGAATATGTACAGTCAAATATAAAGAACACAGTTTATATAACAAACCTCTTCTCTAACACTAGAACCACAATTTGCTTCCCCTCTTCCCTCCATTCTCATCCTCTATAATGGATTAAACTCCTAGTTTGGCACAAAGCCTTATAATTTTTATGCCATCCCCAGCGGATACACCTAATTCTAGAGACTGCGTACCTGATGATTAGTTCTATCCACTGTATTGGCCGTGGAGGGGTGGTCTCTAGTGTTCTGACGAATTCGAGTGGAGTTTTGTTGCTCAATGTTGGAAGAGGTTGGGATACAGAACTCTCTGAAGCATCGTTTGAAGTTTTCATCCAGAAATGCATAAAGGACTGGGTTGAGGCAGCTGTTTGTGTAACCTAGAGCAATGCAGAAGTGCCAAGAAACAGTCTGGAACGTAGTTTCTGGGATTGTAACCAAGGCTTTAATGATGACGTAAATGTGAATGGGAGTCCAGCAGACGATGAACACAGCCACCACCACCAGCACCATCCTGGTGATCCTTCGAAGATTCCTGTCCTTTTCTTTGGAGCCAGAGAGCATGCGGACACTTTTGAGGCGCAAGATCATCAGTCCATAGCACACGGTAATGATGAGCACAGGCATGATGAAGGCGAAGATGAAAACACAGATCTTCAGCAGGTTTTCCCAGTACCAGGTTGGATGAGAGAATGTTAGTGTACAATCTATGGAACCTAGAAGAAAGGAATTTAAAGGAAAAATCAGCAGCAACATTTAATTATGTCATAAGGTGTTAATACTGCCATTTTGCTCATTCATTTTTAGCCTTGACCAGAGCTAACTGAAGGCTATGAAGAAATCGTGGAAGAAACTCAGTTGTTTGTTACTTTTCAAAGAAAGTTTTACTTCTAATTTTTTTTTTTCTAAATTTCCCATTTTGCAATCCACTTTGATCACATTAAGCTTTTGTTCAGGGAACAAAAATGAAGCTCTCAACATGAGCTAGATCCTCCATGAGGTCTATATTGATATAAAAAATGTAATAATTGTCCACAGTCTCTAGGTGGCTCCAGATAATGGATGTTTTCACTTCATTTTTTGATGGATTGTTCAATATTCTGATATTAGGTGTAGAAAGATAAATTTGCCATGTAGTCAGCCACTTGAAAATTTTAAACAAGCCTCAGTGTAATACTCTTTGGGTTTAAGCTCCAATTACACTTGGGAGAGCTATGTTCTAATTTACACACCATTTTTATGAAGTAAATACAGAACAATCAGAAATAAATAGATTGTATTCTCTTTAAAGGGTTTAATAGGCATAAATTATGAGGAAAATTCCTATTTTTAAGTATTCAAAGGCATTTTTTTTTACTAGAAAGAATAATTAAAATTACAATTTGACTAAGACAATGGGGCACTCCATAAATACTACTTTGCTTATGACATCACCAACATATCAGGCTGTGAACCCTCCATCCCTCAGGCTGGTAACATCACTCACCATGCCTGTATTTTGTTGTAGCCATGAACATTACAGGAAGACCAATGGCTGAAGAGAGGATCCAGTTGCAGACATTGATAATTTTGGCATTTCGGGGAGTACGGAAATCTAAGGCCTTGACAGGGTGGCAGACTGCAATGTATCGATCAACACTCATGGTGCAGAGGGTGAATATGCTGGTGAACATATTATAGTAATCTATGGAGATCACTATCTTGCAAAGGATGGTTCCAAATGGCCATGTTCCCATTAGGTAATTCACACTCTGGAAGGGCAGGGTACTGGTGGCTAAGGCATCTGCCAGAGCAAGGTTGAAAATGTAGATGTTGGTGGCAGTCTTCATTTTGGTGTATCTAGGAGATACAGGAAGAAGAGTGAGAGTCAGTAAAAGACACTAATATAAAATATAGGTAAGCTTCCAATAATAAATTTGCATGAATTAGTAGAAAGCTTTTTTGAGATTAGATATAGAATTGTTTTCCAGTATTAGCTTGGCTATTTACAATGATGTCAATGATGTGCCTATTGGCTAAATAGCTGCAATAATAGCAACGATGCTGCTTTGTTGAGTTTCTTTTTTTTTTTTTTTTTTTATAGGATCTTGCCCTGTTACCCAGGCTAGAGTGTAATGGTATGAACAGAGCTCACTACAGCTTCAACCTCCTGGGCTCAAGAGATCCTCTTGCCTCAGCTCCTGAGTAGCTGGGATCACAGGTGCATGCCACCATACCCTGTTAATTTAAAAAAACTTTTGTAGGGACAGGGTCTTGACATGTTGCTCAGGGTGGTCTTGAACTCTTGGGCTCAAGCAATCCTCCCTCCTCGGCCTCCCAAAGTGTTTGTGTTGCAGGCATGAGCCACCACACACAGTGAGGGTTTTTGTTTTTATTTTGTAATGTGTCAGTCATTGTGATAGGTCTAATAGAAAGAGGAAGATTCCAGTCAAGTAGTAGGGGCAGAGACTGGACAGTAATTCTAAATATAAAAGAGAAAATTTTAGCTATATAAATAGAGTTAAAATTATCAAGAACTATAATTGTGCAAGTGTCTATAGGTATGTACACAAACACATGCACATGCAAACACAGGTGATTATGGGGCACAGAGATGAGGCATCTCACAGAGCATAAGGCAAAGGGAATAGTAGGAGTTAGATGTGGAAGGCATCCTGGAAGTGCAAGTTTAATCTCAAAGTACAAGTAGGATGATTGAGTTAGACACTTGGCGGGAGCAGGTCATTCTAGACAGAGGGGTAACAGAGAGAACCCCAACAAAGATGTAGAGTTGGAATGGCCTGATGTGTGTATCAAGCACATTCTACCAGGGAATGGCAAGGGATCTGACTGGGGAAGAAGAGAGGCCAGTACGTGAAGAACTTGTCTGCCATGGTAAGATTAGACCCTATCCAGTCCATGATGAGGAACCCAAGTGTGTTTGCTTTGTTTTTATTTTTTAATGCTTTATTGAGGTGGAATTGACCTATAATAAATAACACATAATTAAAGTGTACAATTTGATAAGCTTTGATACCTGTGTACACCTGTGAAAACACCACCATAATTAAGATCAGAGATTGGCAAACTATGGTGTGGAGACCCAATTGGGCCACTGCCTGTTTTTATAAATAGTTTTATTGGAACACAGATATACCTATTTAAAAACCCATAAGTGTTTTGATGCTACAATGGCAGAGTTCAATAATTGCAACAGAGATCAGATGACATGCAAAGCCTAAGTTATTTACTATCTTGCACTTTACAGAAAAAAATGTCAACCCTTGATGAAGACAATGACATCAATTGCTCCCAAAAGTGTCTTTGTGTAGCTCTTTAATCTTGCCTTTTTGCCCCTCCCTGTCCTCATATCCCACCCTCACTATTCCTTAGGCAATTGCTGATCTTGGTTTGCTTTCTGCTCTTATAGATTAGTTTGCATTTCCTAGAAGACGCAAATAGAATCATTCAGTATGTACTCTTCTTTTTGTGCTGCTTCTTTCACTCGGTGTAATTATTTTGAGATTCATCCATGTTGTTGCATATAACAAGAATTAATTCCTTTTTATTGACAAGTAGTATTACTTATCCATTCATCTGCTTTTTTAATCCATTGACCTATTAATGGGAACTGAGTTGCATACAACCTTTGGATGTTACAAATGAACTGTTAAGAACATTCATGTGCAAGTCTTTATATGAACATATGCTTTTCTTCCTCCTGGGTAAGTATCTAGGAGTGTTATATGTTTTCAAGGCCTGCAGAAATTAGAAATACAATAGTAGAATAGATAAGCAGGTACACTTGCAATAATACATTATATCTGATGGCAGAAGTATACCTTGTAAACATTGGACATCATTTTTTTTAACATTCCACATATATTTACCTTAATTTAGTAATAGTACCTCAGTTTCTCTCTGGGAACAACTCATTTCCCATTCTCAGTCCAGGTGCTTTGGGATAGGCTGTATTACCAGTCCAGGGCGTGAAGACGTTCAGTGATTGGGGCCATGGTGAATGGCAAGGATGGTCTCAAGTTCCAACCAGAGCCAGTGAGAGTTTATTTTGTGACTTATGGAGAAAGAGCGTATTAGTCTGAGAAGATGCATGGTATGTAGTTGCTGGAGGAGCTTGTCTGAAAATTGACCTAATCCAGAGGATGTGGATTCGAGAGCGTGAGAGAGAACCCCACACCTGAAGCCAGGCCCTCCTTGGGCTTCTGATTTACATGGTGCCATCAATTCCTTTTAAATGTTAGCTTGTGTTTACTGTTTTTCCGTCACACGAGGTTGAGTCGAACTCATTCAGCCCAAGACAGCTGTTGGTTGGAGGCCCTTTGTTTAGGACTGAATTCAGTGTCCAGGAAAGTGTTTTGGTTTCAATAACATCAGGAAAGTGATTTCATAAATCTCCTCGGGGTCAATAGGACGGCTTTGTTACCGAAGCTTTAAAATTCTGATACCTGATCTGGTCTGCAATACTTGCAGAAGCTGCATTACTGCCAGAAAAGCTCCACATTTTCAGACTTGGGGGCTTTTTTTTTGGACTGACTTTGGAAGTTTTACTTTCTTAATGGATTTTAAAGAAAAAGAGCCATTTAACTTGAGGAGAGAACATAATTTGCCTTTAGGTTGGCAAATATGGCAAATATAAAAAGGATAATGTAGACAAATACTCCAAAGTACAAAAACCAACAAAAAAGCAAAATTAAAACTGTGGTTTTAAGATTTAGAATAATTGACCTTGGTGCTCAAGAAGTTTAAACATTTTTGATTTTTTTTAATAAGCAGAAGTTTCTCCCCAAAAGCAGAAAATAACTTTTGCTAGATTCACCGTTGGTTATAGACCTGCGTGATCTAAAGACATGCTTCATTGCATTCGCCACTTTCCTACCCAGCAGACCTTACATTTCGCGGCTTATCTTTAATGATGTTTTATGTTAAGTAATTGGTTTCTTTACAGTCAGTTTTCTGACTCATCATACTTCCAACCTTTCCTTCAGGCTTATCTTAGCACTAAGTATTTCCAATGTATGGTTATTTTAATTAAAAAAAATCATTTTCTTCTCCAGAGTGAGGTGTTTGTGAAAAAAAAATTATGTCAGGGTTCAACATGGTGAAAGGAAACGTGTTTATGCGTATGTTAATTAGCATGCTAGCCATTCCACAGTGTGTATACATTTCAAAACATCATGGAGGTGTATATGGTAAATATATATAATTTTATCTGTCAATTTACCAAATAAAAATAATAAGAAAAGTGAACATTTATAAAAATTCTTTCAATGGGCATTTTATAGGAATGATGCTGTTTAATTTTTCTCAATTTATTTAAACAGCCTTCCTCTAAAGTTAGCCAGCATTCTTACCTCAGTTACTCATGTTCTGGATCACAGCAACATATAAAAGGGGGCTCAGCGATCTTCTAAATATGTGAAAGAAAATTATACAAAGCTAAAGGATTAAGAATTCCAATTGCCTCCAGCACATACCCAAAGGCTTTCACCTGAAGAGATGGTCTAAACAGAAAACAAATAATGTGGGCTGGGCCTGGTGGCTCAAGCCTGTAATCCCAGCACTTTGGGAGGCTGAGGTGACTTGAGGGCAGGAGAAGGAGACCAGCCTGGTCAACCCTGTCTCTACTAAAATTAGAAAAATTAGCTGGGGGTGGTGGCAGGCACCTGCAATCCCAGCTACTCGGGAGGCTGAGGCAGGAGAATCGTACCACTGCATTCCAGCCTGAGCAACAGAGAGAGACTCTGTCTCAAAAAAAAAAAAAATGGGCAAGCTTTTCATTCTGTTCTGATGTGGTGGCATGAATGTTGTCCCAGCAAAGTTCAATGAATGGTCAGAGTCACACCGTGGGCCTTGCACAGGAGCATAGGACTCAGAGTTAGCAAACTAGCAAAAGAAGTGACCTGCAGGAAGAATTATCTTTGCCATTCAGTTTACCTGAGTGGGTCCAAGTAGAACTCATGGCTATTAAAACACAAGTCTTTTTCCTTCCTCCGTGCCTACTGCTTTGTACTGTGCTGTGAATGAGTTCTGTGGCAAAATGGGCAAAGAGAGACTCATCTGGACTCACAAGCAGTCCTGATATTGACCCTTCCTATGGTAGCCACTGAACTCCGTCTTCTGCTCTAAGCAGTGGCCCAACCTGTTTCTTTCTAATTATCCCATTAAAATTTTTTGTAATAGGTATTTCTTTAACTTTGGTCTAGATGATTAAATAGCTGTTTTGTTTTATGAATTCAGAAGAATTTACCATGCGACTCGTTTTTGAAAAAAATTGTGTTCTTCTGAGAACTGTCAACGTTTGACCCATTAGAGTAATTTTTATGGAGCTTCCAGAAGTGTTGGGGAAAAGGCATTGTGAGGCCCATTTGCTGGCAGCTCACCTATTCTTTTATGTTGCATATATGACTTTTGTTTATAAATGTTCTTCCTTTCTTATGGTTATAAAATAATTCCTACTTATCTTTTGACCTATTCTTCACACAATTCTCCAACTATTACTACTTACTAAAATGTGATTGATTTTGACCCATTTGTGTTAAGTGAAGCCAGATTGAATAAAATGCCTCTGTACACCTGATGGGCTTTGTAAACTTCTGTTTAGTTTTGTGGTTAATTCTTTGAATTGTGGTGATCATGTCTCAGTCCAGAAATAAAACTGATCAAGAGAGTGAGAGGAGGAAAGACACATTTTAGAATCCAGCGTGTGTGTGTGTGTGTGTGTGTGTGTGTGTGTGTGTGTGTGTAATTCCACATCATGGCCCTCATATTGCTCAACTACCTTTTTCATAAGTTCACAATAGAGTCACTGGTGACGGACGGAAGAGTTCCACCTCTTTTAGGGCTGATTTTTCTGCCTTTTCAGTTTTTTTTACCAAGTAGTGTGAAGAAAGATACCTAATTCAGTAAGAATTCAATGAGCCCCTTTTATATGTTCAGCAATGAGCTTGGAAAGATATATTTCTTGCATTTGCCATGACTTTTATGTCCACCTACCCTCACATAGAAATTAACCTTTTTAGTCGAGAAAAAAAATCCTCCCTAGAGTGTCATACTTTAATACTCATAATTATTTGGATCAATCCAATGAGATAAAGATACTTTCCTACATTTCAAGTAATTATTTAGGCAAAGAATGTGGTCAAATGAGTATCTACCTGAGTTAATTTATCCATTATTATCCATCTATTCCATTCTGATATCCCAGGTGTGTTTTTACTTGTGAGAGTGTGTGAGTGTGTCTGTGTGTGTGTGTGTGTGTGTGTGTGTGTGTGTGTGTCTGTGGGCGGGGGGGTTCTAAAATAAGAAAAAGCATAATCGAAACTAGTGATTACCCTCTCATTGGCATTAACATGGAGAAAGACTATATATTAGGTTGCTATTTTGTATTATATTCTCCACTAGGTTAGGGAAGGGGAGAATGGAGGACTTCTCACTTTGCTATAAAATGTTGTGAAACATTTAATTTACATTTATTTCAAAGTGATGTTATGTGGTTAATGACATTTCCAATGAGCTACTATCAGCAAAGGGAAAGAGTGGTGATATCAGACCTCTGAATCCTGGAACAGGAAAAGAACTATTTCTTGCTAGTTTGCCTGAAAAAGAGAAGACGGGGGAGAGGCCTGTATGAAATTAAGCAAAGAGGCATTTCCATCCAGAGGGCAAGTGGCTGTTTCCATCCCTGTGTGTCACCAGAGTGGGATGACTATCAGTCTTCTTCTTCTTCTTTTTTTTTTTTTTGAGATGGCGTCTCGCTCTGTCGCCCAGGCTGGAGTGCAGTGGGGTGATCTCCACTCACTGCGAGCTCTGCCTCCTGGGTTCACACCATTCTCCTGCCTCAGCCTCCCAAGTAGCTGGGACTACAGGTGTCCGCCACCACACCTAGCTAATTTTTTGTATTTTTAGTAGAGATGGGGTTTCACCGTGTTATCCAGGATGGTCTCGATCTCCTGACCTCGTGATCCACACACCTCGGCCTCCCAAAGTGCTGGGATTACAGGCCTGGCCGACTATCAGTCTTGTTGATGGCATGTCACCCTTTCCACATCCTCTTCGCTGTTTTGTCCTCTCCCAATCTTCTCTGCTTTCTTCTTCCTCTAGGTCCCCTAATGACAAACCATGAGTAAACTATCTTTCAGACAGAGCAAGGGGAAGTTGCTTTCTCAGAACCATGATGAACTTTGTATATAGAAAATGTAAAACGAATAATTAATTGTATTTTTATTTTCGCATTTGGTGCTTAAAATATCAGAGGAAAATCTGTGTATCCTCATAATAATTGTGTAGAAGCTAATGGCATGCATTTCTATTGTGTTACCTCTCCTGCTAAATCTCATGGTTTCATTCTCTCTTGGTTTCTATTGGCCTGCCTTCTCCTTTATTTCTCTTATTTTCTGGTATGCATTTTTGTAAGGCTCTTCAAATTCTTGTTTTGGAATTGGAAACTGGGGTGGAGGGTGAGGAGAGAACATGGCCACACATCATTGCACTACTCCTCTGGGTATAGGAAAGGAAATGGAAAGAGAGATACTTCCATTATAGCCAAGAGACCTTGCTTTCCCATTTTTGTATTATGCTTTCTGGAAGTGCCCATTTGCTGCATTATTCGATTTCTGAAAATTTTACTTCAGGACATGGATAGCACATATCAGAAGTTTATATAAAAATGACATGTTTTGCTTCTCTGATTTCTGTGTTCTGTGATAAGTAGTATTTATGTATTGTAGAAAAATGTTACTATGTTATATTCTCTGATATATATAAGCAGTTATAACTAGATGAAATATTCCTATCTGTGGCTTTGATTTTTGTTTGCAAATATATAGAATATTTATTTTTTTGGACTAAAGACTTTGAAAACAGCATCAGAGCATCCATCTCAGGAGCTAGAGATTTTTGGTTTACAGAGAACACTGCTTTGCTTTTATTCCAAGAACCTGATATTTCGAGCTTAGAAATAGCTTAGCTTTCAAACTTATAACTTCTAAGGAGAAAGGTCATTTCTTATATTTTATGATCTGGGAATTTTATAAATGGAAAATCAAGTATGCATTACTATCAACTTCAAATCATGGTATAGCCCTAGGTATTTCTTTAATATGAAGGAACAACAAAGAAGACAACTTCAAAATATGATGAGACAATTTCATCATTATCAATATTAGAAAATTACCTTTTGTAGAAGTGCAAACATATGCTGTAGATTTAAAATTTCTAGAGAGTTTAGACTACTAGTAAAATTATTTTTTACTGCACTTAGTACAACAAATATAAGGCTTAATATACACTTTTGGGAATGACATTGTACATATAATCACTCACTGTAAGTAAAATATGAAAAATAACATGGATAGAATAATTTAACAAAATAAAATAGGAAAAAAAATCCATTCAGCATAGAACCCAGCACAAGATGGGCACCAGCAAATGCTTGTTGAATGGAGTTTAAATAAAGAAATAAGGACTTGGGTTATTTTATTTTTTGTGTGTAAGATAAAACATTTTTTTCTTAGGGAACCAGCAATTTTTGAAGTAAGAATGAAGAGGGAATATTTGTTTTTGCTGTGCCAATTCACTATCAAATTAAAAAGAACTTCAATCATAGAAAGTCATGGAATAATGAGAAGATTCCAATGAGACTTTCAAGATCACATTGTCTAAGAGAAAGAGGGGTGATAGCAGACCTCTGAATCCTGAAAGGAACTATTGCTTGCTAGTTTGCCTCAAAATGAGAAGACCGGGAGAGGTCTCTATGAAACTAAGCACAGAGGCACCTTTGCTTGATGGTGAAGGACCCGAGGCACACAGAGTTACAAGTATTTGAGGCTTTTCTCCCATTTCTCTAGACTCCATCTAAAACTAAAGAGGAGTCTAGCTTGTATTGTGGGCCACGTGTATTTTCTAGGAGTGCATTGCTGATCATGTTGTAAGCAATGTGTCCCAGAAGTCCTCTTCCACCTCTCTGACCACATCGAAGTAGGCATGCAAAGCTTTCTTATCTTCTTTTCAAAGATGACTGTGCTGAGAGTATCTCGGAAATCTTGAGACATTTTCTCATTATCGTGAATGCTGTTAACAGTCATAGTTGTTTAAAGGAAAGCTGAGTTTTTTCCATATCCTTTGCTTTCTTTTCTATTTATTTATTTATTTATTCATTCATTTATTTATTTATTTAGAGATGGAGTCTCGCTCTGTCGTCCAGGCTGGAGTGCAGTGGTGCGATCTTGGCTCACTGCAAACTCCGCCTCCCCCAGGTTCACGCCATTCTCCTGCCTCAGCCTCCCGAGTAGCTGGGACTACAGGAGCCCGCCACCATGCCCGGCTACTTTTTTCTGTAATTTTACTAGAGACAGGGTTTCCCTGTGTTAGCAAGGATGGTCTCAATCTCCTGACCTCGTGATCTGCCTGCCTCGGCCTCCCAAAGTGCTGGGATTACAGGCGTGAGCCACCGCGCCCAGCCCTTTGCTTTATTTTCTTACAATCCATGGTTTGAACCTATCAGTTCTATGTAAACTGACTCACAACCTCTCTGTTCCCAGTTTGGTGACTACATTTTCTCCTTTTGTTTGGACATCTGTGCTTGCTTGTCATACTGGTTTCTCAGAGACAATACTTCTCAAAATGCACTTATTCTTTCTCACCTCTTCACCCCACCACTACCACAATGAGAAGAACACAATAATCAGTAACATCACTTACGAAGATACAACAAATGGAGAATTGGGATTATTAGAAAGAAGGATCAACAAGACTTAACTATTTTTTGGAAGGAGGGAATAAAAGAAGGGTGTAATGTGACTTCTGCATTTCCAGCATGGGAGAATGGATAGATGGCAATATCATTGTCTAACAGAGAAGGCAGAGAGGAAAAGCATATTTGGTGTTGATACTTTGGATGTATGGTGTTGTGGGACGAAGGAGACTGTTCATTAAGCCATTGGAAATGTCTACAGTTTAGCCGAAGCCACTCACGTACGGGTCACCAGACTCTAGATGATTCTAATCATGTGAGCAGATGGGATGGCTCTGTGCTGTGATGCAGAATGGAAAGAATGCTGAAGGCAGAGAAGGATCAAGTTCCAGAAAAAAACAGAGAGGAAAAGAGGGAGCGAGACAGGGAGGAAAGATAGGAATGCACTTTGCAGGCTATGTCAGAAATGTGTGAGTGTGAGAGAAATGAGGTTTGAAATGTCAGAGGCAGAAGCCAATCTGTGGGATTTTTTTTAATCATCTTACACACATTTTTGTAAGTAGAGGGTTTGGTTTTTATCAATTCTCATCTATCATGACTATAGCTGATTATATACGTAACATGCAATTATTCATAGACTATAACTTTTCCATGGCAATTGTCTGAAATATAATTTATCAGGATTCTTGCATTTGAAGGCATTAAGTTTGCTGCAGGTCTATAGTCATGAGTATGTCTGTATGTGAAATCACATATTTCATGCATCTTAACATATTGAATTACATTTCACTTATGTGATACAAACTTTCCTGATAAATCTTATAGCTCATATAAGAAATGGTCTTGATAGAAATGTCCCCAAATGTGACAATCTTAAAAATTTAAAGAGAATTCCAGATCAATGTGCAAACTAAAAACTTACGTAAAATATCAATAAAAATAAATAAATTTTTGATTAACCATGCTAGAGAAACTAATTATTATTCCCTTTTCCATATAGAAAATGATAATCTGAAATCGTTATCAAATAATCAGGCATTCCTAAAGTATGCAGCCTACCATTTAAGAAAGCATTACAGAGGTATGGCAGGGAGTTAACCAACAAAAATATTATTATTTTTCTGACCAAGTGCAGTTGCTCACATCTGTAACCCTAAGCTCTTTGGGAGGCTAAGGTGGGAGGCTCCACTGAGCCTAGAAGTTCAAGGCTGCAGTGAGCTACGATCATGCCACTGCACTCCAGCCTGGGCAATAGAGCAAGATCTCACCTCTAAAAAATGAAAACAAATTAAAAAGATAAATACAAAAATTATCTTTTCTGAATTTTGTGATATTTGTGGTATTTGTCAACTTTTAATACTTTATATTTCTAAATGATTTTTCCATTGAATTATCTGCTTTAGTTTCTTATTTTTACTTGTGATTTTCTATCATCTTACAGAGCACTCCAGTGTGTATGAGTCTTGAGCCCCGCCCCACATATTTTGAGCTCCTGCCTGCTCACCTCTCAGCTCTGGCTCTCAGAGCTGTTCCTGGACTGAGCCTGATTATCTCGCTGGTCTCTGCCCTGGATTTCTGCCACAGGAATCTAGAGGGCTCACTTCCCTCATGCAGTGCAGGAAAGTTCCCAACTCCATCAACCTCCTCTACCCCATTTTGGGTCTCCTCTGCATTTTGCAAGACCATCTCAGTTTCTGTTTGCCTAGTGCCACCTGGCCAGATTTCTACTCCCCTCTAGCTACTCCAGGGGACCCTGGGGCACTCTGTGAAGTGTCTCTCTCCACAATTCCAGTCAGGCAAGAGGTCACATCTCTTACTGTTTTGGATTCCTTTTGTTTATTTCCCCATGAAGAGTTTTTCCTGGAGTGAGGGAATGAGATGTTCAGTTGGTAAAGGCAGGGCTCCCACTGAGCTGATTTCTCTTGTTCTCTTTCTCCTGTCCTCTCAAATGTCTTTCCCCAGCCCAGAACGTTTTCCTGTCTCCTCTCTTCTTCCCTGTGTGGCAGGAGCATCAACATTTTCACCAGCTTTTATTTTCTAACCTATGGCCTATGGCATAAGCTGTATTCTTTCAGTCTTTTAGGATGACTTTTTTTTTTTTCTTTCCCCTCCTGAGATAAGGTCTGGCTCTGTCGCCCAGGCTGGAGTGCAGTGGCACAATTCTGACTCACTGCAGCTTTGACCTCCTCTGTTCAAGCGATCCTCTACCTCAGCCTCCCGAGTAGCTGGGACCACAGGCATGCATCACCATGCCTGACTAATCTTTTGTGTTTTCTGTAGAGATAAGAGATGGGGTTTTGCCATGTTGCCCAGGCTGGTCTGAAATTCCTGTGCTCAAGTGATCCTCCCTCCTTGGCCTCTCAAAGTGCTGGGATTACAGGTGTGAGCCGCCACATGCAGCCTAGGATGTGTTTTTCATAATTAAGCCCAAGCTTTCAGAATTCATTAAACATTTTCCTTTTCATCCATCTAGTTTTGCATTTTAAAGCTAAAGCTTTCAAAATTCTATAATGGAATTGACAGTCATTTGCTCTCCCTGTGGGTTTTCTCTTTCTTGGGAATACAGGCTTACTCTCATAGTCTGGTTTTAAGGGTAACAGACCTGCAGTGTAAAAAGGAATTACTGAAAAGGAATATATGCAATGGATATTATTTTTATTTATTATTTTTGCTAAGTGCCTATTAGGTAACTGGTAAGGAAATTAAATAGGCAGTTGGAATATGGAGTTTAGAAGAGAGGATAGGACTAGAGGTGTGACTTTGGGAGTAGTTGACATATGGGTAGTTTATAAAGCATGGAACTGAGGAAGAAAACTTAAGGAGAAAGTATATGCATGGAAGAGAAAGAGGGCCTAGGTTAAAGCTCTGAGAAAGGTAGAAGAACTAAGGAACGGCCAGAGAATTTAAGCAAGAAACCCAGAGCTGGGGTTAAGGAAGTCAAAGGAGGAAAGATTATCATGAAGTCTATAGTGGTCAAATTTGCGGAATGCAGAGAGACTGAGGAACAGAAATATGTTCACTGCCTTTGGCAAAATACCCGTTAATAACCTTGGCAAATTCCTTGGAGTGGTAGGGTTGGATGATAAATAGATATGAGTTAAAAAAAAAAAGTAGATGGGGAGTGAGGATCTGGAAGTCAGTGATTTAGAAAACTCTTTGGACATATTTTGGTATGAAGAGGGAAAGAGAGAAATGTGAGTTCAAGAAAGAATTTTTTTGTTTTAATTAATTATTAATTCACAGGCTGGGCGCGGTGGCTCACGCTTGTAATCCCAGCACTTTGGGAGGCCTAGGCGGGCGGATCACGAGGTCAGGAGATCGAGACCATCCTGGCTAACACAGTGAAACCCCGTCTCTACTAAAAATACAAAAAATTAGCCGGGCATGGTGGCGGGCGCCTGTAGTCCCCGCTACTTGGAGAGGCTGAGGCAGGAGAATGGCGTGAACCTGGGAGGCAGAGCTTGCAGTGAGCCAAGATTGTGCCACTGCACTCCAGCCTGGGCGACAGAGAGAGACTCCGTCTCAAAAAAAAAAAAAATTATTCATTTTTTTTTTTTTAGATGGAATCTTACTTTGTCACCTAGGCTGGAGTGCAGTGTTGCTATCTCGGCTCACTGCAACCTCCGCCTCCCAGGTTGAAATGATTCTCCTGCCTCAGCCTCCCAAGTAGCTGGAATTACAGGTGTGTGCCACTATGCCTGGATAATTTTTGTATTTTTAGTGGAGATGGGGTTTCAGCATGTTGGCCAGGCTGGTCTGGAACTCCTGACCTCAAGCGATCTGCCCACCTCAGCCTCCCAAAGTGCTGGGATTACAGGCGTGAGCCATCATACACGGCCTTATTTTGTTTTTTAAAAAACATGATTTGAAGGCTGGGCGTAGTGGCTCATGCCTGTAATCCCAGCACTTTGGGAGGCCGAGGTGAGCAGATCATTTGAGGCCAGGATTTTGAGACCAGCCTGGCGAGCATGGTGAAACTCTGTCTCTAAAAACAAAACAAATCCCAGAAACCACCCCCTTATGATTTGATATACTGGAGAATTTATGTGTGCTATTAAATTAAGTTGTAGCAATGGAAACTTGAAGAAGCAGGGAAAATAGAGTATGTGCAATGTCCCTAAGAAACTGAAAGGGGGTGGGGTTTGGAGCACATGTGGATTGGTTGATCTCTTCTTGATTATTACTGGCATGAAGACTGAAAATATGGGTACAGATACAGAAAAGGCTTGTAGATCTATTGAGGACTTTTTTGCCTGCTTTTATTTTTTTCATTGAAAGCCCTCTCTTAACCACAATTTTTTCTGTTTTATAATTTTCATTTCTATTTTACTTTTCAGCAAAACTTCAAGAAAGAATCCATATTCACGGACCTGAATTCTATTGGAAAGGAACAAAATAATATTTGTTGGATGAATAAATAAAATAAAGCCCGGAAGTATCAATGAAAGGAAATGATAGAGGAGAAAATGTGAGAGGTCTAGAAGAGAAGACAGCAGGAAAGTAAATTTAGCAAAGAAATATTTGCCCGGCAGTATTAGGTGCTCATTTGAGATTTGTAGTTTATAAAGAAGGGGTTAGGATGATGGATTGAAGAGCTCAGTTTTGGGGGAGGTGTCAGATTCAGGGTCTGCAAAGGAAGAGGTGCTGGTCTGAAAGGCGGTGATTCTTACAGGAGAGATTTTGGAGTTCTTGATAACCAGTTCTAGGATATGACTATGGAATCCTGGGCCAAAATATACCTAGAGTGAAATATTGATAATGAGCCCTATTCAAATACTATCTCCTTCATGATGTCTTTTGATCCTTTCCAGGGGTGTGAACTCTCTAGGTTGAGTTCTGCTAAAGACTATTGTTACTATTGCTGCAGTTACTGCTACTTCTACTACTTATTCCTTTTGTTCTTATTCTTGTTATTTTTCTTTTTCCTTCTCCTATTCCACTTCTTCTTCCTCTTTTCTTCTTCTTTCTCCCAATTCTCCTCTTCTGGTTAGTCTGTTTTATATTACAGTTATGACTTGATTATACCTCCTTTAGCACATGCAATCTTTAAAACAAGTGTTGAGTCAAACTTGCCTTTTTTCTATTCAATTTTAAAATAAATTTTAATCAGTTCATGAAAAAACAAATTTTTGTGTACAAAACACTTGTACGCAAGTTTCAAATAATACTAAAGATCCCTTTAAGCCAATTCCAGTATCATATGCCTTTTTTTTTTTTCCCTCAAACACATACATACCACACACTCTCTCTGTCTTGAGTCTGGACTGTTACATTGCCTTGACAATAATTGTGTTCATAAATATGTGCTCTTAGAGAATATGCAATGCTGCATTATTTATTTATTTTTTATTTTTTTGAGGTGGAGTTTCACTCTGCAGCCCAAGCTGGAGTGCAGTGGCATGATCTTGGCTCACTGCAACCTCTGCCTCCAGGATTCAAATGATTCTCATGCCTCTGCCTCCCAAGTAGCTGGGATTACAGGTGAACGCCACCATACCCAGCTTTTTAAAAATTATTTTATTTATTTTTTTTATTTTAGTAGAGACAGGGTTTCACCATGTTGGCCAGGCTGGTCTTGAACTCCTGACCTCAGATGATCCACCTGCCTCAGCCTCCCAAAGTGCTGGGATTATAGGCGTGAGGCATGGCGCCCGGCCTGCTTTATTTATTTTCTTAACTCAAATAGTAATATACTCTATCTACCTTGTATATATTTTATAAGTTCCTTTAACTTTTTAGTCAGCAATATAATTTTTTGGGCTCTTCATTTTAATACCTGTAGACTTCGTTCTTCTTTTTTTTTTTTTAGATGGAGTTTCGCTCTTGTTGCCCAGACTGGAGTCCAACGACATGATCTCGACTCACTGCAACTCCACCTCCTGGGTTCAAGAGATTTTCCTGCCTCAGCCTCCTGAGTAGCTGGGATTACAGGTGCTCACCACCACGTCCAGCTAATTTTTGTATTTTTAGTAGAGACAGGGTTTCGCCATGTTGGCCAGGCTGGTCTCAAACTCCTGACCTCAGGTGACCATCTGCCTCAGCCTCCCGAAGTGCTGGGATTACAGGTGTGAGCCACCGTGCCAAGCTTAGTTCATTGTTTAAAACAGCTGTGTAGTAGTATTTTATATGAATATGCCTCATTTTATGTATCTTTTTTGCCGGTTGGCATTTACATTGTTTATTTTTCAATATTATTAGCAATGCTGCAGTGAGTGTTGCTGTAACTGTTTCTTTGTGCAAATCTTTCTCTGCTGGTGTTAGCAGTTTCCAGAGGATCCACATTTCTGTTTAGAGAAGGTCACCCAAATTACCTGGAAAGCGGCTGTCCTCCGATCCGAGGCACATGATAGTTTGTTCCTACATCCTCCCAATATTTGATGTAAAAAAACTTTAAAACATCTACCAGTCTTTTTTTTTCTTTCCTTTTTTTTTTGGACAGAGTCTTGCTCTGTCACCCAGGCTGGAGTGCAGTGGGGTGACAACAGCTCACTACACGCTTCAGCCTTAACCTCACTGGCTTAAGTGATCCTCCCACCTCAAACTCCCAAGTAGCTGGGACTGCAGGCACACACCACTGCACCTGGCTAATTTTTTGTTTATTTTTTGTAGAGATGAGGTCTCCCTAAAGTGTCAAGGCTGGTCTTGAACTCCTGAGCTCAGATGATCTGCCTGCCTCAGCCTCCAAAAGTGCTGGGATTACAGGCGTGAGCCACCGTGTCTAGCCATATCTACCAATATTATGAATGATATGTAATATGCCACTATTGTTTCAATTAACAGTATACTAATTAGAGGTTGAAAATAATTTCATCTATTTCTGGGTTAATTGTACTGCCTCTTCTATGAATTAATTTTTGACCATTTTTATTAGGTTGTCTTTTTCTTACTGATTTATACAAATTTAAGATATATGCTGCAAATATTTCCTCAAAGATGGCTATTGTTTAACTTTATTCGGAGTGTTTTTGTCCCTTAGGAGTATTACATTTTGACTACCTGTGGTGTGTGTGTTTGTACACGTTTTTCCATAAAGGTCTTACTTATTCTGAGGTTATTAAAAATGATCTCTGAAATTTTCTTCTGATAATTTAAAAATACTGATTCTTTTACAGGGTGCATTTTTTAAACTTTGTAAAAATAATATATGCTTACTGTACAAATACACAATACAGGAAAATACAAAGAATAACATAAAAACAAAGTAAAATCCTACTACATGGAGATAGCTTTTTCAAGCATCTCTTTATACATGAGAAGAAGAGTAATGATAATGAATATTATCTACATGCCAGGTATTGCACTAAGTAATTCATGAAGTTGGTGGGGTTGGCATTTCATCATCCCCATTTTACAGGCAAGAAAACTAAGGCTCAGAGAGATCAGCTCCCTTCCCCCAACTTGTAAAGCCAGTTAATGACAGCCTGGGATTCCCCAGGTGTGTTCACTGTTCCACCCTTCCTCCCTCTAACAGATGGGAAGTCTCTCAGAGGTGGGGTTGAGTCTTCCAAGTCTTCCACGCCCTCTGCATAGGAGCACTCAAAATGCTTATTTTACGCTGAAGTGGGTGGATCACTTGAGGTCAAGAGTTTGAGACCAGCCTGGCCCAAATGGTGAAACCGCATTTCTACTAAAATGACAAAAATTAGCTATGCGTGGTGGCCTGCACTCATAATCCCAGCTCTTCGGGAGGCTGAGGCAGGAGAATTCCTTGAACCTGGGAGGTGGAGGTTGCAGTGAGCCGAGATTGTGCCACTGCACTCCAGCCTGGGAGCAGAGTGAAACTCCGTCTGGAAAAAAAAGAAAAAAGTGCTTATTTTAGTTGGTTATATAAAAAACAGATTTAATCTCTATGAAAAAGGTATAAAAACATAATTTCATCCATGTAATGAAAAATGCCAGTTCTTTTTACTTTGTCCTATTCCTGTTGCTCACTGTATCATTTTCAATACTTGTAACTGATTATTTTGCTATTTACTTCAATGTCTCTACAAAGCATGTTTCTAATGTACATTGAGGATGTAACCTCTAAGAGAGCTAGTTTGGCTGAAGATTCCAAGTAGTTTTTGTTCACTTTGAAAATGTTACTGTATTCATTGTCTTCTTTGTGCCAGTTGTGTTGATGAAAACTCTTATTCTATTCCCTTTAAAAGCACCATTTTCTCTTCTCTTATAGTACTTGCAATCTTATATCTTTTGTATGTTCCTGAATTTTATTAAAATGTGGCAAGAATTTTTAAAAATATTTATCGTGCTTGGAACACAGAGACATCAGTTCAGTCTCATCCCTTTCTCTAGTTATAGGATGTTTGGGGCTATTATTTCTTCCAGTATTGCCTCTCTTCCATTTCTTTTGTTCTCTATCTTTAATAGATACATTTTAGCTTTTCCGTGTCTATCCTTCTAGTATCTTATGTGTTTCTTCATACTCTCCATTTCCAACCCATTTTCTTTTCTTGTCTTTTTTTTTTTTTTTTTTTTTAAGAAGGAGTCTTGCTCTGTCCCTTGGGCTGGAGTGCACTAGTATGATCTCAGCTCACTGCAACCTCCCACCTCCCGGGTTCAAGCAATTCTCCTGCCTCAGCTTCCCAAGTAGCTGGGACTACAGGTGTGTACCACCACACCTGGCTAATTTTTGTATTTTTAGTAGAGACTGTGTTTCACCATGTTGGCGAGGCTGGTCTTGAACTTCTGACCTCAGGTGATTTGCCCGCCTCGGCCTTGCAAAATGCTGAGATTACAGGTGTGAGCCACTGCGCCTGGCCTCCATCCCATTTTCTATGTTCTTCCAGCTCATTAACATGCTCTTCACCTTCTCTTTCTGCTTTTTAGCTCACCCATAAAATCCTGAATGCCAAAAATTATGGTTGTTATTTTTAGAATTTCCAGTTCGTTCCTTTATTTAACAAACAATTATGTGTCAGATACTTTACTACAGAGTGCTTTACTAATGCTAAATTATTTAATCCTCATACCACATACATAAGGTACATACTATGACTATCTTCATTTTACAGATGAAAAAATGAAGACACAGATTGGTTAAGTAATTTGCCCTGGAGACATCCAACTAGTGATTGTTGTCAGAGCCAGGATTGAAACCCAGGTTGTCTGGGAATTTGGTTGCTATGCTTTGCTTGTTAATAACCACCTCTTATTATTTTTGAATTGCTTCCTCCTATTTCATAGAAAAAATTCTCCCTTTATCTCTCTGAAGATGTGAAATATGACTTTTTATCATTCGTTTTTCTGAGACAGGGTCTTGCTCTGTTGGCCAGGCTGGAGTGCAGTGGGACAATCTTGGCTCATTGCAACCTCCACCTCCCAGATTCAAATGATTCTGCTGCCCCAGCCTCCCGAGTAGCTGGGATCACCACCACACTGGCTAATTTTTGTATTTTTAATAGAGACTGGTTTTTGCCATGCTGGCCAGGCTGGTCTTGAACTCCTGGCCTTAAGTGACCCACACGCCTTGGCCTCCCAAAGTGCTGGGATTACAGGCATGAGCCACCATGCCTGATATGACTTATTCTAAAGTCCTTGTGTGATTGCTTTTTTATTCTGTTTCCTCAAGTGTAAATTCTTCTGTTTGTTGTGTTCCCACTGCTGCCCTGTCTCTTTCCTGGCACAGTCACTCTTCAACAGTGTGATGATTACTGGCTTTGAGATGATCCTTGAAGTTAATATTCCCTGGTAGACTGTTCACTGCTTCTGCTTGTGCAGCCTGGCTGGGGAGAAAGGTTAGAATTAGCTCCTGAGTTTACACACTATGCAGTTTTCAATAAAAACAGAGGATGAGATGGCTTGCAGTAGACATAATACATTAGTGGCTGGTCATCTGATTTCAACTACTTATCTTTCCTTCTAATCCTGTAGAGAAGTGCTAGTTTCCCAGGTATAGCCTAGGATCTCTGCCCCAAGTATGCATGAGGACACTGTTGGTTATGTCTTGCCCGGAAGATATAAAAGAGTAAACTAACATGCCTGCTACCACTGTGGAAGTCTGCCTCATTATGGAACATCAGTGGGGTTGGCTCCACTACCTGCGGCTTATATTGGCTGTTCTTAGTTTCAGGTATTCTTTCAGCATTTTAGTTTATCTGCAATGGGAGAACCTCCTTTCTTCTGAGTTCATGTTTCATGAGTAAAGTCATCCACCATTTCTCTGCTTTGATTTCTCTCAGTTCCATTATTCACTCCTTTCAAAAGGAGGAGTGACTTAGCTATTTTATATGTTTAAAGAATAGGATATGTATAGCTTTCTCCATTTCTCTCTTTCTTTGAGATTCAGCTTCCCAAGGAAAACACAAAACTACTCTATTTTCTAAATTTTAAAGGGGCTGGTATCTGTGTGCGGAGGTCACCAGTGGTCCAAGCAGGCAATCAGGTGGTTGAGTATGCTGCATTCTGGGATTAGAATGGGGAAGCCATTGTTACTGCACAACCTTCCATCATAAAGACATTTATCAGTAGTGACATTGTTAATTCATTTTGTCTTATCTCTCAGTTGGTTCAAAAATGGCAGAGAAAACAGGAATAACCTTTAATAGGGCCCTTTAAAATATCACATTGTTTAGTAAGAATTTCTCTGTCATTTTCATAAACTAATGTATGACTGTCCATTGATTTATTGCTTTATATTCTCTAAAAAATCGTTTCTATCTTGTTCTGGAGTTTGGGGACCAGGAGTGGAGTCTTGTGCTTGTTCTCAATTAGCTATCTTGAAAATGAAAGATTGCATTCACTTTAAGCAAGTACTTAGTTTTAGTATTGAATAAAAGCAAATCTTGTGCTATCAATGAATTTGAAAATACATTTCAACCTTTTGCATTCTTGCACATGAAATCTTAGTGCTATGTAACATATGTGATGATTATAGTAGTATTATCTGTTTTATCTATTGGTTTATAAGCTTCTGGAGTTCAGAGACCACCTTCAATCTGCACTCAACTGCCTACCTTGCTATGCCTGAGCAACATGATGCATTCTCTTGATCCTAACGGCCACATTTATATATTTGTTTAATTATGACATTCCTGATCATCTCACATTCTTAGGAGATTTCCCTCCAATAAGAATAAGCCATATCTTCCCAGCCCTTGTTATCTTACCACTCCCACATTGATTCTCATTTTTATCCCTCTCTTATTGCCAAAGAAGGAGAATGGACAGTATATAATAGTCAGTTGAGTAATTGTGAGAAAGACCAAAAAAAGTCCCTGACAGCTTTTGGGGAGCAGCCTAGTTGCTAATCATCAGTCTGTGGTATTCCTCTGTGGAACAAAATTCCATAGAATATAAACATTAGATAAGGACTCTCCATGGTGTGATACAACAAGACAAAAATAAGTTAACTTTGTAACCATGCCTGAAACAGAGAGAAAATCCAAATCACCCACAACCATAAAAATGCCAGGCATCTCCCTTTCCTGGTGAACATTAAGTAACCACTGCTTCTTATTGCCATTGACCACTGCTCAATGACAACTCTAGCATTACATGCTTAATTCTGCCTCCTAGATAAAAAATTACTGATACTCATTCATCAAATTTTTCTTGCTTTAAGACAGCACACTGTCTAGATAGACCTTTGTTTCTTTGAATCTTTTCCCAAATCACCAAATATACACTGAAATCCCTGGGTGTTCTGTGTCCCTTGCTGTAGCAAGATCAATACACCTATTTTTTTTTAAAAACTACAGGGATATTCCCAGTGGTTTTGGCTGGTGAGCATGGATAACAGAGTGTACTTGAAGATAACAATTAGGATCAGGCTTCATGATGTGCAGGCTGACAAAAATCAGCAATTAGAGGGAAGCATTAGACATTTTCCAGTGATGCTGACAGATGGGTACAGGCCACTTAGGGGGCATTGTAGCTACATCAGCTGCTGCCCAACTGAAATCTTGGCATATATACTTACCCAGTGTCTATCTGTAGCAGGCAAAAACCCACCTCAGGCAGACCTGGGGTATGAAAGCTAGTATTGGATACCATCTCACTTTTTTTTATGAGCTGCTTCCTTCCTTCAGCAGCTATGACTACACACTGTGCCTTTAGCTAGATCTTCACCATGATCTAGGTTAAGTCTCTTTCCATATTATGCATTCCATACCTTCAAATATCAGTTAAACATGGTCTTAGGTCTAGAAGTTATCAAAGTGAAGACCTGCTTGCTCAGTTGTAATCAAATGGCTTATACTTACAGTGAGTATTTTCAATACCTTCTAGAGGTATTTTGCACCTTACAATGTCTATCCAATGTTCCCTTAATTAAAATATTGTTAAAGGATTAAGAAACAAAAACCTGCCTTTTACGGTAGAAACATTCTTAGAGATTCCTGAGTCATACCAACTGCTTACTCATCTTAAGAGCAAAGTTGGCTCCATTAAAATGCTGTGAACCCACAGACCAATGAGTAACTAAAACTACCTTGATTTGTTAATTTCTTCCTATATTTGGCTTCTTAACCAAGTTAGGAGTAAAACAGTCCAGCATATTCTAGTAGTAAGAATATTGGGTTTGGAATTAGGACATATAAATCTGAGAACTGTCTCTGCGATGTTAGTCAAGTTGCTGAGTCCCAATTTCCATAAATGTAAAGTGGCGAAGATATTACCAAAAAATTATCTTTAAAACAAATTAAATAATAATGGAGATAGATACTGTTTTTGAGCATTATAATTAGAGCCAACATTTGTTGAATGCTAGGCATTGCTCTAAAGAGTTTACTTGGATTTTTCTTACTTGATCTTCATCACAGCCTTTCAAGATGTACCCCTTAAATAACAGTGGCAAAGATTCTGGGCAGATGGATGAGTAGAAGCATCAAGAATCTGTCTCCCCATCTAGATAAAAACTGCATTGGCATAATCTGTCTGTTGTAAATATTTTTGAACTTTGGAGTGTTGTTGAAGGCTTGCAACTTCCAGGGGAATGCTTGACAGTAAACTTGGTTAACTTTGGTTAATTTCTGCTCTTATCTGGCTAGCAGCTTTCTGTCTCTCACACGAGCCTGGTGGGAGGCAGTGCATGAGCTGCAGGAGCAGCTTGCATGCAGCTTGTGGGAGCCAGGGTAGGCAATAAGAACAGTGTCATCCAAATAGCAGAACCTGTGTTCTGAGTGTTGACTGTTGAGTCTGATCATGGAAGGCAGACACAAAGGCAGATAGTCACTGTTGTACCCTCTCACCTCACCTCCGAATATTACAAATTTCTTTCCCTATAGCTGAAGCAACTTCCAGGGAATTTAAATTACCAGGGCCGTTTCCCCCCTACTTCATTTGTTTTTCCTTTTTATCCTTTTTTGGGGGTCAGACATTAAAGACTAGGATATTCAAAAGAAACTGCATATACAAGGAAAATCAGAAAGTCACTAACAAGCTGAGGGAGAGGCACAGGCCAGTAAAAAGCCTGAGAAGACCTTAAGTTTGTATCTCAGTGACTTTCAACAAAGGTGCTAAGTAAACACAATGGGGAAAGGGAAGTCTTTTCAATAAATAATATTGGGAAAACTGGATTTCCATATGCAGAAGAATAAAATTAGACCCTTATCTTTCACCAGATAAAGTATAAATCCAAAGTAAGTTAGCAACTTAAATGTAAGACCCCTAAACTATGAAAATGCTAAAAGAAAACATAGGAAAAAGCTTCATGACACTGGTTTCTGCAATGATTTTCTGGCTATTACCTTAAAAGCATAGGCCAGGGCTTGGCGCGGTGGCTCATGCCTGTGATCCCAGCACTTTGGGAGGCCGAGGCGGGCAGATCACAAGGTCAAGTAATCTAGACCATCCTGGCCAACATGGTGAAACCCTGTCTCTACTAAAAATACAAAAATTAGCTGGGTGTGGTGGCATGTGCCTGTAATCCCAGCTACTGGGGAAGCTGAGGCAGGAGAATCAGTTGAACCTGGGAGGTGGAGGTTGCAGTAAGCCAAGATCTGGCTACTGCACTCCAGCCTGGTGACAGAGCAAGACTCCATCTCAAAAAAAAAAAAAAAAACCAGGCCACAAAAACAAAATTAGACAAATAAGATTACATCAAACTAAAAAGCTTCTGCACACTGCAGGAGACAAATTACCAGAGTGAAGAGACAACATTCAAAATGGGAGAAAATATTTGCAAATTATACAGCTGATAAGGGGTTGATATTCGTAATACATAAGAAGCTCTTAGAAGTCAATAGCAAGAAAGCAAATAACCTAATTAACAAATGGGCAAAAGACCTGCACGGACATGTCTCAGAAGGCATACACATGGTCAACAGGTATATGAAAAAAATGTTTAACATCAGTAATCATCAGGGAAATGGAAGTCAAAACTACAATGAGACATCAGCTTGTACCTGTTAGAATGATGACTACAAAAAATACAAAAGGTAAGTGGCGGCAAGGATGGAGAGAAATGGAAATCCTCACACAATGTCGGTGGGAATGCAAATTAGTAGAGCCATTATGGAAAACACTGTGGAGGTGCTTCAAAAAACTAATTTTACAACTAACATATGATCTAGCAATCTCACTACTAGGTACATATATCCAAAGGGAACAAAATAAATATGTCAAAGTGATAGCTACATTCCCATGTTTATTGCAGCACTATTCACAATAACCAAGATATGGAATGAATCTCAGTGTCCATGAATATACGAATGGATAAAGAAAATGTGGTATATATACACAAGGGGATACTATTTAGCCATAAAAAAGAAGGGAGTCCTGTCATTTGTGACAGTGGGTCAACATGGAGGACATTACGTTGAGTGCAATAAGCCAGGCACAGAAAGACAAACACCACATTATTTCACTCAAATGAGAGATCTACAAAATTGATCTCATACAAGTAGAGAATAGAGTGGAGGCTGGGGTGGTTAGGGTGAATTGGAGTTGAGGTTATATAGATCAAAGAAGACATAACTACAGTTAGGAGGAATAAATTCAAGAGATCTATCATACAACATGGTGACTATATTTAATATTGAAATACGGTACTATTGAAAAATGCTGACAGTGGATGTTGTGTTTTCATTACAAAAGTGATAACTAGCTAGATTTGACCATCCTAGAATGCATGTATACTTCAAAATATCATGTTGTACATGATTTAAGAAATTTACATCGATTACTTGTTGAAATGATAATATAGATATATGGGATTAAGTAAAATATACTATTAAAATTTAAGAAAATACTAAAGGGAGTCTTGCAGGTTGAAAGGAAAGTACAGTAGACAATACCTCAAAGTCATGCAGAGAAATAAAGGTCTCAGTAAAGGTAAATACATTGACAATTATAAATGCTAGTATTATTGCAACAATAATTTGTAATTTAACTTTTTGTAAATAAGAACAGTTTACAAGGGACAAAGAAAGGCATTATATGTCAATGTTTCACAGCAAGAAGATATAACAATTACAAACAATACGCAACAACAGACCATTAAAAAAGATATGAAGCAAAAGTGGACAGAATTGAAGAGGGAAAGAGATAGTGCCAATATCTTACTCTGAACAAAGGATAGAATAATCAGATGAGATAAGTAAGGAAGTAGAGGACTTACAAAACACAATAAACCAACTAGGTTTAACAGATACATACAGACCACTCCACCCAACAACAACAGAAAACATTCCTCTTAAATGCACATGGAACATTGTCAAGGATAGACTATATGTTAGACCACAAATTAAATCTTAATAAATTAAAAAAATAAATATTATATACAGTATCTTCTCTGACCACAATTGGATACAATTAAAAAAATCAGCAACATAATAACATAAAGAAAACTGGAAAATTCACAGGTTTGTGAAAATTAAGAACACTCTTAAATAACCAGTGCTTCAAAGAGAAAAATCACAAATTAGAAAATACTTAGAGATAAATGAAAATTAAAACACAACACACTGATTTTTTTTTTTTTTTTTTTTTTGAGATGGAGTCTAGCTCTATTGCCCAGAGACTGGAGTGCAGTGGTGCGATCTCGGCTCACTGCAAGCTCTGCCTCCCGGGTTCGCACCATTCTCCTGCCTCAGCCTCCCAAGTAGCTGGGACTACAGGTGCCCACCACCACGCCCAGCTATTTTTTTGTATTTTTAGTAGAGACGGGGTTTCACCGTGTTATCCAGGATGGTCTCGATCTCCTGACCTCGTGATCCGCCCACCTCGGCCTCCCAAAGTGCTGGGATTACAGGCGTGAGCAGCAAAAACAGTGCTAAGGGAAAATTTGTAGGTATAAATACTTAAATTTAAAAATCTTAAATTAACAACTTAAAAACTTAAGGAACTAGAGAAAGAACAAAGTAAGCACAAAGCTAGCAGAAGGAAGGAAAAATTGGAGTAGAGATAAATGCAGTAGAAACTAAAAAACAATAGAGAAAATGAACAAAGACAAAAATTGGTTTTCCAAAAATATTAGCAAAATTGGCAAATCTTTAACTAGATTGGCTAAGAACAAAATAGAGGATAATCAGATCACTACAATAAAATATTGAAGTAGGCACATTACTATTCTTTATACATAAATAAAATAATTACAAGAGAGTTCTATGGACAAATTGTATGCCAACAAATTGGATAATCTGGATGAAATGACCAAGTTCCTAAAAACATAAAAACTACTGTAATAGTCTACTTGAGCTACTATAATAAAATACCATACATTGAGTGGTTTTAACAACAAAAATGTTTTTTGTAGTTCTGGAGGCTGGTCAATTGAAAATCAAGGTGCTAACTGATTTAATTCCTGGTGAGGGATTTTTTCCTGGCTGGCAGGTGCAGCCTTCTCACTGTGTCCTTCTGTGATCTTTCCTCTTTGCTCAGAGGAGATCTCTCTCTCTCTCTCAATTTTTATAAGGCTACTAATTCCATTAATGCACTAACCTCATTAGTACCCCATCATTATGATCTCATTTAACTTTAATTATCTCCTAAATGCCTTACCTCCAATTACAGTCACATCAGAGTTAGGGTTTCAACGTATGATTTTTTGGGGGGGGAGTGGGAGGGTGCATAATTCAATTCATAACACCTCTCAAGACTAAAGTACAAAGTAATAGAAACTATCAATAATAGGAGATTGAGCCTGTAATAAAAACATCTCCCAATAAACAAAAAGCCCTGGTCCCGATGGCTTCATTGGTGAATTGTACCAAACACTTAAAAAAAATCAAATTCCAATCCTTCTCAAAATTTTTCAATATAACGAAGAGGAGAGAGCACTTCCTAATTAAATATATAAGGCCAGCATTACCCTAACATCAAAGACAGACAAAGATACCACAAGAAAACACTAAACCAGTGTCCCTTATAAAAATCAAAGCAAAAATCCTCAGCAAAATATTGTCAAACTAAATTCTAGAGCATATTGAGAGGATTATACATTATAATCAACTGGGATTTATTTCTGGAATGAAAGGATGGTTCAACATATGAATATTAATCAATGTAATATACCAGATTAACAGAATGAAGAAAAGAAACCACATGATAATGTCATTTAATGCAGCAAAAGTATTTGTTAAAACTCAACACACTTTCATGATAAAATACTCAAAACAATCGAAATAGAATCAACCATAACATATTAAAAGCTGTATATGAAAATTCCACAGCAAAGATCATACTCAGTGTTGAAAGGCTGAAAGCTTTTTCTCTAATATCAGGAACAAGACAATGATGGCTGCTTTCCCCACTTCTGTTCTATGTAGCATGAGAGTTCTAACCAGATAAAATAGGTAAAAGAAATAAATTTGAAAAAAAAATACCTAAATTAGAAAAGAAGTAAAATGAATATGTTTGCAGATGACATAATCTTATAAGTAGAAAATACTAAAGATTTCACACACAAAAAAACCTGTTAGAACTAATAATGAATTCGATGAAGTAGCAGAATACAAAGTCAACATATAAAAATCAGTTGCATTTCTATACATTCACAATGAGCAACCTGAAAAGAAAATTTGAAAAATAGTTTAATTTATGATAGCATCAAATGTAATAAAACACTTAGGAATTAAGCAAGGAGGTGAAAGACTTGTACAAAATCTACAAAACGTTGCTAAAGGAAATTGTGGCTCACGCCTGTAACCCTGGCACTTTGGGAAGCCAAGGCAGGTGGGTAACAAGGTCAAGAGATGGAGACCATCCTGGCCAACATGGTGAAACCCCAACTCTACTAAAAATACAAAAATTAGTTAGGCATGGTGGCACACACCTGTAGTCCCAGCTACTTGGGAGGGTGAGGCAGGAGAATCACTTAAACCTGGGAGGTGGAGGTTGCAGTGAGCCGAGATCGCACCACTGCACCCCAGCCTGGTGACAGAGTGAGACTCTGTCTCAAAAAAAAGAAAGAAAGGAAGAAAATTAAAGAAGGCATAAATAAATGGAAAGGCATCCCATATTCATGGATTGGAAATGTAATACTGTTAAGATGTCATACAATGTGATCTTCAGATTCAATGCAATCTTTATCAAAATCTCAATGAAGTTTTTGCTGAAATAGACAAATTCATCCTGAAATTCATACGGAATCTTAAGTTAAACAGTATAGCCAAAATAATCTTGAAAAAGAAGGACAAAGACAGAGGACTCACACTTCCTGAATTCAAAACTTACTTTAAAGTAATAGTAATCAAAACAGCATGGTACTTGTATGAAGCCAGACATATTGACCAATGGAATAGAGTAGAGATCCCAGAAATAAACCCTTGCCTACAGGCCCTAATGATTTTCAACAAGAATTTCAAGACCTTTCAATGGAGAAAGAACAGTCTTTTCAACAAATGGTGTTGGGAAAACTGGACATTCACATGCAAAAGAATAATGTTGGAACCTTACCTAACCTGATGTATAGAAGTTAACTCAAGATGGATCAAAGACCTAAATATAAAAGCTAAAATTATACAACCCTTAAGAGAAAAAATAGGGCAAAATCTTCACAACATTAGATTTGACAAAGATTTCTTGGATATGATACTAAAGGCATAGGCAACAAAAGCAAACATGGACACACTGGACGTCATAAAAATTGAAAACTTTTGTTGATCAAAGGACACTATCCATGTAGTAAAAAGGTAACCTACAGAATGGCAAATATAGTTGAAAATCATATATCTGAGAAGAGATTAATATCCAGAACATACAGAGAACTCCCCAAACTCAACAACAGAAAACAACCCAATCTAAAAAATAGACAAAGGACTTATTCAAGAGTCTATTCAGACTTTTCTCCAAAAAAGATTTTTGAATGGATAATAAGCATATGAAAAGATGCAAAATATCACTATTCATTAGGAAAATGCAAATCAAACCACAATGAGATACCACCTCACATTCATTAGGAATATCACTGTCAAATAAAGCAGAAAATAACAAGTGTTGGTGGGGATATGAAGAACGTATAGGACCCTTATAGACTGTTGGTGGGAATGTAAAATGACATATCAGTGTGGGAAACAGTATGACAGTTTCTCAAAAAATTAAAAACAGAATTACCATATGATCCAAATACCCAAAGAAATTGAAAACACTGTCTCCACAAGATATTTATATACCCATCTTCACATCAGAATTATTGAGAATTACTAAAGCATAGATGTAACCACTCAATAGATGAATAAATAAACCAAATGTGGTTCATACATACAATGAAATGTCATTCATCCTTCAAAAGGAAGAAAATGTTAACATATACTACAACATGGATCAACTTTGAGGACATTATGCCAAATGAAATAAACCATTTATAAAAGATAAATACTATATGATTCTTCTTATATTAGTTGACTAGTTTAGTCAAAACCATTGAGACAGAAAGTAGGATGGTGATTACCAGGGTTTGGGAGGAGGAAAGAATGAATGGGTATTATTGTTTAATGGGTATAGAGTTTCAGTTTTGCAAGATGAAACGAGTTCTAGAGATGAATGATACTAATGATTGCACAATGATATGGATGTACTTCAGACCACTGAATTGTATACTTACAAGTGGTTAAAATGGAAACTTTATGTTGCATGAATCAATAAAAATATGAATTAGGGTTAAAAAGAATAACAATGGCAGAGGCAGAATTTAAATTCATATTTAAATTTAGTAAAGTTTAATAATTTAATAAAGTTAATGCTTTTTACTACTACATTGCACTGCTACCATATATGCACCATGAAACATAAGCTATCTGTATAATAAATAATTATAAAGTACAGTAAGCTTTACTAACTCTTTACAGGGGTTTGTGCAAACTGATGTTCACAAAAATTCTAGTAGTAACTAAGACAACCATGATTATTGTATCTATTATTGTATCTATTTTAAAGAGAAGAGTACTGAAGTTTAGAACAATTGTCAAAGACAAAAATGTTTAACTTTGTTAACATTATGCATTTGAAATACCTGGATATTTGTTGCTATGCAAGCAAAATATCTGGATAGTTAAGATTTGTTTTAGTTGTAGTTTTGTGTGTGTGTTTTCTGGAGATTTAAGCACTTAGAATGTTTAATACTAGCACAACAGATTAGAAAGAATTATATGTCAGGATACTGTTTAGGAAGCTGAAATTGAAACAAGGATGTTCTCATTGCTCCTAAGTTTTGCAAAAGGGAGATTTAATTAAGGTCTATAAAGACTTAATTTCAAATTCTATTTGTCCAAACTGTTGATGAGCATTCCTGTTTATCCATTTTAGTGTGTCATAGTACCTGCTGATGTCTGAATATTTTGGCATTTAATGAATTCCTGCAACAGTAGCTTTCCAAAATATTTTAGGACCAACTGATAGATAAATAAAGGTAATGCAATTAGTTCCTGTAGATCTTGATTTATATAAAATTATGTATTTATGATGACTGTTTTCCATCCAAGAATTACACAATTATGTATAATTTAACAATCATGCTGACTTGAGATTTTTCTAGGAAACAGAAAGAAGCTTACTGAGATTTTTTTCAGTCAGAGAGTTTTTTTGGAAGGTATTTTCCTTTCCCTGTGGAGAACTCAATAGCATTTGTAAGGAGAAAATATGATTCATGAATAAGCTAGTAATTTGGCAAAGCAAACAAGTCCCATTAGTTTTTAAAGCCTGAAATTTTAGTCTTATAGTGCAATAAGGGTTATTAAGTCAATATGGAGTTGTCTTCCGACTTGGAATAGACTCATTTGTCACTAACGACATTTTTAGCCACAAATTATGTAACTATTTTTTTAATAGGAAAATTCCAAACATTGATTTATATTTTAGTAAAAAAGCTCTCTAATATAATACTTTATTACTTTTCAGGATCATCTACTACTTCTGAAATGTTCTCCCTTTTTACTTGTTTTCATATGATTAATTATATTTTTCCTTATACTATTGGACATTCATATTTAAAAATCTGAATAACACTGAACTATATAAAAACTAAAATATAAATCACTGTAAACTCAACAAGTACAGCCAAACTCTGGGAACACTTTGTTATATTTAATACTCTAACTTTGTGATCAAAGTTATACATTTCACACTTTTCCTAGCTAAAGACAAAAATGTTATTGAGCTTCATGTATTAAAGCATCTTAAGAATTATGGGCATGTTTTTAATTTTCATAGAATACATTACATTTTCATAATTACTTTTGTTCACCATAAAATCTTCTTAGTGTCAACATTGAGTCAACATACGTTTCCTTAACACCTTTTTTTTTCCAACTATTATTTTTGTTTTAGGGAGTACATGTGCAGGTTTATTACATAGGTAAATTGCATGTCACTGGAGTTTGGTGTTCAAATGATTTTGTCACTCAGGTAGTGAGCACAGTGCCTGATAAAAGTTTTCTGATCCTTACCCTCCTCCCACCTTCCACCCTCAAGTAAGCCCCAGTGTCTGTTGTTCCCCTCTTTGTCCATGTGTACTCAATGTTTAGCTCTCACTTATAAGTGAGAACATGTGGTATTTGGTTTTCTGTTCCTGCATACATTGCCTCAGGAGAATAGCCTCCAGCTGCATCCATGTTGCTGCAAAGGACATGATTTCATTCTTTTTTATGGCTGCATACTATTCCATAATAACACGTCTCTTATTTTTATTTTTGCCAAGCGCATGATAGGCACTGGTTCTACAGTGGGACATATCTCCCCTAAGTCTGTTGACAAACCAGAACCAAGTGATTTCTAAATGGTATGTTAGATGTTACAGCACAGTGAGGGTAACATGGCAGTGTTGAGAGGAGTACTTAATGCTCACGTAGGTGACAGGAATGTTGCAATTCTTCCAAATTTGTTCTACTAGATGGAGAGTGTCTATGAGAATATTAAATTCACTTACTGGGGACGTGTTCCTGGCCCATTTTGCCAAGGATTTTGTCTCTGATGGTGGCAGAAAGCCATTAATTTAGGGTGGGCCCCAAAGTTTTCCAGAAACTAATATAAATCTAGTATCTCCAATTAGCCTGCCATGTATCTACTTTCCAGAAGTAAATATACACCACTGTTAAATATATTTAAATTCACAAATTTTACTACCCGTTTTACTGAGAGTGAGATATTTGCCAATATTTTATTACCAGTGTATTTTCTGCTCCATGAAGTAAGAATTTCTTTTCTTGACATAGACTTTGTACTTTTAAATATTTGTGAAATAATTGGTGCAGAGTAGAGGCTAGAAATTTTCTTGTGTCACCTAGTATAACCTCTTTGCGGGATACATCTCTAAGATGAATCTGGATTTCTTAATGACACATTGTCTTGTGACTTCTTTCTTCCCATTTTCTAGGGAAGCATTCTACCCCTATTGTCCTCCTGTTATTATGGCTAGTGCCACCTCATCTTTTTCTCCCAGGGAGGCAGAAATCCACTGATTTTTCAGGGGAAAAAATTCATACAACTAAGAATTCTTCTCTCAGTGTTTGTCAGTTTTCAGACTATCATATTGATACAATAAGCAAAAATCTCATTTACTGGAAATCTTCTCAGATACCTTATTCTTTTCCAATCTGTTTCTAAGACAAAGAATATGGAATGGACTGGAGTAGTCTATGGGAAGAATTTGGCATGGGAGTTGAATGGACTAAGTTTCCATGTTTTTCATAAGTGACCCCATTAACCATTTGAGAAGCAAAGAGAGTCGTGAGTAAAAAGGGGGGGGTTTCCACTACTTTTCTGGGTACTTTTGGTTCTTTTGGTCTATTTATTTAGGCTCACTGGAGTACCACCGACATGCCTGGTTACTTGCACTTGGCAGTAATTCCAGCTAATCTGCCTTCAGCCTGTCCATCTGGTGTTTTGTTCGCTAGGGTAGGGATGCAAGGATATGGAGCAGGATGTCTTTTCTTGAATTTAATTAGTGCTGCTTCAAAAATAAAATCCTTGAGTAAAGTTGTACCTTTTATTCCAGATTGATTCTTCTTAGATTCTTCCAGATCCAATTCCTCTTCTAGATTCAATTTTTCTCGGTTACTATTATCTTGTTATAACCCCTCTCCCATTTGGATTCCTTGTGGCAATAAATTGGGAAGAGGAAAAGGCAGACACTTCATGGGCTTAGGTTCTCTTCTCAACTCGAATGTAGAAAATACCCTTGGAAAATACCTTGGCATCAAAATAATTAAAAAAGCTCTTTTACAATAATTTTTTTCTTGGGAATTTCAAGTTTCTTTGAAACATTAGCTCCCAGTGGAACAATGATTTAAAAGTTACTTTCGAAAATTAGAAATGGAACACTGAGACACAAAGAGCTGAAATAAATGTAGCGTTAACATAACATTATAATAAATTCAGTGTAGTGGAACATTTCAGCTACTGTACATCACATTAGTATTTGTTACTTTGTTAGGTTCTGAGATAAAAGAATTAAAACAGGCAAACAAACAACAACAAAAATACCAGACACAGTCTGTCCTCAAGGAGCTTGCATTCCCAAAACTGGAATTTTTTTTTTTAAGTGTAAAAAAGGATCATGAATGTAAATGGAGATATGCAAATGTCACAGTGCTTGGCTGAATAACACACCCAGGAAGCCTGACTAGATCTCCAGCTTTCAGCACTGAGCCTGGCAGAGTGGCTGTCTCTTGACCAGTCTGCTGATAGGAATTGCGCTCACTAGTCACACATTGAGTAATGATGCTGTCGAGGATAGATTATGACAGCACCTTTAGATCATGATTGAGGTTTTGTAAATAGAAGTTACACTAATAATTGATGGGTTCTATTTTACCAGGTTAAAAGGCTGACTCAATTAGAGACCTAGATCCAGTTATCCTAGAGACAAAAGGTCAATTCAAAATGTCACAGCCTAATATGAAGGAAAATCTCCAGGGTTTGACTTGCAAGGAGACAGCCGTCTCATTTCCTTTATTCCGATTTCCATGAGGAAGAGCCTATCAATAAGGAAAATAGGCTGCCAAATAGGGAACAATTCTGGAAGGTAAGATATAAAAGCTACCTTAATATACCTGTCAGCCATCCAAATGAACCCTCAATAACTGGTTTGAAAACCTCTCCTTGATGCAATTGAATAAAACAATTTTTAAGCACTTAGGTTTCAGGGTAATGTAGCTCTCAGTTCAAATCTTACTTCCATCATTTACTAGTTGGACAAATTTGGGCTTGTTACACAAATTTTCTGAATTCTATTTTTCCCATCTGTAATAGTTGGAAAATATTAATACCTTCCTTAATGGCTGGTGTACAGATGAAAATTTTTTTAATGTAGTGTATTTAAGGATTGTTAGCATGAAATCTGAACTGTAGTGACTTTCAGTAAAAGTCAGTGATGATGATGATAAGACGGTGATGATGATAATGAAGATGGTGATGATGATAATGCTTTCTATGGGTTTCAAATTTAATGGGTGCTAATTTATTCTCCAAGGCACATTGCTAGGGACCAATATTCTACTATGTTCATGTTTATTTGTCCTTAGAATATGGGCCCAGGTTAAGCATTCATATTTACTAAAGTGTTACTTTTTGTTTTGACTATACTAACATTGCTTCTAGATGTTTCTCATGTGTGCTAAAGATAATTGATGCATTCTGACCTATGATTGTTCTGAAAACACAACTGTTTTCAAAGGGCTTCTTTGACCAATTATTTTTCCAAAAATGTTTTGGTCTGCTAAATTTTACAACTTCATCTATTTCAACTAGAATGCTGACCCAATATATTCTGCTTTAATATCAACTTAACTTCAAACAACTGTGTGAATAAAAACATGACAGCTATAACAAACATCATTTTTCATCTTTTTACTGGTGTTAGAATTTTTTTGATATAGCAGAAGTCATAGATTTATATAAAAATTTTTTTAAAGATGCATAAAAGCAAGGGTGTGTAGAAAGCATGTTAATTCCTTCATTCAGATGCTGTTATTATGAGTTTCTAAATTGCTGAGAAAATAATACTCCTGTGGAAATGATCACTGGTGTGCTTTATGTGTTTTAAGTTATGCTTTGTGGCATTCACTAACATACCAAAGTCTTTTGTGGAAATGTGATGTATTTGTTTATATGCAGACAATTTCTTCTTTGTTCAGAATAGTGGTCCTTTTCTAAAAGATAGTGTCAATTTTTCTTTTGATAGTTACATCTTAAATTCCACAAAACTGATACAAAACTTTTTAAAATGTGTAAGTTTCAGGTTTGACTTCCAGCTTGATTTTTCTCCTGCCTGTCTTCGTGTGATAGGGTATTCATAAGTAGACTGGTCATTGTTGCAATACAGTGACAGAGCAACAAATGTCTGAAAGGAATGATTCCTGAGATTTTCTTCCTACAAATTCCACTCATACAGGACTCTGCTCTTCTGTGCCGATATCCTTACTATTTGTAAAATTTTTACAATATCTACTTTGAGAAAAATACTTATAAATTATGGTCAATAGCACTTTTTTTCATTCTTTTATGAAAATGAACAAAGGCCTTTTCCACTCACTGCTATCTTGCCTCTGAGACATAAATAATACCTTTAACAAAATTTGAGAAATGGAATAAAGACCTAAATTAAGAAGTTATTGCATTGATGGGCTTGGTGATGGAATAAGATGAGCTATAGTAATTGATTGTAATAAACCTTGAGAACAGTGTTTTTCTGTTACTGTGATGGAAAGAACACAAGGTCAGTTATTATAGTCCTATTCTTGGCATTTATTAACTGGTAAAATTGTTTAATTTTCTTATCCACTAGACTGTACCTTTGGGAAAAAGTCAGACTGTGTCTATTTTGCTCACTGATATCTGAAACTCCTAAGAGAGTGCTTTGTACATAGTGCTCAACAAACGTAGTTCATGTTTATTCTTTAAAATTAGTCTATTTCTTTAAAATGAGTCTGTTAAATGTCTTCCCTGTTTAGACTCACAAAAATTTTATGAGACTCAAACTGCTCAATTTAGGGAAAAATGTAAAGTTTTATAAAATTAAAAGGACTAAAGGAATATCTTTAGTCCTTAGATATGTGTTTTATGTATTTTATAAGGAAGTTGAAAAAGCTTCCTTTTGTCATCAGAAGGAAAGACTATTTGAAGGATTTCAATTAATACTATCTGCTTTTAATAGGACTACCAATTTCAGTGGCCTTGGATCTTTAACATGCTCATATTTAATTTTATTCAGCCCATGTGGTTTTCTTTCCAGAGCTGATGGGGGCTGAGTAAGAATGAAATTATAATGTTGATAATAATTTCCCTTGTTCTTCTTGGCAGGCACAATGAGGCTCTGATGTTCAGGTTATACTGCTGGCAATGTTTTTCAATTAACATTTAATACTCCCCCAGAAAAAGCTCAACCTCTCACTGGCACTGAACCCAGCATTTCAGTGAAAAAACACTCAGAAACAAAGAGGCCTTCCCTTCCATTGATCTCCTTGTTCCCACAGCTTCTGTACTTGGAAGAATCCTAGTTCTCAAGGGCACCGTAAGATTCCAGGTTGTCATTCTCTGCTGCATCCTCTGCTTGCTTTATTTATAGAGTTTACTGTCCTGAGTTAGGAAGTTGACAGACATCGCATAGCAAGTCCTGGAAAAATCCATCGTGAAGGTGTTAGAAATAGACACGTGGGCCCACAGAATTGTCGTTAATGCGTCCTTCATGCAGAAAAGAGCTCCATCAGGCTGGGCGTGGTGATTCACGCCTGTAATCCCAGTATTTTGGGAGGCTGAGGCGGGTGGATTCTGAGGTCAAGAGATCAAGACTATCCTGGCCAACGTGGTGAAACCCCATCTCTACTAAAAATACAAAAATTAGCTGGGCATGGTGGTGAGCACCTGTCGTCCCAGCTACTCGGGAGGCTGAGGCAGAAGAATCACTCGAACCTGGGAGGCGGAGGTTGCAGTGAGCCGAGCTGGCACCACTGCACTCCAGCCTGGTGACAGAGCAAGACTCCGTCTCAAAAAAAAAGAAAAAGAAAAGAAAAGAGCTCCATCATTTGACCAACTTTACTGTGATTAGAGAATCAGACTCAACAGGGGTCAGGATGACTCTTTATAGGGATGAAATTAGTAATGCCTAAATTCTCAAAGCTGGTGTTCAGAGAACGCCATTGTTGTTATTTCTTCTTATTCAAATGAACAGTGCTGCTGAGGACAAAGGAGTTTTGTCACATGCAGTTAGCATTTAGACTTAGATCCTGCATGATTCTTTCACACCAAGATTTAAGTAACAAAAATGCTGTTTTGTTTGAACTTCACCGGTTTGCATATTTTTCCCCCACTGACTTTATTAGACAATATAAAAAGACTTATCAGTAGGGAACCAAATGAGTTGCAGTTACCTGTCCTTCGAATTTTCTTCACATAATCATGTCCCTGACACGATGGTTTTGGAATGACCCAGTGCATGTAGAAGGAGTTGATGGGAATGAAGAGAAGAATGACAAGAAACAGTGATACTCATGCAAAGCCTAGCTTCTCCTCTGCGGAACTTAGGAGTCTAAAAAGATAAACTGTAATTTGAAATATTATAATGGATAATATATCTGAGCTAGGGAAAGGCAAAAGCCCTGAGTGAGTGTTGGTAGGTCGCACACTGATGGTGTGAGTCCAGTGGGAGGGAAGATAATTAGGAGCTAATAAAACTCTTTAGCTTTTATTTATTTTTTTGTTTATTCATTTATTTTTTAAGACAATGTCTCACTCTGTCACCCAGACTGGAGTGCAGTGGCACCATCTTGGCTCACTGCAACCTTCACCTTTCAGGTTTAAGCGATTCTCCTGCCTCAGCCTCCCAAGTAGCTGAGATTATAGGCACAAGCCATGTTGCCTGGCTAATTTTTGTATTTTTAGTAGAGATGAGGTTTCACCATGTTGGCCAGGCAGGTCTCGAACTCCTAACCTCAAGTGATCTGCTCACCACAGCCTCCCAAAGTGCTGGGATTACAGGCATGAGCCAACGTGCCCAGCCAAGCTTTACAGAACACTTTAGAGTTTACCACGTATTTTCACATATTTTTATTATCTAAATCTTATCTATTCGGACCTAAAACCCATGTGAGGTTGAATATGGCTATTTTTCCTTTACTAAGGGTTAACTAATGAGATTCAAATAGGTTAGGTGTCTAGTGTAGTCACCGGGAAGGGGCAGACATCTAAATGTGTCTGCTTTTCAAGTTTTGGTTTTTTTTTTTGAGACAGAGTCTCGCTCTGTCGCCCAGGCTGGAGTGCAGTGGCGCGATCTTGGCTCACTGCAAGCTCCGCCTCCCGGGTTCACGCCATTCTCCTGCCTCAGCCTCCAGAGTAGCTGGGACTACAGGCATCTGCCACCGTGCCCGGCTAATTTTTTGTGTTTTTAGTAGAGACGGGGTTTCACCGTGGTCTCGATCTCCTGACCTCGTGATCCACCCGCCTCAGCCTCCCAAAGTGCTGGGATTACAGGTGTGAGCCACCGCGCCTGTCCTAAGTTTTTTTTAATTTAAATTTTTGTGGGTACCTAGTAAGTGTTAGGTGTGTATATTTATCAAGTATATGAGATGTTTTGATACAGGCATGCAATGCATAGTGATCACATCGCAGAGAATGGAATATGCATCCTCTCAAGCATTTATCTAAACATGTCTTTCATTACATGTTTACTACTCTATCTACTCCACTATGCCTACTCTGAAGAGAAATGATTGGTCAAATTTAGAGACATTTTCAAAACATCCTGAGCTTTTGCTTTTCTGGAAGGTAATTTAATTTACTACTTGTTCTATAAATAACCCCTTAAAGTTCAGAGAAGTAAAATATAAAGACAGATTCGTTCAATATTTTTCACAAACAGGACTCAGTTTTCTCATCCATAAAATGGATAGGTTGGACCAGACCTGTCCTTCTTGATCTTGGCTGCATGGTAGAGTCACCAGGGGAACTTTTACACTTACTTATGCCCAGGAGCTGCTGTCCCTGGAGATTCTGATTCAATTAATCTTAGGTGGGTTTCCTTTTTTTTTTTAAGCTTTCCAGGTAATTCTTTTTTTTTTTTTTTTGAGATGGAGTCTCCCTCTGTCGCCAGGCTGGAGGGCAGTGGCGTGATTTCAGCTCACTACAAGCTCCACCTCCTGGGTCCACGCGATTCTCCTTCCTCAGCCTCCCGAGTAGCTGGGACTACAGGTGCATGCTGCCATGCCCGGCTAATTTTTTGTATTTTTAGTAGAGGCGGGATTTCACCGTGTTAGGATGGTCATGATCTCCTGACCTCGAGATCCGCCGGCCTCAGGCTCCCAAAGTGCTGAGATTACAGGCGTGAGCCACCGTGCCCGGCGTACGCTTTCCAGGTAATTCTAAGGTACCACCAGGATTCAGAATCACTGGACTAGATGATCTGAAAGTATTCTTCTTCTACATGTCTAAGCATATTGTGGGGATTTATATAATGGCTCTGATGTTCCATGAGTTAATTGGAAGGAGACTCAGTTATTATTCATTTTATCTTGTCTGGGTTCCTTGCTAGAATTTAGATCCAATTCTTGCTTAAGAGAGTCTGGGAATTATAAAATTTTGCAGTGGACTCTGTGTCACCCAGTTTAAACTCTCCTTTAACTTAACTCTTCTTGCAGACTTTTTCCTGATGGTCATCTGGCTAATCTAAAGAATTCCTTTACATGTGAGAAAGTTTCCTCTGAGCATGGCAGATCAAAGGAGCAGTCATTTAGATATGGATGGATGGGGACAAATTTAAGGATGTAGAGTCAGGCAGGGTGGAGATTTCAGTGAGTCTTAAGGAAATCATTGAACAAAACTGTAGACAAGAAGCCAAGGGATTATAAACTTCCTTAGAATACCTTGGCCTACCCTAGCACTCCTTTTTACCCAGCTAGACAGTCCGAGTTCCAAAGAATAAGTAATAGCATTTTCCAAAGCAACTTCTGAGAGCTGCAGAAAACAGAAAACATTTTTTTTTTAATGAGCAATATGTAAGTCAGACAGAAAAGAAAAAAGATCCAAGCAATGAGCTTTTATGTCTGAAATGGCATAAAGAGAGTTTGAAGCTGCCACTCACTATCTGGTCACATGCAGTGGGTGCAGGGTGGCAGGTGTGCAGGCATAGGTATCTTGGAGGACAGATTTTATATTTGCCAAGAAGTTAATATGAATTTGCAGATGACAGTTTCCATTTTTCCTGAAAGCTTCCAAAAGATCGAAGACGAAAATACTGTGACAAGCCTAGCAAATTGCACTTACTTAACATAACCACAAAGCATATCCAATAGAGAGAAATTCTTCAGAAATGCTATTTTCTAAGCACTTACTCCTTAATCACTGGCTAAGGGTGGTAATAAACCTTGCTGATTATCTGAGCCAAATAAAGAGTTGAGGGTTAGAGACGGAGGCCTGGGGTGAAATAGAGATAATTTTGTGTGGTGGTTATTATAGCACAACTTTGACCTCAGTTCCAGAAGAGCAATATGCTCTGTCATAGAAATCTATGGCAACTGTTCTGGTTTGTGGTAACTTCATATTTGTGTTGCTATTTTCTGATGTTGAAAAATACTGTGAGTTGGTCTAGGTTTTTGTTAATTTTTAATTTTTGTGGGTATATGCATACCCCATAAATATACACACCTACTAAGTACTAGGTTATTTTAACAAAATGTTTTGCCTTCATGTAGTAAACAATATGTAATCAAATTTTCTAAAGAAGATGATGTGTTCCTATTTCATGACCACTGCAAGAATAAAATTTTATTAAGATGTTCTGTATCAGAGTTTGGCAAATGACAACTTGTGGGCAAAACCCAGCCTACCACTTCTTTCTGTGGTCTTCCAGCTAGTAACAATTTTACGTTTTTAAATGGTTGAAAGAAATCAAAAGAAAAATAATGTTTTGAGGCATGTGAAAATTATATGGAAATTCAAGTGTCAGTGTCCATATAAAGTTTTACTGAAATGCAGCCATATCCATTCATCTATGTGTTGTCTATGGCTTCCTCTAGGCTGCAACAGTAGAACTGAGTAGTTATGACAGAGATTATCTGATTGTAAAAACCAGAAATATTTACTTTCTACCTATTTTATTTTATTTTACTTTAAGTTCCAAGATACACATGCAGAACGTGCAAGTTTGTTAAACAGGTATACATATGCCATGGTGATTTGCTGCACCTATCAATCATCATCTAGGTTTTAAGCCCCTCATGCATTAGCTGTTTGTCCTAATGCTCCTTGTCCCCTTGCCCCCCAACTCCTGACAGGCTGCAGTGTATGTTGCTCCCCTCCCTGTGTCCATGTGTTCTCACTGTTCAACTCCCACTTATGAGTGAGAACATGCAGTGTTTGGTTTTCTGTTCCTATGTTAGCTTGCTGAGGATGATGGCTTCCAGCTTCATCCATGTCCCTGCAAAAGACATGATCTTATTCTTTTTTATGGCTGCATAGTATTCCACGGTGTGTATGTAACACATTTTCTTTATCCAATCTATCATTGATGGGCATTTAGGTTGGTTCCATGTCTTTGCTATTGTAAACAGTGCTACAATAAACATACGTGTGCATGTGTCTTTATAGTAGAATGATTTATATTCCTTCGGGTATATACCCAGTAATGGAATTGCTGGGTCAAATGATATTTCTGGTTCTAGATCCTTGAGGAATTGCCACATTGTCTTCCACAATGGTTGAACTAATTTGCATTCCCAGCAACAGTGTAAAAGCGTTCCTCTTTCTCCATGGCCTCACCAGCATCTGTTGTTTCTTGATGTTTTAATAATCACCATTTTGACTGGCGTGAGATGGTTCTCATTGTAGTTTTGATTTGCATTTCTCTAATGATCCGTGATGTTGAGCTTTTTCTCATATGCTTATTGGCCGCATAAATACTTTGTAACTCTTATAGGAAAGACTGAGCAAAGCCATCGCTCTTCATGCAATGAATAGGTCTTATGTGCATCTAAATATAGTAAAATGAGATAAGAGTCTTACCTCAGAATCATTTAGATCCAAATTTTACGTTGGCTAATAAAAGTATTTTGGTATAAAATAGGATTTTACTTTCCAGATGGAATGTCTAGTTTACTTGTACATTTTCACCATTCGCAGTTTGGAGGCAGCCGGCTAATTCACAGTCCTAGAGCCATTCAATTTTAGTCAGAGCCCTTTTTAGTTGTTTATCAAAAATTAGAGTAAGGATTTTGTGGCTTAATAAATTTTTCCAAAGTTTGCTAATTGTAAATACAAGTAATTGTTGTAATTGTTGTGATTTTATAGCTATAGCATGGTTATTATTTATTAGGTAAAAGTTTCCTTTCCATGTTTTAGAGTTTTACTGAAAAAAGCATAAGACTTCAGACAAATGAAATCCTACATTGTAAGGATAATTTTGACGTTCACATACTTATATTACATAATCACAATTTTACTTAAACTTCTATTTTAGAAATATACAGGAATCATTTTAGTTTTGAAAATTTTATTTCAATATGCAAAATTAAACATGTTAATATATATTTTAATTTAAAAATTATTTGTTTTTTGTGGCTATGTAGTAGGTGTATATATTTATGGGATACTTGGAATGTTTTGATACAGGCAGACAATGTGAAATAAACATGTCATGAGGAATGAGGTATCCATCCCCTCAAGCATTTATCCATTGAGTGACAATCCAGTTACATTCTTTATGTTATTTTAAAATGTGCAATTAGCTTATTATTGATTATAGTCACCCTTTTGTGCTTTCAGATAGTAGGTCTTACTTATTCTTTCTAATTTTTTTGTGCCTGTTGGCCATCCCCACCTCCTCCCACCCCTCATCAGCCCCCACTACCGTTTCCAGCCTCTGGTCACCATCCTTCTACTCTCTAAGTTTATGAATTCAATTGATTTGATTTTTAGATAACACAAATAAGTAAGAACACACAAAGTTTGTCTTTCTGTGCCTGGCTTATTTCACTTAACAGCATAATCTCCAGTTCCATCCATGTTGTTGCAAATGAGTGGATCTCATTCTTTTTAATGGTTGAATAGTATACCATTGCGTTTATGTACCACATTTTCTTTATCCGTTAATCTATTGATGGACACTTAGGTTGCTTCCAAATCTTAGCTATTGTAAACAGTGCTGCTGCAACAAACATAGGAGTGCAGATATCTCTTTGATGTATTAATTTCCTTTGTTTTGAATATATACATACAACCAACCAAAATTGAACCAGGAAGAAAACCAAAAGCTGAATAGATCAATGACACAAGTACTGAGATCTAAGCCATAATAAAAAGTCTTCCAGTAAAGAAAAGCCCAGGACCTGACGGCTAAACTGCTGAATTCTACCAAATATTCGAAGAAGAACTAATACCATTCCTACTCAAACTATTCTAAGAAATAGAGGAGGAAGGAATGCTTCCAAACTCATTCTATGAGGCTAGTATTACCCTGATGCCCAAACCAAAGACATATCAAAAAAAGAAAAATACAGGCCAATATCTCTGACGAACATTAATGCAAAAATCTTCAACATAATACTAGCAAACAGAATTCAATAATACATTAGAAAAATCACTCCACGTAACCCAGTGGGATTTATCCTTGGGATGCAAGGATGGTTCAACATATGCAAATCAATCAATGCGCTATGTATATATATATATTTTTTTGAGACGGAGTCTTGCTCTGTTGCCCAGGCTGGAGTGCAGTGGCGCAATCTCGGCTCACTGCAAGCTCCGCCTCCCGGGTTCACGCCATTCTCCTGCCTCAGCCTCTCCGAGTAGCTGGGACTATACGTGCCCGCCACCACGCCCAGCTGATTTTTTGTATTTTTTAGTAGAGACGGGGTTTCACCATGGTCTCGATCTCCTGACCTCGTGATCCGCCTGCCTCGGCCTCCCAAAGTGCTGGGATTACATGCATGAGCCACCGTGCCCAGCCAACGCTATGTATATTTTAAATTTGTGTGATGTGGTTAGGTATCTGGTGACTGATGAGTGAGCTATATGGGAATCCATTTTGTTTTCAAACGATTCTACCTGATTATAATAAAACATACAACTTGTCATCATGTCGTGAATTTGCTACCATATTTAATATGGAACATAGATTCCTGATTTTCTTCTTTACTAGTGTTTTAAAAATATTTCCTTGAGCAACATTTTATATATATTTGATTCTCATTATTTGAGGATTCTGTATTTGAAAATTGGCCTGTTCACTAAAATCTATTAATATTTACCCCCAAAATAATACTTGGCTTTTGCAGTCATTTGAGGACCTGTGTGGACTTGTGTAGAGCAGCAAAAAATTTGAGTTGCTCTCTGTGCAGGTTCCCAGGTGAGGCCAAACAAGGCAATGCTCTGCTGTCTTCTTTCAGCTTGTACTGTAAACAAGTGTCCTTTTCACAATCTATTTATTGCCACATTTTTCACATTTCTGTGTTTTTTTTGTTGTTGGTGGTGGTGGTAGTGGTGACTTCACTGTTTAAAATGATCTCAAACATAGTGTGGAAGTTCTGCTTAGTGTCCCTAAGCCAAGAAGACTGTGATGTGGCTTATGAAGAAAGTACTTGTGTTAGAGAAGCTTTGTTCAGGCATGATTTATAGTGCTGTTAACCATGAGTTCAATGTTAGTGAAACAGCTATATATTAAATCAAGTGTCTTTAAACAGAAACACACATAAAACAAGGTTATGTATGCATTAGCTGATGAAAATTTTATAATCAGAGGCTCACAGGAATCTAGCCCTATGTATCCCCTAGAAGCAAAGCTTCAGTATTCACGAATTCTGTAGTCATAATGACTTTATGGAACATAACTATCATGAATAATGGGAATTGACTATATTCACTTTTTATTTTTTTACTTCTTCAAATTTTACTTTCTGCATTTTTATTATAAGAGTAACCACATACTCCCTTTTTAAAATTTGTAAACTCAGGAATATATGCATATATAGACATGTACGTGTTTGTATTTGAATTTATGATTTGCTAATATGTATCTATGGTACAGATCACTTTTCATGACTCAAGTGATAAAAGCTAAATATGTGAGAACAAAGTGAATTGAGAAAATTATTTAAATTAGATTTACACTCGAATAATTTGAGTGCATCTGAATTGCTAAAAGCTTAGAATTGTACAGTATTTTGAAGATATACAGTTCTGTTAGTAAACTTTGAATGTTCGATTTCTCACCTAAACACAAAGAGATAGATATAGTTCAAGTCTTTAAGTTTTATCAAGTGACATTTTATAAGGCCATGAGAAAATGCATAATTTTTTTTTAACAATGATAGCATGTATTTTGGGTTATATTGCAGGGAAATTGGTTGTAGGAGTACTTTGGAGAGGCTGTAAGAAAGGATGGATTTAAGTTGATAATGGAAAAACAAGAAACATTTTGATAGGAAAAGAATGAGAGATATGTTATGGGAAAACAGAGAGAAAGAAAAATAAAGGAAACAGTATAGAAGAGATAAATATGAAGCATATTGGAAGATAGTGAAGGAATCAGGTTGGCCTAGTTTACTTAAACGTTAATTTAAATCACACTAATGGTTTTCAGTGAATATGAGTGGTTAATATTTGAATCACTTAGGACACCTACTATAAACTGAATGTGTTCCCCTCAAATTCACATGTTGAAAACCTATTCCCCAGTGTGATGGTATTTGGAGGTGGGGCCTTTGGGAGGTGATTAGGTCATGAGAGCAGAGCCGTTATGAACACAATTAATGCCCTTATGAAAGAGGCCCTAGAGAGCTTCCTTGCCTCTGTGCCTTGTGAAGACATGGGGAGAAGGTAGCTGTCTATGCAAGAGGGCCCTCAGCAAATGCAGAATCTGCTGGTGCTTTCGTCATGAACTTCTCAAGCCTCGAGCACTGTAAGAGTAAATTTCTGTAGTTTGTAAGCCACCCAGGCTATGGTACTTTGTTATAACAGCCTGAACACATGAAGACACCTACTTACAGTGCATAAGCTAACATATTATTTAAAACAAACAAAAAGCAAACAAACAAAAATTGTACTTAACAACATTTTTGCCTGGACAGACACTTATATCCAGAACAGAATGATCTCTCTCTCGTTTAAACCCATCACACACTTCATCTTACGGGAAAGCCCTATCCATTGGTTTACGAAAGTTCACTTGATTAGATTTGGTGGAACCTCTTTGCATCAGATTTGGAATACAACATCCAGGATATGACTAATATCTAAAGGCAAATATTAAAACCATCTCCTATAAATTAAACAGAGAATGACAGACACAGAGAGAGAGAGAGAGAGAATTTTGCCCACGCTCCACCTTTGCCAATCATGCTTTTAGGCGTTATGCATTCCTAACCCTTAAGGAGGCAGCACATACTCTGACTCACTGTTTTCCATTCCTTGTCTTTCCCCATCTTGCACCCAGGCCCTCAGGTACACAAAACAGCAGGACCTTTTGCTTGGGGCTCCTTGTGCAGTAAGAAGATGACTTTCCCCTCTCCTTCCTGCATTTCTGCTCAAACATGTGATGCTCACCTGGTGGCTTCTGTGGGGTGGGGGTGGGGGGAATGAAACATGGTGGTGTTGCACCTTTTCCCACTTACCTACTTGCCTATACTCTTGAAGCATACGAATAAAGGCTTGACTGTAGCTTTCTGTTTCACTTATTGTCCTAATCATAAACACTATACCTCGCATTTCAGAGCATGCTCACTCTTTCTCCCTTTGACAGAACCTATTTGAGCTTATATAGAATCCAAAGGCCTGTGATGGAATGGCAACCACGATTGTTTAGTTTTGTGGATGATTCCTCTTTTCCTCCAGATTGTATTGCTGGGAAAAACATGCTTTTAATAGTCATTGAAGTTGCCATAGGACATTTTAGTACTAGAAAGGGTTTAAGATTTTTTTAGTCCAATTTGTACCTTTTTACAGAGAAGGAGAGTGGGGCACAGAGTGCCTTGAAGTCGAGCCACTTGGGGCCCTGAGCCAGGGCAAGGTTTCTCTTCCTTGCTGTTCTTCCTTTCTAAATTTATATCTGAGAAATTGATGGGGAAAGAAAAAAAGTTACCTGAGGCAAGAAAGGATGGATAAAGAAAGGAGTTGCTTGGGAAGCTCAATATATGATGCTTATTGTATATGACGTTTCTTGCATTTGATGCTTCAGCTCACTTTTGAAGACTGAAATTTTCTTGAGCTCAATTAATCACAAGATACTCTTAATGTTACTATATAACATGAAATTAATGGAAAACGGAGTGGTAGGTTTTTTTGTTTGTTTTCTTATACCGTCAGATAATTTGCCAGAAGGCACAGGAGGCTTTATTTCCTTTACATGGCACAGACAATTCTGCTCCTATCACCCTGAGCTCAAGAAGAAGTAAACTGAACACTGGATGTGACTGGTGCCCACTCTCTCTCCATTCAGCCAACTTACCTGAAAAAGCCTTTCCTAAATCCCAAGGCAGGAACAAAAATGGAAGCAAAACTTAGCTTCTGAACTCTCTTGGTAGTTCTAACTGGTGCTGCCTATCAGAATTTTTCTTATGAGTTTTTGATAGTTAGGAGAAAACCTTTATTGATAGGCCTGTAAGAGCTCTATTTATTAACTAGATTTTACTGTGCTAACATATAGTCACCAATTATAAAATAACAGGAAGGATATTCAGCAGAGTGTGAGATACGACCTTGTGTGAAGGTGAACCATTTTGAAAAGTGGTTGCTTGGCAAGGAGTGGGAAACTGGAAGAGTAAACCAAGGAAGAAGAAAACAAGGCATGTTCTTGAGATGGTCACAACGTGAGCAGGGCCTTCTGACATGCCTTGTAGTTGGCACCTCAGAATTGTGCACCTGAGGAGAGAGGGGAGCAAGGGCAGCATTTGTCCACAGGCTTCAATTTCCTGGTCAAGGGAACTTCCCTGAACTTCCAAATAGTGCCCTTGTGGGTGCCAGGCTGATTCCTAGGGAGGGCAATTACTCCAATAGAGAAGCCCTAGGGCAGAAAGTAAGTGATTTTGATGCAGCCAAGATGAAGTGTTACTCAGTTATGTTTGGGTAAAACTGACTTCCATATCAAAGGCTGAGGTAGAAGGCGAGGTGAAGGACATGAGGTGGGCACGAAGAGGATATGAAACAACATGAAAGACATTGGTTTCAAATTTTGCCTGGTGGAGCCCTAGAAATTCTATGGTGGTCCCTTGGGGACAGCACTGGTGGGTGGCATGGGGATGCAAGGTGAGCAGTGCTCTTGGCCACAACAGGTTAGATCTGGGCAGTTGTTCTGCGATCTGTTTTATATATTGGGTCCCAAGTTCTTGAAATAAGTGTCTACATCTAAAAACAAGTTTGAAGACTGCTGTCACAGATAATTATTTCAGTTAGATAAACATTAAACTTAGTGAGGATTAAAGACTTGGAATTCTTGTATTTTAAAATGACATGCACCATTTAGTCTTGGTATTTACCCCTAGTACTTTTTTTTTTTATTTAATTTTTTAGTTTGAGTCGGAGTCCCACTGTGTCGTACAGGCTGGAGGGCAGTGGCGCAATCTCGGCTCACTGCAGCCTCTGCCTCCAGGTACAAGCAATTCTTGTGCCTCAGCCTCCCGAGTAGTTGGGATTACAGGCATGCGCCACCTGGTCCGGCTAATTTTTTAATTTTTAGTAGACACAGCATTTCATCATGTTGCCCAGGCTGGTCTCAAACTCCTGACCCCAGGTGATCCACCTGCCGCAGCCTCCCAAAGCACTGGCATTGTAAGTAAGAGCCACAGTGCCTGACCACCACTAGTACATTTTAAAATCTCATATGGTTGTATGTTATTTATCAAAATGAGCTTATTTTTTCTTGCTGCTGACCTTAAAATATCTGTTTCAACTACCTCCTTAAATGGAATCCTAGGAGAAATGATATTTTCAACTTTTATATGTAAGAGATCCTATTAGATGTTCAAAATCTCAAAGTAAATATTGTCAGCATTTATTATTTGAATACCTACAGACACCAATTAATTATTTTTATTTTCTTCTTAGCAGTAGAGAAATTATGCTTTATTTAAATTTATTAACTGATTTATTTTTTTGCAGCAGTAGCTGAGGTTTATTTCTGAGTATTATACCTCAATATTAATTAAAACAATTAGCTTAGAAAAATGCTTGCAAATACATTTTTACAAATAATTTTTAACACTTTTTTTTTAAATAAGATCTGTTAGAAGTACTCAGAAGAGTTAATGGCCAGAATGTTTGTTTGTTTTCTTTTATGTTTGTTGGTTTTATTTATATATGATGTTGTATTCCAAATCTGTTTGTTGGTTTTATTTTAGTTTCTAGCATTGGCCTACTGGAACTACAACAACTTGGGGTAATTAGGGAAATTATGTGTTTAAGCTTAAACATATGATATACCAATTATAAAACGTTATGAGAACATACAAAAACATTTACTATATATGTGTGTTTCCAAATGTTTACCATATATATATGTGTTTCCATATGTAGTAAATGTTTAAAAACATGCATGTGAATACTCACCACTAAATTTATGACAGTGGTAGTCTCAGTGAAAGGAGGGTATTAGGAGCAAAGAAGAGACTTCAACTGTTTCAGTCTGTTTATCTATCTATCTATCTATCTATCTATCTATCTATCTATCTATCTACCTATCTATCCATCCATTCTTTAAGGGAAGAATTGTTTTGTAATTATATATTTTTTATCTTTGGAGATGTTTCATAAAATATCAGACAGGTCATTCTTTCAAGAAAGAAAAGACAGAGAGAAGAATATAGGAAATGCGTTGATTGGTAATGCCATGCAAATGACAAAGACACAGCTTACAACCAAGGAAAGTAAAAGCAATTCAGTGTGTTTAGGAGACACAGAAGAAGAGTTGTTCTTCTCTGAATTAGTATCTCTATGGAAAATAGCACTTAAAGTTCAAATTGTAATAGGTACCGGGAGCCCTCCCTTACTAAGTGAAAGGCATGCAATTAAGTTAGTATTTTTTAATGTAAGCCATTAAATTGAGAACTGAATTTTATTTAGTGTTTTCCACTTTAAATCCATCCTCTAATTAGGATATTTTGTGGGTTTTAAAAAAGTGAATTTAAAAAAGTGAATTTCTAAATAAACTATTATCTATTTTTTGAAAATTACTGATCATATTTAGTGACATATGCATTCAAATTGATTCAAATATATGCGTGTGTGTGAATTTATATATACACACACAATATATATATCCTTATATTAGATAAAACATTATTGTTCACTAATTTGTAGCTACCTAAATCTGGATTAAGTTTAAAAGCTTGTACTTCTGTTTCAATCAAGTATAACTGATCATGTTTAAATTTAAACCTGAATCAAATATTTAGTATATAGAACAAGTATAAGCTCACAGGACTTTTTCTAAAATCAGAAATACTTGCTAGGAAAGAGAAATGACAATAACATCTTGCATGTATTTAAATACTCTTCTCTGATAATTAGTTATATTGAGAATTTATCTAACCACATTAAGAAATAGTCTTAAAAATGAAGGTACTATTACTTGGCACTCTTCATTGGAAATTTACTGAAAGGATGGTTTACGCAGCCCACAGAAATCTCAAAGTTTCTAGCCCTCCACTTTTCAACAGTGTCTGTACATACCATGTTCATAGCTACATGAACAAACCTTGGAAAAAGAATCTTCCAACATAAATACATCTGGGATTATATTAGTTTTTGCAGCTTTGGGTAATTCTATAGTTTGGTTCAGTTATTAAATATTTTCCCAAAAGTGAAACATCTCTGGTGGCTGTTACTTTTTGTTTTGATTTTTTTTCTTTACAGTTCTTGACAATGAAATACTAGCATCCCATATTAAGTGATTGCTACTTTTTGTAGTATTTTCATCATATTTTCTAAAATCTTTGTGGTAATTTTCATAAGGTTATTCTCCAAGCATTATTTTTCTTTAAAACCAAAAAAGCTTTCAGGTGATGGTTACTGATAACATTTTTATCACTTAACATCTGGATTTAAAATCTTTAGAACATATTACAGTTTCTCCTTTCCTCCCTTGTATTCCTTAGAGCAGCCCTGTTTAAGAATCTCATTTAAGTGATACTACTTAATAATGTTGTTGGTGAAGGGATGATGATGATGGTGTTACAAAGAGAACCAAAGAGTTAATCACAGCGTCCACGTTAGCAGTTATTTTTGTTGTTGTTGTCGCCATAGTCATCTGAGCCTCATGATTCGCTCAATGTACTAAAACATTTTAATAAATATTACCTTAATATAATCAGAAAACTGCAACTACTTGATCACTCAATAGCATTTGTTGAATTTTAAATAGGGAAGGAAGTGAACATTTCTCCTCCTCAATACTTAGTAGATGCAACATTATATCCAGCATTTTAGCAAGGACAATACATCCCTGAACTGATCATTTTCTAGTTTAAACACCGCAGCCTGGAGACAGTCAGTTAAATGTTCTCTGCTAAATAGACATACTTGCTTCAATCCCCAGATGCTTTCCCTGTCGCTTCATCTGTCACTAACTTGCCCATTTTTCTGTTTCACAGTCACATTCCAAGAGGGTTACCTAACCCTGCAATTAAAACTCAGCCTGCCACAGGTGGGTTTTTGGGATGACCTTTCAAATAGTACTGCATTTTGTAAGAACTTTCAGTACTGAGAATAAAGCACAATATCATGTTCTCAGTAAGATGCAGTGTCATCATGTTTCTCCAAGTCAACAAGAGGCCAGAGGTAATGCCTTTAAAACTAACTCACCCAACCAGCAACCTCTTCTACACTGGAATAAGACCAATCTGCTCATTTCACAGCCAGTTGCCACTCTATTGGCTTTCTCTGTATTGCAAAGGATAAACTAAAGGGTAGAAAAATGAGGAAGGAAAATACCAAGAAGAAATAAAAGGGAATAAAATATTATGTTTCAGATGGCAGGATTCTAGATGCTTTGGTAATTTTTGTTTCATGCTTTTTTCCTTCAGGATTTCATACAGAATTTGGAGATAATTTGTTATTCCCAAGTTATTATCGCTATATCAGCCCACTCTGTCAACCTAATAGTCGAATTAACTCAAATCATGATTTGCCAGCACAATAAAAAAAAATTATGTTAGCTAGGAGAGATTTAGTGGCACTGAATTAATGAACTATCTGTTCTTAGAGAAAATAATTTACATTTTCTGTGCCTCAGTTTATTTACTTAACATAGGTAATCTCTAGAGTCCCTTCTAGCTTGATTAGTTTATGATTCTATGAATTTCTTTTAGAAAAAATGAGAAACATATTTTCCCCTCACAAAGCAGGCCTTTAATTGTAACTTTTATTGTCATAACTGCAAAATGAAAGTTGGTTTTTAATCTTCAATGTGAATCATTGTATTGAATTGCTTAAAGTAAATGTTTTTAAAAATAAATTCTTCCATTGATCTTCTTGCATTTTTCCTTCTGTTATTAGCCTTCCTCTCAATAGATGGTGCTCTTTTCTTACAGACAACACTTATCTTATTCCTCATCAAAAGATCAGGAAAATTAGCTTTACTCTTTAACAATCATTAATTAAAGAAATCAGACAGATGAGTAGAAAGAATTGCTTATAAGCAATTTGCAGCACCTCGATAATGAAAGCATACTGGAGAGAGCCATTGTTAAATGATTTAAGAGCTCCACTGAAACCTGCAATACTTGCTGAATAGGTGAAACAAATATTGTAACTAAATGTGAAAATGCCATGTTCCCTACATGCACATACCCCTGGTTAAAAAAAAAAAACCCTCTAATTAGGAGCTATTTTAAAGTGTTAAAATACTTATCTTCTTTAACAAAAACAGATATATGTCATTTCACATTCACATGTAGTATTTGAATATACACATCAACACCAACTCAATCAATACCAATCTCAATCAATATTGAGAGCTTCCACACTCTGCCAAATATACCTGGAACATCTGGGTAAACAGCGAGTGGACCACAATTCTTTTGAATTAATTTTACTTGATAAGAACACTTTGTTTAGAGCACCCATCACAACTTCCTGTATAAGAGTCTCTGCAGTTTCTAATGTGGAATTATGATGCTTTTGGTCACTCCTAATTAGCTCCAACTTGTGGAGGCATTGAAATACAGCCATGTTCTGTGGTTCTCCTGAACCAACCTACCCATTCCAGATGCAGTTTGTGACTTAGGCGATCTGAAGCTACTAGTGGCAAACTGGTCTAGGTAACACAGCTGTCATGTTTGTTATAACAGAGGAAAACTACCATGGAGAGACGCTAGGAAAACTTCCTCTACCTAGTGTTGCCTCAGGATGAAAGGAAGAGTTGGGTAAGGGCTGCTATGGCAGGGGAGAAGAAAGGGTGGGGTTGTGGTACAGGGAAGTACTAAACCAGCAGGAGTAGGAAAGTTGCCAAGGTCCATCTCTAAACAATTGAGAAGACTTGAGACTGCTCCCCCTGCCACACACACACACACACACACACACACACACACACCGGCCCCAACTAAATTTGGGAAAGCTAACTAGAATTTCTCTCCCATTATTCACAACTTACTCTTTCCATAGCTCCTGCAGAGGGACTGAGTGTAGGACTCTGCCAAGAGCCCTCTTTGCTCTGTATAAGGAAGAGATCTAAGTCTATGCTATAGCCTCCCCCCGCCCCCCACCCCTAGACCTTTGTAGTTTTTTACCAAAGCAACTTCTCTGCTCCTGAAATTTTGAATTCTTTCTTTATCAATTGAGGAAAAAATAGAAAAGTAGGTTTTCTCACAGAAATAACAATCACTGTCCGTGGTCGCCTCCAGAGTCCCCCCAGTTTACCCCCCCTCTTTCATCCTCCCGCCCAACATTGAGCCTTGGGAGTTAGGTGTCTCTTTGTACCCCCTTAAGCCGCTGAACCCTCCGTTCGGAGCCCTGGCGCTTTCCTTACCTGACAATCACATACATGACCAGGAAGTTTCCGAAGAGCCCCACCACGCACACGATGGAGTAGAGGGCCATGATGGTGATGGCCGTGATCATGGAGGGACTGCCGGTCGGAGGGCACAGGCTGTCTCTCCCGCCCAGGTCGGTGCGGTTCGGACCGCATGGGTCGGACAGGTTGCCATCTAAGTGGGACAAGTTGACCCAGGAACCGGGGCTGGGTGCTGGGGAGCAACTTGAGTGCGCCAAGGCATCAGTGCAATTGCTGGCGTTCGTGGGGACAGCGCTGCTGTCCATGGTACTGATGGCCGGCCGGGCACCGCGGTGCGAGGTAGCCAGGAGCACCGACACTTTTCGGGTTCCAAGCGCCTCAGCCGCTTCCTTTCGCCGCTGCCACAGCTCCTGCTATTTCTTACAGAAACCAGTCCTGGCTGAGACAGAGAGGAGCGTCAGGCGGAGGGGACCGAGCTGAGCATCTGACATTCTCCTCTGCCTGTTGCCCCCTCCCACCTTAGTAGTTCACAGAGGCTCATCCCCTGCCCCGCACCGCTGCAGAAGGGGAGGGTGGGCCATGCGGGATTCGGAGGCTGGAAGGGAGGGAGGAGGGAAAAGGGGTGGATTTTGCGCAAAGCGATCCAAGGAGTAGGTCTCTTCACTGGGCACTCTTCTGTGCAAACACATCTAAGGGAGGGAGATGGAGAGAAGGGTTGGGGAGAGAGATAGAGTTAGTCTTTGGCAGCAGTAAAAAATAAGAAAGGGGGCTAACATCACTCAATTTTCCAGCGCCTTTTTCTCCTTAAAATCTGGCAGGGCTTCTCCTTAAAATCTGGCATTGGCTTGATGAAACCCTAACAGCCCTAAAATCCCAATGCTCTTCCATCCCTACTGCCAATTTTGATTATTTAGGAATGGGGAACACACAATCTTCTTTTGCAGTCCTTGTTGCCTCTGTTGCCAACATCTAAGAAAAGGTAATAATGTTCCTCCAGTTTTCTTCCCTACAAACCTGTTGGGAACAACAGCGATCCTTTTATTTTCTGAAAAAGAAATGAGAAACAAATAAACTTTTGTGCAGAAAACCTGTTCCTCATTTTCCCCAATTTCTAGGGTGAAGCTCTGTTTGCCTCTGATTTTGTTTCAGTGGGGAAGAGGCATAAGAAGTGGTTACAGAAATCAGAAGGTTGTGGCATCCAGTAAAGTCAACTAAAGATAATGTTGACCTTTCACATCTTAAATCTCATAGACCTGTTTGGAATTGTTTATCCTTTTTATCTGAAGACTTCCTCGATAGACATATGCTTCTGAGAAGAAGGTTGTTAAAACCAAAACAAATTTGCATTCGGTCTGTTTTCTAGTGTAAAAACTCTAGGAAAAGCCACATAATATATGGAATTAGAGTGGCCTACAACAAGACCTTTGAGAAACATGGACACGTTTTTGAATTTTATACCTTACTTCTAAGTCCACGAGTGCTTCTATTTTAGAAATAAATTTGTAAATACCAAGAGTAAGTTCTTGGTCTTTTTTTTTTCTAAAGTTAACACCAATTCTGAAGTAATTCTCATTTCTGTACATGTATATATTTGTGCATGTATATATCTTTTAACCATAAACATTGAAAATACATGTCCCCAGTTGGTCTTGAAAAATCAACTGCAATCTCAGGGAGGGAAGATCTTGAAAGGAACATTTAATTCCAATATTATTTTTAGGCATTTATCTTAGAAACAGATAACTCATAGGTAAACTCTATTAATCATAGGCTATTTTGCCAATGTTCAGTATTATTTTTATCCTCTTACATTAATGCATATAATTTACACAATAAAATGTTACAGAGATTTCCTAGAGACTAACAAAAATACCTTAAAACATATTCTTCCATGAACTAATGTAACAATTCTCTTATATTGAGCTGAAATCTGTCTGCCTGCATTCAGTTCCTTTGTGCTTAGTTCATGTGGAAGACAAGATACAGTGTAATAATTCTTGACCTTGGAGTCAAATCATTTTATAAATCAGCTTTGTAACTTTGTAGCTGTATGAGTTTGGACATGCTACTTTACCCTACAGGATGACAGTCTTCTCATTACTTAAAAAAAGGCGAGGGTAGGCTAGTAATATTCACCTCATATGTCTGTTAGCAGGATTAAATGAGTATACATTGCAACAGTAATTGCTTAATAAGTGATAACTCCTTACCATTATATTTCATATATTTGAAATCAACTGAGTATTCTCTTTTGCAAGTTAAACATTAGCATCATTCAGTTGTTTCTTATAAGATGTAGTTCTGAGTCCTTTCAGTGGCCTTGCTGTTCGTCTATTCTCATTATAGTTTGTCTATCTGCTCTGAAACTACAGTTCCAGTGGTAAAATAATGACCTAAGTTTGCCCTGACCAAAAAACAAACAACAACAAAAAAGAAACTAAGCCAGATTATAAACTTTATCTTTCTATCAGTACAATGAAAGTCCCATTTTTTTTTAGTTTTATTTTTTGGTCACGTTGTTCTCTTGACTCTCCTTAGGTTTACCAATGACAAAATTTCCTAAACACAATCCAAGTCAATTCCACAAATACTAAAGATCTGCTTTGGACCAGGTGCTGTGATAGGGGCTGGAGTTTAAAAAGATGGATACAATTGTTTTTGATTACGGAAACTTTCTTCTTATGCCTGGTGAATCATATGTTTCACCACCTATAAATTTATAGTTGCTTTGGAGGGAGCTCAGTACAACACTATAGATTTTTTTACTTTTAAGTTATATCTTGTTAGATCCAGTTCATGATTCTTATCCACCAAGATCTTTTGGAATGGTGATTCTGCCATCTTTTGTATGCATTTTTTTAATATACTTTATTTACTCTCCTAGCTTTTTACTCTGTAATAAGGTTCCTAAGGGAGGTCTGCTCACTAACACAGTACTTAATACATAGTGGACTCCCTCCCTCATTCTCTGTGTTTCTTTCTATGTTAAATATATATGAATATGCATGTGCATAATATTTGAATTCAGTTGAAAAAATGATTAGCATATATTTTCTGCCATTATACCCAGATAATGGCATAAAATATATACAATCTGGGTGATAAATAAAATAATATAAAATAAAAATAAAATAATCTAGGTGTTTTTTTAATGACACAGTTTGAAAATAAAACATCTTTATGGGAAAACCTTAATGAAGATGTTTTGTCCTTTTTGACTCAATATAGTCTCTGTCAACCAACCAGGACTTAAATGTATAGACTTATGGACTAGCCATATGCCTTTTCTTCTAGAATTATAGGCAAAGAGCAACCCCATTCCCATTGCCCTTTTCTAGAAACAGTTGTTTTTTTATTCTGTTTTGTAGAAAAATGCAATTGCTCTCTAGAGCAGGACTTGAACTTTGTGCTTCATATTCTCAGCTGAGATTGATTTTTTCATTTTCTATTGGTCTTCATCATCTTTCACTGAGGATAGTTATTATCCTTCTATTTTGAATATAGAATATTCTGGTTATCATTGCATGTCCTTCCTTAAATTGTTTAACATTTATATCTTGGTATCTTTCACCCATTTAATATACAATTCAGGAAGCTGCAGAACAAATTTAATTTTCTTTCAAATATATTGACAGCCTTGAGAAACCTAGAGAAAAACTGTTCCAGAAATAATAAATTAATACCACTTAATATGTAGTATAAAAGCACCTCAATTTCAAGCTTTTGTTATTTCAGAGTTTCCCTATGGTATATTCTCCGTTTCCTCCGTAATTGTTCATTTCCTAGTCAATTGGTCTGAAGTCTGTTGTGAAAGTTCAAGTCTCTCATAAAAGGAGACGGACTGCAAATAAATGAGTCAATTTATTACAAACATAATTATTTTATACAGTATTGATCCCAAACATATCTTTTATTTCATTGAGCCTTAATATGTAATTTGTACAATAGAAATATCTTTTTGTTGATGCTTCTTGCTTAGCCCAGGCTTTCTATTCGAAGCAAGAATAATTTATTATCTATCAATTTAGATTTAAACTTGCTATCAAACCCATATCATGCAACATTTTTCACAAAAATTATTTGTTTCAAAGCAACATATTTATTCATAGCATGGATGAATCCCAGGAAAGTGCTAAAAGTCACTTCTCTTCTTTGAATTTCAACATCTATTGGCTTAGTTATTCATAGAATTGCCATCATCCTACACTTACTTTAATAGCTTAGTCCTGATTCTGTTGAGAGTGGCTGTTAATGGAACACATGATTAATGGCTATTAATGAGGAACACAAACATAAATACCATGCAGGAAACAATTACAGTGGTTTAAAGCTCAGAAAAATGGGACATCCAAGGTTTCATTGGAGGAACATTTTATGTATTTGTTTATAGATATTTTCTATGTTATCTAACATTTAAATGTGCGTAGCTAATGAGAATGCAAATGCATTGTGATACAATATTATCCTTGATCACTGGATTGTCGCATACATATCAAGTAAAATGGAATAGGCACTATTTATTTGCATGGTAAAAAAATAAATAAGTAAATGAAAGTGAAAAACTCCTCGCACCAACTTCTACCCAATAAACCTAAAACAAAGGCATCTAGAATAAAGTGGATGAAAGCCCTGGACTTTTGATTAAGAAAAAAGCAGTTCAAAATCCAGTCTCAACTATTTACTTCCTTCTGACTTACTAAATTACTTATACTTCTTGATATTTGGTTTCCTTTTCTGTAAAATAAAAATATGAGAATCAACTTCAAAGAGGGTTTATAGGATTACACACATATGAAAGAATTCATCCTTTGTTGTTTGGCTTTTTATATCCTGTTGTATGTGGCCTAGAAATTAGCAAGAAGAATTATTATAAATAATACACTATATTTAACTGTACAGAATCGTCCTTAAAGGATCTGATTCTTTTAAGGGCCTGAAGGTAGTATCTAGGGTCCAACTAAATCAACTCTTTTGAAAATTTATCCCAAAAACAACTAGTTTAAATGATACATAAGCCTAAATGTCTTTCTAAAATCTGGAACCTCATTTCTATTCAAGTCTTAATCTTCAATTTCCAGTTACAGAGGTTTGCCATTACCCTAGTACAGCCCCTTATCACTTTCTAATAGATAAACAGTTGTCAGATGCTTCAATCTCAGGACTCTTTACACATTTTTAAATTATTGAGGATCCAAAAAGCTTTTCTTATTTAGGTTATCTTTGTCACAGTCTATCACTGTAGAAATTAAAACTGAGAGCTCTATAAAAACATTTCTTTATCATTATATTATATTTTATTTTATTTATTTATTTTGTTAAGACAGAATCTCACTCTGTCGCCCAGGCTGGAGTGCAGCGGCGTGATCTCAGCTCGCTGCAAGCTCCACCTCCCTGCAAGCTCCACCTCCCAAGTTCACGCCACTCTCCCGCCTCAGCCTCCTGAGTAGCTGGGACTACAGGTGCCTGCCACCAAACTCGGCTAATTTTGTTTTTCTATTTTTAGTAGAGACGCGGTTTCACCGTGTTAGCCATGATGGTCTCGATCTCCTGACCTCGTCATCCGCCTGCCTCGGCCTCCCAAAGTGCTGAGATTACAGGCGTGAGCCACCGCTCCCGGCCTCAGTCATTCTTTAAATAAAAATAGTGATCCACGGAAAAAGTGGTTAGTTCAGTTCACAGCTCAAACAGTCAACATGCGCTTTTCTTTGGGACAAGCATTCTACTTTAGTTTGTGGCAGAAGCTTCATGTGTCCTTCCCATTTCATCATACACAGATTTAAAGAGATGTACTCAAGGGCCAAGATTTAATACAATTAATACACTTTACTGATCCATTAATTATATTTTTAAAAGTGGAACTTCTTTCGTGTTTTTCTTCTGTGAGTGCACGTCTGTGAAGAGTTCAGTGACTCCTAGTATGCCATGGGGTTACTGTCTCAATTCCTGCTAAGGTATTAGCAGTTGAACTCATGATTGCTTATGCCCCATTCGTGCAAAAATACAATATAGTGAAAAAGCCATTTAACTTTCTAGAATTATTATTAAAATTGTTTTGACCTCGTTGATCCATGGAAAGAGTCTTAGAGACCCCACAAATCCACAGACCACACTTTCAGAAGCACTGATTTAGCTCATTATAAAAATGTCTCAGCTCTTTCTTTTGTTTCCTTTTACTCCATTGAACGTTTGTATCAGTGCCATGTAAATCTTTCTAAAATCACTTCTTGAGCAAATCACTCTTTTGCATTATAGCCTTCAATACTGACCAAAAAAAAGTGTATTAACCTGCATTCTTATCTCTGTACAACTCTCTGTGCTTCCTTTCCCTTGATTCTTTCTCTCATCCTCCCCTCCCTGAACTTCATGCTCCAAGGGTCACGGAGAAAGCAGTGGGGGTAGCACTTTTCCAGCGCTTTAATTCTGCTTTCAAACCCTTGCACATCTGCCTTTGTATAAAAGACTCTCGTTGGTGTTAATACCCTGGGACTATTCCATTTTCATTAAAAACTGGCACTTTATTCATGTTTTCATCTCTAACCCAAGGCCTGCCTTCAATTTTCTCTCTGTTTTTCACAGCTTCCCTTTCTCCTCCTCCACACTTTAAAATCTGGCCTTTATTTCCAAGGACTTTAGGGACTTTCATAATGTTAAACCTACTGGAGTTTTAGTCTTTATTTTATAGCATCTCTTATCTCTCTCTTCCATAACTTTATTTTTAAAAATTACTTTCCCACCCTGACAATTTCTTTTGGTTTATCTTAATGCTTTCTTCTTCCTTTGCTTGCATTTTAAATGTTGATGTTTTCCAGCATTCTATTAACCTTTTCAACATATTCTTAAGTAATCTCAAATCATTCTTTTCTTTTTTTTTTTGCATTTCTTTTTTTTCTTTATTATTTTTTATTATTATACTTTAGGTTTTAGGGTACATGTGCACAATGTGCAGGTTTGTTACATATGTATCCATGTGCCATGTTGTTTTGCTGCACCCATTAACTCGTCATTTAGCATTAGGTATATCTCCTAATGCTGTCCCTCCCCCCTCCCCCCACCCCACAACAGTCCCCGGAGTGTGATGTTCCCCTTCCTGTGTCCATGAGTTCTCATTGTTCAATTCCCACCTATGAGTGAGAACATGCGGTGTTTGGTTTTTTGCCCGTGGGATAGTTTACTGAGAATGATGTTTTCCAGTTTCATCCATGTCCCTACAAAGGACATGAACTCATCACTTTTTATGGCTGCATAGTATTCCATGGTGTATATGTGCCACATTTTCTTAATCCAGTCTATCGTTGTTGGACATTTGGGTTGGTTCCAACTCTTTGCTATTGTGAATAGTGCTGCAATAAACATACGTGTGCATGTGTCTTTATAGCAGCATGATTTATAGTCCTTTGGGTGTATACCCAGTAATGGGATCTCAAATCATTCTTGTCTTGATTTTAACCTAAGTGCTGACAGGTCCAACCTACATCTCTAGCTCTGTTGTTCCTCTAAAGCTTCAGATTCTAATACAGATAAGTTTGGTAGACATTTCCACTTAAATAACTCATGAGCACTGGAAATACAACATGCCCAAAGCATTTTCATGTTCCTATCCAAACATAGTTCTCTTAATGGTATCACCATCTCCTGAGTTCCTCAAGGCAAAAATCTGGCAGCCCTCCTTGGCCATCTAGGTAGGCAGCACTGTTCAGTTAGAAATGTGAACTTTGAACTGGGTGAGGTGGCTCATGCCTGTAATCCCAGCATTTGAGAGTCAGAGATGGGCGGATTACTTGAACCCAGGAGTTTGAGACCAGCTTGGGCAACATAGCAGAATCCCATCTCTACAAAAACAAAAAATTATCCAAGTGTTGTGGTGCACGCCTGTAATCCTAGCTACTCGGTAGGCTGAGGTGGGAGGATCACTTGAGCCCAGGAGGTTGAGGCTTCAGTAAGCTATGACTGTGCCACTGCACTCCAGCCTGGGCGATAGAGATCCTGTCTCTAAAAACAATTTTAAAAGAAGTATAAATTCTCATGCCCCATTTCTTGCTAAAATCTTGTTTAAATCACAGGCAATTTGTGTGACAATGAACAACTTAATCAGCTGGTTGATGGCCTGATGTTTTCATTTGTAAAAGTGAGTTTCCATAATGCTTACTTTATAAGACTTTTATGGGTGTTAAATAAGCTTTGTTAATAAAGCACTTACAAGAGTCCTTGGCACAGTATGCATCATATAAATTTTTGTTAAAGAAAATCACAGACTGCTCTCACTGCCTTTCCCACATTCAACTACCACGATTGTTGACTCTACCTTTTGGTATCATTTTTGTTGTTCAGACTTTCATGGCTCATACAGAGTTGTTCAGTGAGCTCTTAACTGATCTATCTTCCTACATGTTCATCCTATACACTGTAGCCAAAAAGAGATTAAAAGAATGGAAATCAGACTGTGCCCTTGCTGATCAGGCTTGTTGGCTTCCCATAATGTACAGGATAAAGTTAAACATCCTGACATCTAAGGTCCTTGAGGACAAACCCTTCCAGCTGCATTTCTGGATACCCACCGTTTGCTCCTAGCTCACCATGAATCCTGAACAGCTTATAATTCCCTGTACTTGCCATGCTCTTTCTTCTCTGTTTTTGCTCATTTTTTTTTTTCCTCTAGCACACAGTAGATATTTAATAAACATTTTATTTTTATTATTTTTTTTTTCCGAGACGTAGTCTCACTCTGTCACCCAGGCTGGAGTGCAATGGTGCCATCTCGGCTCACTGCAATCTCTGCCTCCCAAGTTCAAGCGATTCTCTTGCCTCAGCATCTCGAGTAGGTGGAATTACAGGCATACACAACCACACCCAGCTGATTTTTTTTTTTTTTTTTTTTTTTTTTGTATTTTCAGTAGAGATGGGGTTTCACCATTTTGGTCAGTCTGGTCTTGAACTCCTGACCTCAAAGGATCTGCCCACCTCGGTCTCTGAAAGTGCTAGGATTACAGGCGTGAGCCACTGAACCCAGCCAATAAACATTTCTTGACTCACTGTAAGGCACTGGTTCTGTTGACATTATAGACTGGCAGTTATGGAATATAGCAGCTCCTCAGTCTTTTCTGTAGCAACTGATTGCCAGGAGAGTGGTGTAGACTCCAGGGTTTGGTGCATTCTAGACATATGCAACAGAGTAGCTCAGAACTTAATGACCTGTGCCAAACAATTAATTGATAATGTTCTCTTTAAGCACTTTTAGTAAAATAATAATTTAAAATTGTCCAAATACCAATATTTTATATTAACAGTAAGATATTGCATTTTTGAAATGAGATTTATAGAAATGTGAACTACTCACAGAGCTTTTGATGAGATTAAACTATCATAGAAAATTAATTTTTTTAATTGCTTTAAATGTAAAATTAAACTTGCATGGTAACCTTAGAATTAAGTTACACTTAGATTCTTTGTGGCTGAAATTTCTGCTTCTTATCTTGGATTATATAGTCTAGGTTTCATTTGCATCCATTTGCAGGTTCAGAGAGCAGTGTAACTTGTCTTTGTGTTTATCTGTTCTGTTACTGCTTTCATGTAAGAACAATGAAAGCAGTCCATGTATTTTAATGGTGTTTATCACTCTCAATCCTTTTCAGCTTCATAGAATGTTTCCTTTTTTCAGTGAAGAGATTGTCAAAATTGATATAGAACAAGGTCTGTTACCCAAATTTCTTCTCTAATCTCTCTGTATTTTTAGTAGAGATGGGGTTTCACCATGTTGGCCAGTCTGGTCTCGACTAGACTGTCTTTCTTCTCTAATCTCTCTGTACTTTCCAAATCTTATAGGGGAAAATACAAAAAAAAATTTTTGTACTAAAAATTAATTTGCTACTGGGAAAGTTGAGTGCATGTATTTGGTGAATACTTTCTATTACTCTGGGTTTTTTTAGCTTATAATTTTACTTGTTTTCTCCTCATTTCCCTTGAAAGTGTCCAAGCACACAGTAAGACTATTGATTAAAGTAAATTGATGCTTTGAAGTTCATTCTTAATTATACCTTACTATAAAATGTTTAAATTCTTAAAGAGACAGACATAGTCCTGTTCTGAATCTTTAAAATTTTTCTGGGCATAAAAGAAAAGTTCTAAAATCCCCAGTGTCCCCACAATGCCTGTCTTTTTATTTTCGTAATCAAGTTTAAGAACCTCAAGAGCAAAAACCAGGATTTACCCTTCTTCACAAATATGTTAATATATCCTCTTCTTAAATGTAAATGCACACCAAGGGGAGACTCTCAGAAGTCTACAGTATGTCAGGTACTCTACTAATTTTTAAGGAAACAGACCTGAATAGAATATACATGGGTACATGACTAAACATTTCCTGATAGGAGGCTACAGAATTATTAATGATAGCCCATTGTCTTAGTCCATTCTCATGCTGCTAATAAAACATATCTGAGACTGGGTAATTTTTAAAGGAAAGAGATTTAATGGACTCACAGTTCAACAAGGCTTGGGAGGCCTCAAAAAACTTAAAATCGTGGCAGAAGGGAAAGCAAACATGTCCTTCTTCACATGGCAGCAGCAAGGAGAAGTGGAGAGCAAACGGGGAAAAAGCCTCCTATAAAACCATCAGATCTCATGATAACTCATTCACTACCATGAGAACAGCATGGAGGTAACTGCCCCCATGATTCAATAAGCTCCCACTGGGTCCTTCCCATGACATGTGGGGATTATGGAAACTACAATTCAAGATGAGATTTGGGTCGGGACATAGCCAAACCATATCATCCATCATATGTCTAGAAAATCTCATCTGGAACTGTGCTTCCTTGTATATTAACATATCCTTTAATGTAGCTGCAAGTGTTTAAGTCTTTATTTTTTGAAGATAGAACTGGTTTTTTTTGAAATATTAAAGCCAACTTTATGCATTGTACTCATATTATTTTATTTGTGGTTTAAAGAAAGACATTCAGCTTTAGTGTATGTGAATGAAATTTCTTTTCAAAAAATAGATTTATGAATTTTTTTGAAGGCAATTTCAAGATTAGTCCTGAACCAGCAAGTTTTTCTAGAAACAGGTAATCTTACAAAATGACTATTTTAAAAGACTGCTTTCATTTATTCATATTCTAGAGTGTTTAGTTTTTTTTAAAGGAAGCATTTAATTTGTTGTCACATTGCTCAAATACTACTTTATAAAATGTCAGTCTTACATATATCCAAATATTTTAAAGGCAGATCAGAGTTTAAAGGGGGTACTGTTTAATATGTGAATTTGTATTTGAGCTTAGCAAAGCCCCATGGAAGAGACATAGAGACCTCTACAAGAGAAGGGCTACTGATAAGCTAGACCAAATAAAATAATAATATTGGATTTCTGGTGAAGCAAGATAGCAGAATAAAAGGCTCCAGCAATTGTCCCCCTGATAAGAACACCAATTTAACAACTATCTACACAAAAAACTACCTCATAAGAACCAAAAATCAGGTAAGCACTCACAGCACTTGGTTTTAAGTTCATATCACTGAAAGGGTAGGAAAAGCAGTCTTGAATCACCAACACCATTCCTCTTCCATTCCCCAGCAGTAGGTGGGCAGTGTATGGAGAGTGTTTCTGTGTGCTAGGTAGAGGGAGATTGCAACATTTGTGACACATTGAACTCAGTGCTGTCCTATTGTAACAGAAAACAGAACCGCACCAAGCTCAGCTGATGCCTGCCCATGGAGGGAGCATTTAACCCAGCCCTAGCCGGAGGGGAATCACTAATCCCAGTGGTCTGAACTTGAGTTCCTGCAAGCCTCACTACTGTGGGCTAAAGGGCGCTAGGGCCTTCAATAAACTCGAAAGACTATCTAGGCCACAAGGCCTGCAACTTTTAGGCAAGTCCTAGTGCTGAACGTGGCCAGTAGACAGTGGACTATAGGAGCATGTGGTGGCTAAGGGAGAGCTGGCATCACCCCTCCCCTAGCCCCAGGCTGCACAGCTCACAGCTCCAAAAGAGAGATCCCTTTCCTCCACTCTATGAGAGGAGAAGGAAGAGTGGGGAGGACTTCGTGTTGCATCTTGAATCTCAGCCACAGCAGGATATGGCCTCAGTCAGACTTATGAGGCTCTCTTTCCAGGCCTTAGCTCCTGGATGACATCTCTAGACACACCCTGGGCCAGAAGGGAACCTGCCGCCTTCAAGGGAAGAACCCAGTCCTGGAAAAATTTATCACTTGCTAATGAAGAGCCCTTGAGCCCTGAATAAGCAGCAGCAATACTCAGGTACTATGTTGAGGTCCTTAAGTAAGACTGGAAACTTGATGGCTTCAAGTGAGACTCAGCAGGTTCCCAGCCATGGTGACTATGGGGTGAGACTGCTTCCACTTGAGAAAGTGGCGGGGGGAGGCGGAAGCAAAGGGGACTTTGTCTTGCACCTTAGATACCAGCTTGGCCACAGTGGGGTAGAGTACTAAGTAGGTTCATGGAGTTCTAGGACTTGGCTCTTGCATGGCATTTCTGGGCCTGCCTTGGGCTAGAGGGTAACACATTGCTATGAAGGGTGAGTCCCAGGCAAGGTAGCATTCATGACAAGCTGACTGAAGAGCCTTTGGGGCTTAAGGGAACAGCAATGGTAGTCTGGCAGCGCTCCCCATGGACCAGTAGTGGCTCTGGCCACAGGGTGAAGCTCCTCTGCCTTTGGAAAGGGAAAGGAAAAGTGGGAAGGACTGCATTTTGTGATTTGATTACCACCTTAGCCACAGTACAGTAGAATACCACATAGAGTTCTAAGGTTTTTGACTCTAGAACCTGGCTCTTGGACAACATCTCTGCACATGCCCAGGGCCTGAGAGGAACTTGTCACACTGAAGGGAAAGACACAGGCCTGGTTGGCTTTGCCACCTGCTGATCGAAGAACCCCAAATCCTTGTGTGAACATAGGCCACAGCCAGGGAATGGTTATAGCAGGTCTTGAGTAGACCCAGTGCTGTGTTGGCTTGAGGTCTGACCTAGCAGAGTCCTAGTAGTGGTGGTCTCAAGGGTGCTTGTGTCACACCACCGCCAGCTCCACGTGGCTCAGAACAGAGAGAGAGGCTCCGTTTGTTTGGGAGAAAGTAAGAGAAAAAAAAAAAAACAAGAGGAGTCTCTACTTGGTAATTTAGGTAAGTTTTCTAGATCTTGTCAAAGACCATTAAAGTGGTACCTCAATGAATCTTCAAGAACCACAGCATTACTGGGGTTGAGGTGCTCCCTAAAGCAGATATATCTTAGATTAGAACACCAAAGTTATTTTGAATATCTGGAAAGCCTTCCCAAAATGGACAGGTACAAATACAAACAAGCCCAGGCTGAAAAGACTACCATATATACCTAACTCTTCAATGCTCAAACACAGATGAACGTCTACAAGTATTAAGACAATCCAAGAAAACATGACCCTACTAAATGAACTAAATAAGCCACCAGGGACTATTCCTGGAGAAACAGCAATATGTGACATATCAGACAAATAATTTAAAATAGCTATGTTGGAGAAACTGAAGCAAATTCAATGTAATGCAGAAAAGAAATTCAGAATTCTATCAGATAAATTTAACAGAGATTAAAATAATTAAAAATAATAAAACAGAAATTATACAGATGAAAAATGCAACTGACATACTGAAGAATACATCACAGTCTTTTAATAACGGAATTGATGAAGCAGAAGAAAGAATTAGTGAGCTTGAAGACAGGCTATTTGAAAATACAGTCAGTGGAGACAAAAGAATAAAGAATAAAAAACAATGAAACAAAGATCTCCTTCAAATGGGCAAATCTAAGAGTTATTGGCCTTAAAGAGGAAGTAGAGAATGAGATAAGGGTAGAAAGTTTATTCAAAGGGATAATAACAGAGAACTTCCCAAACCTAGAGAAAGATAGCAATATTTAAGTATAAGATGGTTATAGAACACTAAGCAAATTTCATCTAAAGAAGACTACTTCAAGGCATTTAATAATCAAACTCCCAAATGTCAATGGTAAAGAAGGGATCCTAAAAGCAGCAATAATAAAGAAACAAACAACATACAATTTAGCTCTAATATATCTGGTGGGTAGCCTTTTCAGTGGAAACTTTACAGGCCAGGAGAGAGTGGCATGACATACTTAAAGTGCTGAAAGAAAAAAAGAAAATTTACCCTATTTCTGCATCAGATATACTTTAAACATGAAGGAGAAATAAAGACTTTCCCAGACAAACAAAAGCTGAGTGATTTCATCAACACCAGAACTGTCCTACAAGATATGCTAAAGGGAGTACTTAAATCAGTAAGAAAAGGACATTAATGAACAAAAAGAAATCATCTGAAGATACAAAACTCACTGGTGATAGTAAGTACACAGAAACTCACAGAATATTATAACATTATAACTTTAGTATATAATCTAAACTTACCTTAAGTAGAAGGAATAAATAACGAACCAATATAAAAATAATAACTACAGCAACTTTTCAAGACATAAGCAGTACAATAAGATATAAATAGAAACAGCAAAATGTTAAAAAGTAGGGGGACAAAGTTAAGGTTTAGAGTTTTTTGTGTTTTACTTGTTTGTTTATGCAAAAAGTGCTAAATTGTTTTCAGGTTAAAATAATGAGTTACAAGATAGTATTTGCAAGCCTCATGTAACAGAACTCCTCCCCAAAATACACAGGATACACAAAAAATAAAAAGCAACAAATAAAACCATATAACCAGAGGAAATTACCTTCACTGAAAGGCAGATAGAATGGAAAAAAGAAGGAAGGTAAGACCACAAAACAACCAGAAAACAAATAACCAAATGGGAAGAATAATTGCTTACTTATCAATAATAACATTCAATGTAAATGTACTAAACTCTCCAATCAAAACATAAACAGTAGCTGAATGGATGAAAAATCAAGACCCATTGATCTGTTGCCTAAAATAAACACACTTTACCTATAAAGATACATATACACTGACAATAAAAAGATAGAAAAGGATATTCCATGTCAATGGAAACCAAAAAAGAGCAGGAGTAACTATACTTGTATCAGACAAAACAGATTTCAAGACAAAAGCTACAAGGAGAGACAAAGAAGGTTACTATATAAAGATAAAGGGGTCACTTCAGCAAGCAGATATAACAATTTCAAATACATTTGCACCCAACATTGGGCACCCCGATATATAAAGCAAATATTATGAAAGCTAAAGAGAAAGATAGGCCCCAATATAATAATAGCTGGAGACTTCAAAAGCCAACTTTCAACATTAAACAGATCTTCCAGACAGAAAATCAACAAAGAGACCTCACACTTAATCTGCAATATAGACCAAATGGACTTCATACAGAACATTTCATGCAACAGCTACAGAATACACATTCTTCTCCTAAGCACATGAATCATTCTCAAGGATGGACCATATGTTAAGTCACAAAACAAGTCTTAAAACATTCAACAAAATTGAATATCAAGCATCTTCTCTGTTCACAATGGAATAAAACTAGAAATCAATATCAAGAGGAATTTTGGAAACTGTACAAACACATGGAAATTAAACAATATATTCCTGAATGACCATGAGTTAATGAAGAAATTAAAAAGGAAATTGAAAAAATTCTTGAAACAAATGATAATTGAAACACAACATACCAAAACCTGTGGGATAAAGCCAAAGCAGTGCTAAAGAGGGAAGTGTGTAGCTATTAAGTGCCTACATTAAAAAAAATTCAAATAAGCAACATAATAATGCATCTTAAAGAATTAGAAAAGTGAAAACAAACCAAAGATAAAATTAGTAGAAGAAAAGAAATAATGAAAATCATAGCAGAAATAAATGAAACTGAAATGTAAAAAACAATACAAAAGATAAACAAAACAAAAAATGAGGTTTTTGAAAAGATAAACAAAATTGACAAACCTTTAGCCAGACTAAGAAAAAAAGAGGGGAGATCCAAATAAATAAAAGTCAATGAGGAAAAAGAAGACATTAGAACTGATACTGCAGAAATTCAAAGGATAATTAGTGGCTACTATTAGCAGCTATATGCCAAGAAATAGGAAAATCTAGAGGAAATTGACAAATTCTTAGACACATACAACCTACCAAGATTAAACCATGAAGAAATCCAAAACCTTAATAAACCAATAACAGGTAATGAGACAGAAGCCAGAATAAAGTTCTCCTAGTAAAGAAAAGCCCAGGACCTAGTGGCTTCAGTACAGAATTTTACCAAACATTTAAAGAAGAACTAATGCCAATCCTACTAAAACTATTCTGAAAAATAGAGAAGGAGGGAATACTATCAAACTCATTCTATGAGGCCAATATTACCCTGATACCAAGACAGGACAAAGACACAGCAAAAAAAGAAAACTACAGACCAAGACCTCTGATGAATACTGATGCAAAAATCCTCATGAAAATACCAGCAACCTGAATTCAACAATATATTAAAAAGATAATTCATCATGACCAAGTGGGATTTATCCCTGGGATTCAAAGCACACACAAATCAATCAATGTGATACGTCATATCAACAGAATGAAGGTCAAAAACCATATGATCATATCAATTGATACTGAAAAAAGCATTTGATAAAATTCAATATTCCTTCATAACAAAAACCCTCAAAAAACTGGGGCTAGAAGGAACATACCTCGACATAATAAAAGCTATATGTGACAAACCCCCAGTTATTATCATACCAAATGGGGAAAAACTAAAAGCCTTTCCTCTAAGATCAGGATCATGACAGGGATGCTCATTTTCACCACTGTTATTTAACATAGTACTGGAAGTACTTGCTAGAGCAATCACACAAGAGAAAGTGCATCCAAATTGGAAAAAAAGAAGTCAAATTATCATTGTTTACAGATTATATGATCTTATATTTGGAAAACTCTAAGGACTGAATCAAAAAACAATTAGAACGCATCAACAAATTTAGTAAAGTTTCATGATACAAAATCAACATACAAAAATCAGTAGCACTTCTATGTGTCAAAAGTAAACAATCTGAAAAAGAAATCAAGAAAGTAATTCCATTTACAGTAGCCACAAGTAAAATTAAATACCTAGGAGTTAAATTAACCAAAGTGACAGATGTCTATAGTGAAAACTATAAAAAAAGGTAATAAAAGAAATGTAAAAGGACACTAAAAAATTGAAAAATATTCCATTTTCATGTATTGGAAGAATCAATATTGTTAAAATGTCCATACTACTGAAATCAATCTATACATTTAATGTAATTTCCATCAAAATCCCAATGACATTCTTCACAGAAAGAGACATAATAGTCCTAAGATTTATGTGAAACCACAAAAGACCCAGAATAGCCAAAGCTCTCTGGAGCAAAAAGAACGAAACTGGAGGAATCACATTACCTGACTTCAAATTGTACGACAGAGCTAAATTAACCAAAACAGCATGGTACTGGCATAAAAACAGACACACAGAACAATTGAACAGAATAGAGAACCCAGAAACAAATCTATGCACTTACAGTGAACTCAGTTTTTTTTTTTTACAAAGGTGCCAAGAACATACATTGGGAGAAAGACAGTCTCTTCAATAAATGGTGCTGGGAAAACTGGATATCCATATGCAGAAGAATGAAACTAGACCCTTATCTCTCATCATATACAAAAATCAAATAAAAATGAATTAAAAACTTTAAGTCCTCAAACTATGAATTGATTACTAGAAAACATTGGGGAAACTTTCAAGGATGTTTGTCTGAGCAAATATTTATTGAGAAATACCCCGCAAGCACAAGCAACTAAAGCAAAAATGGACAAATGGAATCATGTCAAGTTTAAAAGCTTCTTCACAGCAAAAGAAACAATCAACAAACTGAAGAGACAACCTATAGAATGGAGACAATATATGCAAACTACCCATCTGCCAAGAGATTAATAAACAGAATATATAGGGAGGTCAAACAACTCTATAGGAATAAAATCTAATAATCTGATTTTAAAAATGGGCAAAAGAATTGATTAGATGTTTCTCCAAAGAAGATATGAAAATGGCAAACAGGCATATGAAAAGATGCTCACCATCATTGATCATCAGAGAAATGCAAATCAAAACTACACTAAGATATCATCTCATTCCAGTTAAAATGGCTTATATCCAAAGGGCAATATATCCCAAGGCAATAACAAATGCTGGTGAGGATGTGGAGAAAGGGAACCCTCATAAACTGTTAGTACAAATGTAAATTAGTACAACCAGTTTGAACGTTCCTCAAAAACCTAAAAATAGAGCTACCTCATCATCCAGCAATCCCACTGCTGGGTATGCAATCCAAAGAAAGGAAATCAGTATGCCAAAGAGATAGCAGCACTCCAATGTTTATTGCAGTACTGTTCTCAATAGTCAAAATTTGGAAGCAAACTCAGTGTCCATCAACAGAAGAATGGATAAAGAAAATGTAGTATTTATATATATTAGAGTACTATTCAGCCATAAAAAAGAATGATACTGTCATTTGCAACAAAATGGATGGAACTGGAGGTTATTATGCTAAGTGAAATAAGCCAGACACAGAAAGAAAAAGTTCGCATGTTCTCACTTATTTGTGTGATCTAAAAATCAAAACAATTGGACTCATGGAGACAGACAGTAGAAAGATGATTGCCAGAGGCTGGGAAAGGTAGTCAGAGGGTATGGAGGAGGTGGGGATACTCAGTGGGTAAAAAAAAAAAATCATTAGGAAGATTGTATAAGACCTACTATTAGATAGCACAGAAGGGGCGAGAGCCCCCAAGGCTGTGGGAAGGAGGCCGGGCCCCTGCACTGGAAGGGAGGGCGGAAGCCACGGGACATGGAGCAGAGGCTCTTCTCTTCTTCAGGAAATTACTCCAGGATTTGAATCATCACAAGAGATTCACCAGAGGATTTTATACACTTGGGCTGTGGCAGCGGACTAATTACACCATAGCACCAGGCTAAAGAAGAAAAATCACATGATCATATCAATAGATGCAGAAAAAGCATCTAACAAAACCAGCTCTTATTCATGATCAGAACTCTCAGCAAACTAGTGATAGAGGGGAACTTACTCAACTTGATAAAGACCATGTACAAAAATCTTTCAGCTAACATCGTACTTAATGGTAAGAAATTGAAGCTTTCCCACTAAGATAAAGAGCAAGGCAAGGATGTCTCCTTTCACCAACCCTTTTCAACATCATATTTATCATATTTGTTGGAAATCCTAGCTAATGCAATGAGACAAGAAAAGGAAGTAAAAAGTATACAGATTGGGAAGAAGAAGAAGAAAATAGAACTGCCTTTGTTTGCAGATGACATGATTGTCTATGTAGAAAATCTGAAAGAATTGACCAAAAAAAAAAAAAAAAAACCCTCCTGGAGCTAATAAGCAAGTATAACAAGGTGGCAAAAATAGGCTGATATACAAAAGTTAATTGCTTTCCTATATGCCAGCAACAAACAAATGGGATTTGAAATTAAAAACAAAATCCCATTTACAATAGTTCCCCCAAGTTAAATACTTAGGCATAAAGCTAACAAAAATATGTAAGACCTTTATGAGGGAATTTATAAAACTCTGATGAAGAAATAAAAATCTAAATAAATAGAGAGAGATTCCATGTTTATGGATAGGAAGACTCAATATTATCAAGACATCACTTCTTCCCAACTTGATGTATAGATCCAAGGCAGACCCAATCAAAATCCCAGAAATAATTTCCTAAATACCAACAAACTGATTTTTAAGTTTGTAGGGACAGGCAAAAGACCCAGTATAGCAAACATAATATTGAAGAAGCACAAAGTTGGAGGACTGTCACTATCCGACTTCAAGACTTCCTATAAAGCTACAGTAATAAAGACAGTGTGGTATCTGCAAAAGAATAGAAAAATAGATCAATGGAACAGAATAGAGAGCACAGGTATAGACCCATATAAGTACTATCAACTGATTTTTGATAAAGGAGCAAAGGGAATACAATGGAGAAAAGATAAGTTTTCAACAAATGGTGCTGAACAATGGGATGCTCACACGCAAAAAGATGAATCTAGACATAGACCTTAAACTCTTCACAAAAATCAGCTCAAAATGGATTACAGACTGAAATGTAAAATGCTAAACTATAAATCTCCTAGAATATAGCATAGAAGAAAATCTGGATGATCTTGGGTTTGAGCTGAATATTTTAGATCCAACACCAAAGGCATGATCGATGAAGGAAATAATCGATAAGCTGTACTTCATTAAATTAAAAACAACTAGTCTGTGAAAGCACTGTCAAGAGAATGAAATGACAAGCCACAGACCAGGAGAAAATATTTGAAAAATACTTTTGATAGAGGCGGGTGTCCAAAGTACTCTAAAAACTTACCAAGGAAGACATACACGTGGCAAATAAGCATATGAAAAAATTTTCAACATTGTATGCCATTAGCAAATTGCAAATTAAAATGAGATACCACTATATACATATTAGAATGGCTCACATGCAAAACATGAACACCACCAAATGCTGGTGCAGCAAGAACTCTCATTCATTGCTGGTGGGAATGCATAATGGTAGAGCCATTCGCAGTGCCAATTATAATCCAAAAGACAAAATCCCAAATGCCATAATCTCAAATGCCTATAAAGTGTTCGGTTGTGTTTTTATGTTTCTCAAACAAACCTTCTTTACTTTGTAAGTAAATGTTTTTTAAAAATTTTTTTAATTATCTTTCCAGAATTATATTGTGATTTTGGTCTATCAGAATTGGGATTTTGGGGACTTCGGACATTAGGGAATTTGATCTTTTGGGATTTCATCATTTGATATTACAGCATTTAGAATGGTATCTTTCAGGAGTATGGCCCAAACCCCAGCCACTGTAGAAAACAGTTTGACAATTTCTTTAAAAAAACTAGACACCCAGCCACTGTTGAAAACAGTTTGGCAACTTCTTAAAAAACTAAACATATTTTTGCCATATAATCCCGTAATCATGTTCCTTGGTATTTACTCAGATGAGTTGAAAAGTTATGTCCATATAAAACCTGCATACAGATGTTTATAAACAGCTTTATTCATAATTGTCAAAATTGGAAGCAACTAAATTGTCTCTCAGTAGGTGAATGGATAAACTGTAGTACATCCAGACAATGGGGTATTTTTCAGGGCTAAAAAGAAATAAGCTATCAGCTGGGTGCGGTGGCTCACGCCTATAATCCTAGCAGTTTGGGAGGCTGACATGGATGGATCACTTGCTCCCAAGAGTTTGAGACCACCCTGGCCAACATGGTGAAAACCCGTCTCTACAAAAAATACGAAAATTAGCCAACCATGGTGGCATGTGTCTGTAGTCCCAGCTACTTGGGGGACTGAGACAGGAGGATTTCTTGAGCCTGGAAGTGAGCCATGTTTGTGCCTGGGCAACAGAGCGAGACCCTGTCTCAAAAAAAAAAAAGAAAAGAAAGCCATTAAGCTATGAAAATACATAGAGAAACCTTAAATTCACATTTCTAAGTGAAATGAGCCAATCTGAAAAAGCTATGTACTGTGTGACTTCAACCATATGACATTCTGGAAAAGACAAAACTATGGAGACAGTAGAAAAGTCAATGGTTGTGAGAGATTGGAGGGAGGGAGGAAAAAATGGGAAGAGTGTACAAATTTTTAGAGCAGTGAAACTGTTCTATATGGTGCTATAATGGTGAATGCATGTCCTTAAATGTTTGTCAAAACCCATAGAATGTACAACACCAAAAGTGAACTCTAATGTAAACTATGGACTTTGGGTGATAAGAATATGTCAATATAGGTTAGTTGATTGTAACAAAGGCAAGAGGTGTTAATTGTGGGGAGGCTGTGTGTGTGTGTGTGTGTGTGTGTGCAAAGGTCATATGGAAATTCTCTGCACTTGCTGCTCCATTTTGCTGTGAACTTAAAACTGCTCTAAAAAATAAAGTTGATTTTTTAAAAAAGCATGCTATCAGTAAGCCAAAAAAAAAAAAAAAGCACAACAGGGTGACTACAGTCAATCATAATTTAAGTGTACATTTCAAAATTACTAAAATAATGTAATTGGATTGTTTGTAGCACAAAAGATAAATGCGCAAGAGGTTGGGTGCTCGATTTGGCATGATGTGATTATTACACATTGCATGCGTGTATCAAAACATACCATGTACCGTATAAGTATATATACCTACTAGGCACCCCATCAAATTGAAATTAAAAAATAAAAAAAGTAATATTGTTAATAAATTTGTGATATAAGAAAAAACAAAATTCGTGGGGGAGAAATGATGTGTTCAGAAAGAGAAGATATTAGTAGAGGTGGGAGTGAGGTTCCTGGAAAATAGTCTAATGCTGCATATAAGGAAGGTGGGCCTTGAACCCAGATAGAACACATTTTGTTTAAATAGAATACACTTTGTTTTTCTGTATAAAACATGCAGAGAAAGTTAGTCCTGGGTCAGCGGATAGCAGCATTTTCAGGGATTGAGTCTTCATTCCTGAACCTGCAGTTTGGATAGGAGAATGACACTGTGATTAGAAAAGAGTATCAAACTTAATCTGTTTTTATTATTTATTAGGACTATAATAGGCTTTAGTCTCCCACATTTTTGATATGCAGGGCCAGAAAAGACACACAAAAAAAGAATTAACGGGGCACAATAGAAAATGAAAAAGAACTCGGAACCCAAGGATGTGTATTTTCTTCTTTTTGTTTGTTTGTTTGTTTTTGAGACAGAGTCTCGCTCTGACACACAGGCTGGAGTTCAGTGGCCTGATCTCAGCTCACTGCAACCTCTGCCTCCTGGGTTCAAGTGATTCTCGTTCCTCAGCCTCCCAAGTAGCTAGAATTACAGGTGAGAGCCACCATGCCTGGCTAATTTTTTATATTTTTAGAAGAGACAGGGTTTCACCATGTTGGCCAGGCTGGTCTCAAACTCCTGACCTCAAGTGATCCATCCACCACGGTCTCCCAAAGTGCTGGGATTACAGGCATGAGCCACTGTGCCTGGTCCCCAAGAATATATTCTTGGGAGAAAAAAATTTTATTTATACCTGAGTGCCCGCAGCTGCATGTTAAACAAAAGTCAGAAGACTTTAGTGAATCTTTTGTCTGTGGTTTCCCTGGGGAGTGCTGTAAATACCTACATTATTCTACGTGGTGAAGAGTTCAGTGCCTCTCACTTGGTGTGTGATCGTGAATACGTACTGTTTGATTGATTGAACAGTTGGCTTAATTGACTAGGTAGTTTGAGTGGGTAGATGGTAAAGGACACAGCACAGTTATATAGTAACATATCACTTCTACTTAAATGGTCTTATTTGACTTTTTTATTGAGTGGGAATTATTTTATTTCAATTTTTCTAATTCAGCAGCTGATGTTCAAATCATTCCAAAAACTTAACCGTGGTCACCTGTATGAAAAATAGCAAAATGGGAAATCGAGGAAGTTAGGTGTTGGGGAGGCTTTATGGCTCCTTCAGACTTCTTCCCTTTATCCCTTCTCATAACTTATGGGTATGAACAATAAATTTTCTTGACTGTCTGCCAGACACTGTATTGGGTACTTTCCTTGAATAGCCACATGAGATAGGTTCTGTCCTAAGTCTCTGTATCCAGGTGCGTGAACTAGGCTCTATGGAAGACGGAGTAAATGCCTTCAGAGAGCATCCTCTTTAGCCAGGACAGTCTGCCCTGATCTCATGTACACCTGTGCCCCAGTGCCATTAAAAGCCCACAAGAGATGCTGTCCATCATAAACACCTGGATTAATATGCATGGCAAAACGCACTGTGACCATATCAAATCCCAGGTAGATTTTTGGCTGTGACAAATAAATAATACTCGCCCATTCATTTACTTAACAAATATTTATCGGGCATCACCTATTTGTCAGGCACTAGTACCAAGTACTTAGTTAAAAGAGTAAAAACACAAAGTCCCTGGTTTAATGGAGCTTACATTGCAGAGGGAGGAAAGAAAGATGGGATGTGAGAAGGAAGAGGAAGAGAGAGGGAGAGAGGAGAGAAATTAGTTTCATGTAATGTCAGATGGTGATAAGTGCTAGGGAGATAAGTCAATTTTGTGTCAAAATCAGCTTGATAGCCCAATGAAAAAGTAAGCTAAGAAGTAAACTGAGATATTTGTATTTGATTACATAAATAGGATCATATCCATTAAGGGAACAAACCCCAATCATTATTTCTGGATACAATCAGTAACCATTGTGGGTTTTTTCTGATTGTTTTCAGAGAAATTTTTTCTGTTTATTTGGCTAGTGACCTGATTTCCAATTGAGAAACTCTCCACCAGACTCCATCTCTTTCTGCTGTATACTAGAGCTCCTATCACAGTGAGAAATACAGTCCACATGTATGTGTTTTCACACATGCCAAAATAGCTGTTATGTACTCTTAACTTTAGAAAATAACAATGTCATATGACAAAAGTTGAATTAGAATTCCTAAAGTTGAAAATAACTTTCAGCATAAGTTCTTCAAATTCACTTCTAAAAATTACAGTGTTGCAATATGTTTTATCAGCAATTTAAATTCTTATCAGAGTCAGGTATACAAGGTGAAGTACATTCTAAAGAAGTTTAGCTACTCTTTACTCTCTGCCTTTTGCCCTTCTTCCCTCACTTAAAGGTAATTTAAAAATTTTGTTTTCTCCATAAATTGTTACCATAAACAGATATGTATATGTATTAACAGTATATTCTCTTCTATCCTTACGTAATTGTTGTCACACTATACAATTGTATCTCCTCCCTGCTTTCTTATGCTTTTTGTGTGTAATTTTATAACCTGCTACTTTAATATAGTTTCCTGTGATAGTACATAATGATATGCAGAGATATATTTCACTGCTTTTTATAATTGTAAACAATTTTTTTGTGTGTGTGGAATTACCATACTTTATTCAACCAGTACCTTATTAATGAACAACTGAGTTGCTCTCTGACATTTGCTGTTCTAAACAGGAGTACAGTGAATTGCCCTGTGCATTTTGGATTTTTGCCAGTGTATCTTTGAGGTAGATTCCTAGAGTTATTGCTGGGTCAAAGGATACATGCATATGTAATTTTGCTAGATATTATTTTCTTTCCTTGGAAATTGTACATTTTGCAACTCTACAAGAAATATATATGAGTGTCTGATTCTTCATGAATTTGACAACAGAGTATTATTTCAACCTTTTGGATTTGTGCTGATCTAGTAGGTGAGAAATGATATCTCAGTGTAGTTTTAATTGCAATTCTCTTATCAGTGAGGTTGACCATCTCTTAAAGAGCCATTTGCTTTTTTGTGAGATCTCTTTAATTTTCTATCCCATTTAAAAATAGGGCTATTAGTCTGTTTTTTCTTTATTTTAGAAGATCTTTATATATTAGAGATATAGCACTTAGCTTTTTTTTTCAGTTTGTCATTTGTCTTTATTTGCTTATGATTTTGCCATACCAAAAATATCTTTTTATTTTATGTATTCATATTCATCAGTTTTTTCCTGTATTACTTCTGGACTTTGAGTAGTAGTGTGGCAGTTTTCCCACTCTCAGATTATAGAATTTACCCATGTTAATTTCTAGTACTACAGGGTTTAATTTTTTAGAATCTACTTTTTGATCCCTTCGGAATTTATTCTCATATATGATGTAAGAGACTGATCTAATTTTTGTCTTTTTCCATATGGCTATCCAATTATCTCAATTCAAGTTACCAAAAAGTTCATCTTTGCAGCTTAGGCTTGAGATGCCATCTTTATTGTATCCCATATTTTCTATGTATGTATATATGTATATGTAACCAAGTTGATTTCTGAATTTTTAAATTTTATTCCATTATTGTCTTTTTACATAACACATTCTACACCGTTATGAGACTTTTAGTGGATTTTAATAACAAATAAGACTAGCCACTCTCTCCAGACGTTTGCTTTTTTTCCCAAATGAACTTTATGGTTAACTTCTCAAGCTCTAGAAAAGAAAAATCTGGTGGTTTTCAATGGTGTTGTATTAAATTTCAAAATTACCTGAGGGAGAACTGATCTCCTTATAAGGTTGCTTCTTCCTAAGTACGTGGCGTATCTTTTCATTTGTTTAAGTTTACTTTTGTGTCTTTGAAGAGTGTTTTCTAGATTTCCTCTAGAGATGTGAACATTTCTTGCTAAAATTTAGCCTAGATATTTTATATTATTATACATTTTGGCTATATCAAATATGGTCTTCTTTCCATTGTATCTTTGATTTAGTTACGTGTGCATATTGCTTTTGGCAGGCTTACTTTTTATACCCTATACCTTATTCAATTCTCTTATTGTTTAAGGCAAAATTTTTTGGAGAATTTTAATTTCATTTTTGCATGGGGCTATATATCTTCAATTATAATAATGGGAAAATTACTTCACTTCAAAATTCAAAACCCCATAGACCTTTTAGAAATGCATATACCACATAAATGAAAGGATATCTGTGCTCAGTGGGCCCAGCAGTAATGTATTCAAGGACATAGCTTGTGGTGAAATCTCTGCTTAGCGGGGCTTTTTTTTTTCTAAATTCAGCATAAGCAAATTTTAAATCACCTTACCTTCAATAGTCATTAAATTTCCTTTAAGGCACCAGGTATGTAGTTTTGTATATATAATCCTGCATGTCAAATTTATCAATTCCTCTCATTGTCTGTGGCTCTTAATATTCATTTCTTTATGACAACCGGCAGCCTGCTCAGCTTTTTGTCCATTGTAGGAAACCTCTTAAATATAAGGTGATGTTTTTCCTTCCCTCATAATCCTTAACTGGCTTCTTATCTTACTTGGAGTAAAATCAAATTTCTTCAAATGGCCTACAAGGCCCTACAAGATTTGTGTCGCACCTCACTCCTCCACCACCTCTGTGACCTCATTTCTACCACACTTCCCTCATTTCTTCCATACTGCCTTACGGTGTCTGCACTTGAAATATTTCTTCCAGATATTTCTGTGGCTCACTTATTTACCTCCTTAAGGTGTTTTATCAATTAGATCAAACAGATCAGTAACCTTTTTCCTGACCTCTCCTTTAAAGTAGCATCCACGCCATGGCAGATGCATCACTGGCCCCATTTCTTACCCTTCCTTGTCTTTATATCCTTTACTATGTGACTCGCCAGTTCCTTCTCTCAATGGGTAGGATGACCTGCTCTGTTCTTTGACTCTAGGATCAACAATATGACTTTCTTTCCCCAATAGAATGAGCTGGAAGTGACAGTGTGCTAGTGCAAGTCTAGGTCTCAAGAAGCCTTGGCTGTTTCTACATGTCTTTCCACTCCTTCCAAAGCCTTGATAACCTGCTCAGACTAACATGCTGGAGGTGGAGACACATGCTGGTTGCTCCAGTCACCTTAGCCAGGGTCAGCTTTGATCACCCTTCAGTCAGCCAATCCCCACCAACATCAGCATAGCTGACAGATCTCAGACACATGAGCAATAAATACGTATTGATAAAATGTGACAGTTTTGTAGCAATAGTAAACTAATGGACACACTATTGATGCTTTATTTTACTAAGCTTTATTAAACATTTACCATTATTCAACCTATTAAATTTTACTTATGTTTATTCTACTCTTTGATGTTAACTCCATGAAGGCAGAAAATTTTGTCCAATGTGAAATTGGTTCCCCATAAACATTTGTTGGATGCATAAATTCACAAATTCTTTCTGTAACTTTTGCCAACATGCATTGATTATTTCAGGCACTTGAATGGCATTGCTTATAGAATGTCTCAGTTTATTCTCTCTCTCACAGACAAATATAAAATGACTAAAATGAAATGAACATAGCTATTTATAAGCTCTTCTTAGAATTTCATATATTAGTTTTTGAAAGTTTCCTGGCTGTAACTGGTTGGTATTCTGTGCATCACATCCTTCATCGTTATTGTTCTCTCTTGATTATTGGATACATTTAAAAAGCAGGAATCAAAAATGTTTGAGGCTCAAGGCTAATGTCCACTTGAAAACTCTCTTCCTCTTTTTGGCAGGCCTAAATCATCAAGGATATGATGCAATAAATATTATGAAACAAATTCATTCATATGCTATTTGTGTGCCCCCCAGCCCTGCCAACAACATTCATATGTTGAAACCCTATTCCTCAATATAATGGCATTTGGAGATGGAGCCTTTGGCAGGTGGTAGGGTCATGAGGGTGGAGCTCTCATGATGGGATGAGTGCCCTTATGAGAAGAGATACAAGAAGGCTTTCTTCCTCTCTCCCTGCTGTCTGTCATGTGAAGACACAGCAAAGGATGGCTATCTATAAACCAGGAAGAAAGCGCTCACCAGAAATTGATCTTGGATTTCCCAGGCTCCAGAACTTTGAGAAATAAATTTCTGTTGTTTAAATCCCCAGTCTATGGTATTCCATTATAGCAGCCCAAAGTGATTGAGACACTCAAATTTCGTTCATTTTTAGAAAACATGTCATAGACCCTATTTTAACTTTTGAACATTGCTGAAAATGAATACATTCGAAGAAAGAAAAAATAATTAATGAAAAGATAATAGAAACAGCAATTGTGACCAAATCCTACCTTTGAGTTTAAGACTCCAGGCTGGGCACTATTTGCCGCTTTAATCCTTTGGAGACATAATACCTAAGAGGGCTCGGAAAATAGAATGACACCATAAAGGCCACTGTTTTGCCAAAAGTAGGAACTACAAAAATTTGTATTTTCAGCTTAAGTGTGCCCAATAGATCTTTTTTTTTTTTTTTTTTTTTTTGAGACAGAGTCTCGCTCTGTCGCCCAGGCTGGAGTGCAGTGGCGCGATCTCGGCTCACTGCAAGCTCCGCCTCCAGGGTTCATGCCATTCTCCCGCCTCAGCCTCTCCGAGTAGCTGGGACTACAGGTGCCCGCCACCATGCCTGGCTAATTTTTTTTGTATTTTTAGTAGAGACGGGGTTTCACCGTGGTCTCGATCTCCTGACCTCATGACCCGCCTGCCTCGGCCTCCCAAAGTGCTGGGATTACAAGCGTGAGCCACCGCGCCCGGCCGCCCAATAGATCTTAAAGGAAGGAAATACATATATATCTATTCATTATCCAGAACAAAAGTTGATGACCCATTTACTGCTACTTTCTAAGGATTAAAAATTCTTAATAATTTAAACATCGTGGAAAGTTTCTATTATAACGGTGATTACAAAACTAATGTTTATTTCTACTGAGCTTTACTTGCTTGAGATTATTTAAGAAATTTGTCAACTATTAAAACACAGCTATTAAAAATCATACACTTATTACACAAGTGTAATAATTACACTTCTATCATTTAGCCCATAGTTATGTCCAAACCTTTTGTCCAAACCTTTTGTTCAGTCCAAACCTTTTGCTGAAGCAATGATTGTAAATACTCAATTCCATTGGTGTTATTGATTTGGTCTCATCACATAACTGCTAAAAATGCAATTAAGGAAGATATTTCAGTTTTTACATTTGGAAGTGGAAGTCCAATAAATTATTTAGTTGGCAGTTGAAGTATTGCTTGAATTCATTGGAAAGTAGACTCACGTTGACTCTCAAAGTATCACCCTTTTTATTTATGAATGAATCTGTTTTCATAATGTTAAATCCAAGTTCTCTGCAAACATTGATGTGACATGATTTTAATAGTACCATCTGTATTAGTTGTCCATCTGTGAAATAAATAAATAAATGGGCCTATTTTGTGCTCATTCTAATGGCTGTCAAAGATGACTTCTTTTTGAAGAGAGGAAATGTTCTAAAATAGTCTACACACAAATAAAGTAGAAAACTGTGACATCATTTTGAAAGTTGTTGTGGTCAGAATAATTTTTACTTTTTCTTGAACATTCCTGTAATTGAAAAATGTGTATTTTTTCAATTAAAATTACTTGTGCTTAAATTCTTTGCATGAGCATTGTGTTGAATACACATGCATATAGATGTGCAAAGATAATTACGCATTCTTGAAGCAGTTTATGTTTACACTAAGAAATACCACTTTGTGAAACTTTTTAATCTGTCAGAGCTTTTCTTCTCTTTGCTATTGGCTGATTTTTGTAAATATTTAATTTCCTTACCTGGGAGTCCTAGATTTCTCTATAAGTTGTGCAAACTGCCAAATGTCTGATGAAGTTAAGAAGTCACCATAGGAACTCTGAAATAATTTCTATAAAACCGTAATTTGGCATAAAAATCACTCCATGGCCACTGTGAGAAAACACAGACATGCACACACACACTTTATCATTTAACCCACAAAATTGTTAACTACTATTTTTGTGCTTGGCATTCCTTATTTCCTGCTCTTACATCACAGGGACAAGGTAGAATGTATAGCATTTAAGAGACGAGTGTCAAGTAGCCCTTACTCCTGCTCTTCCAGCAAATGCAATGAAAAGGATTTCTTCAACAAAATAAATGAGCTGTACCCTACCCTGGACCATGCTATTTCAGCATTGTGCCTTGTGCTGCTTCTCCTGCCACAATGTGAGAGGATATCAGAGTTCTGTGCTCCAGGTTTCCAGGAAACATTTTGATGGGATGTAAGGGCTGGTCCTTCTCATAGAATTACATTTATTGCATGTAGCAACCACAAGAACAAGGGGCTGCAATTACAGGAAAAGCAGGAGCCCTTTTCTATCATCTCAGAGCAGCCCAGTTCTGCCACATCCACTTGACCGAATTCTCTTGTTTGTAGGAGAAAGCGGCAATTCATGCAGGCAAAGTCATGTCCACACACTGAATCCAGAAGCCTGTCTGACCCAGCTGCTTTTTCGTGCTTGCTTTCCTATCTTCCAGTGAGTTTTCAGGATGCAAACTTAGGCAGGCATACAATATTGTGACAGATCACACTTCCTTTGAGCTCGGAGGAGTATTTTCTTCCAAATGAACCTGGAGGGCTTCCCAGCTTTGGTGCTGATGGATTTAGCCCTCGTCATTTTCTTTACAGGAAGACAAAGAGTTATTGGTGGGAAGGAAATCTTGAACAACAAGCAAATACATATGCAGTGATGAGCCAAAGACAATTTTGTTTTTGGATGGGATGATTTTGAAATTAAAATTCAAATCATTTAGGTTTTAGGTTTAGGGTGATTTGACTGAGAAACATCTCTGCTCACTAAAGTAACTAGTAATACTCTATTAAAGGGGTGACCTTTCCAGATAGAGAGACCATTTTTTTCTTAAGAGAAGATAGTATACTAACACTTGTCATTTGTGAAGGTCTATGGTCCAGGTACTGTTTAAATTCATTTAATCCCCATAACAATGCTATGTAGTAAGCATTTTCCTAATCCTCATTTTATAGGTTGGAAACTGGAATAGAATATAAAAATAACTTGCACAAGTTTACAGAGTTAGTATGAAGTAAAATTGAATATCAGTTGCATAGTCTGTTTCCTAGCCTATGTTTCTAACCATTTTCCTCTACTGTTGCTCATTACACTATATCTTCAGCATTGGCTTTGGTGATGGACAAGCTGGCCTTCGACCCTGGATCTGACACTTCCCAGCTAACGTCCACAAATCTGTTTCCTCATCTGTAAATTTAAGATAATAGAGTCAACCTCACTGTGTTTAGAAAAAATGAATAGAATATGCTTGGGACACTTACTTGGGTGGAAACTGTTCAATTAAAAATTAGTCCCTTTACTTAAACTTTATATGTTGTCAAATTAAATACCAAAACAAGTTTCTTGGCTGCCTCCTTGAAGTGAGATGCCCTCCCCATTCTCTCATCTAAGCTTATTTATCTGTCCTTCGTTTATCTGTATGTCTCTCACATGTGGGAGAAGAACTAAAGCATTTTCATATTTGCTGAAAATATCCTGCAAGTTTGGCTGTTTTTTTTTTTTTTTTTCAGTGAAATTATAAGACAACCTCATTTTGAAGTGACATCTGAGGTCAAGCTCTCTGCTTTTGTTCTGGTAGTGCCTGGTTTTATATAGACAGTGAGAAAATGTTTTCATAGTGACCTACATGACAGGAATTACTGCAATTTTATAAGGTCTGTATCACAAACCATTATTTCTTGTTAAATAGAAAGCATGTTTTATTCAGGGTTTGTTTTGGTGAGAAACGTGAGAAAATACATGTAAGCACATTAGAAAATCACCTACATTTGTAAATCGCCTCCTTCATCCCATGTCTCCTTCTATTTACCACTTCACGAATTTCCTTCAAACTCATTTCTTCCAAGTTGTCACTCATTCAATCTCGACTTCCTCACTTCCAATCACTTTTCAACCTATTTAACCTAGCTTTCACTTCCATTGTTTCATAGAAATGACTCTTGACAAGATCACTCTCGGCTTTTATTCTGATAAAACTAATTGACCCAGCTCTTTCCTCAACCTACTCATTTTCTCTTTCTTTTCTTTAATTTTTGTGAGTACATAGTAGGTGTACATACTTATGGGGTACATGAGATACTTTGATACAGACATGTAATACGAAATAATCACATCATGGTAAATGATGTATCAATTGCCATAAGCATGTATCCTTTGTGTTACAATCAAATTATGTTCTTTTAGTTATTTTAAAATGCAAAATTATTGACTATAGTCACCCTGCTGTGCTATCAAATACTAGGTTTTATTCATTCTATGTTTCATACCCATTAACCATCTCCACTTCCCCCTTCCTGCCCCCACCCCCCAACTTTCCCAGCCTCTGGTAATCATCCTTCTATCTTCTATTCTCTATTCCCATGAGTTCAATCATTTGAATTTTTAGCTTCCACAAATATGCAAGAATCTGCGAAATTTGTCTTTCTGTGTCTGGCTTATTTCATTTAGCATAGTGACATCCAGTTGCATCCATAGTGTTGAACATGACAGGATGTTATTATTTTTTATGGCTGAATAGTACTCCATTGTGTGCATATACCACATTTTCTTTATCCATTCATCTGATGATGGACACTTAGGTTGCTTCTAAATCTTGTCTATTGTGAACAGTGCCACAATAAACACTGGAGTGCTGATATCCCTTAGATATCCTGATTTCCTTCCTTTTGGGTTTATACCCAGCAATGTGATTGCTGGATTATATGGTAGCTCTATTTTTGGTTATTTGAGGAATCTCCAAACTGTCCTCCATAGTGGCTGGACTAATTTACGTTCCCACCAACAGTGTATGAGAATTTCCTTTTCTCCACATCCTCGTCAGCATTTGTTATTGCCTGTCTTTTGGATATAGGCCATTTTAACTGGAGTGAGATGATATCTCATTGTAGTTTTGATGTGCATTTCTCTGATGATCAGTGATGGTGAACATCTTTTCATATGCCTGTTTGCCATTTGTATATCTTCTCTGGAGAAGTGTCTAATCAATTTTTTCCCCATTTTTCGATCAGATTATTAGATATTTCCCTATAGAAAAAAATTTTCCATAAGAAACTTTTATCATTGATATTATTCAGTATCTTCATTGTAGTGGTGATAAAATTGCTTCTTATATATTTTTGTGGGTTGTCTCTTCACTTTATTGATTGCTTCTTTTGCTGTGCAGAAGCTTTTTAACTTGATGTGATTCCATTTGTTCATTTTTGCTTTGGTTGCCTGTGCTCTGGGTATTACTCAAGAAATTTATACGCAGATCAATGTCCTGGAGATTTTACCCAATGATTTCTTGTAGTAGTAGCTTTACAGTTTGAGATCTTAGATTTAAGTTTTAATCCATTTTGATTTGATTTTTTTATATGGTGAGAGATACGAGCCTAGTTTCATTGTTCTGCATATGGAAGTCCAATTTTCCCCACATTACTTATTAAATAGACCGTCTTTCCCTGATATATGTTCTTGGCATCTTTGTAAAAAAAACAAAAAGAGTTCACTGTAGGTGTACGGATTTGTTTCCAGGTTCTCTATTCTGTTCCATTGGTCTACATGTCAGTTTTTATGCCAGTACCATGCTGTTTTGTTTACTGTAGCTCTGTAGTACAATTTGAAGTCAGGTAATGTGATTCCTCCAGTTTTATTCTTTTTGCTTTGGCTATTCTGGGTCTTTTGTGGTTCCATATAAACTTAAGATTACTTTTTCTCTTTCTGTAGAGAATGTCATTGGTATTTTGATAGGGATTGCATTGAATCTGTAGGTTGCTCTTGGTATGTGGACATTTTAACAACATTGATTCTTCCAATACATGAAGATGGAATATCTTTCCCTTTGTTGGGTCCTCTTCAATTTCTTTCATTAACATTTTATAGTTTCCATTGTAGACATTTTTCAACTCTTTAGTTAATTCCTAGGTATTTAATTTTATTTGTGGCTACTATAAATTGGGTTACTTTTTTAAATTTCTTTTTCAAATTGTTCACTATTGGCATAGAGAAATGCTACTGATTTTTGCATGTTGATCTTGTGTCCTGTAACTTTACTGAATTTGCTTATCAGTTCTAATGGTTTTTTGGGGTAGTCTTTAGAGTTTTCTAAATATAAGATTATATCATCTGCAAACAAGAATAATTTGAATTCTTCCTTTTCACTTTGGATATCCTTTATTTCTTTCTCTTGTCTGATGGCTCTAGCTGGGACTTCCAGTAGTATGTTGAATAACAGTGGTGAAAGTGGGCATCCTTGTCTTGTTCCAGATCTTAGATAAAAGGCTTTCAGTTTTCCCCCATTTAGTATGATAATAGCTGTGGGTCTGTTGTAGATGGCTTTTTTAATGTTGAGATATATTCTTCTATACCCAGTTTTTTGAATTTTTTTGAAAGAATGTTAAATTTTATCAAGTGCTTTTTCAGCATCATTTGAAATGATCTTATGCTTCTTGTCCTTCATTCTGTTGATATGATGTATTACACTGACTGATTTGCATATGTTGAACCATCCTTGCATCCTTGGGATAAATTCCACTTGGTCACGATGAATGATTTTACGAATGTATTGATGAATTTTGTTTGCTAGTATTTTGTTGAGGATTTTTGCATCAACGTTCAGGGATATTGGCCCACAGTTAGTTTTTTTTTTTTTTGATATGTCTTTATTTGGTTTTGGTATCAAGGTAATACTGGGCCTTGTATAATGAGATTGGGAGTATTTTATCCTCTTCTATTTTTTGGAATAGTTTGAGTCAGATTAAATGTTTGGTGGAATTCAGCAATGAAAGTATCAGGTCCTGGGCTTTTCTTTACTCAAAGACTTTTTATTACAGCTTCGATCTCATTACTTGTTATTGTTGTTTTCAGGTTTTGGATTTCTCTTCTTTTCTTTTCAGGCTGCAGTACAGTGGCACAATCTCAATTCTTTGCAACCTCCACTTCCCAGGCTCAAGCGATTCTCATGCCTCAGCCTCTTGAGTAGCTGGAATTACAGATGTATATCACCATGCCTGGCTAATTTTTTTGTATTTTTAGTAACGACAAGGTTTTGCCATTTAGGCAGGCTGGTCTTCAACTCTTGAGCTCACATGATCTACCCACATTGGCTTCCCAAATTGCTTGGATTACAGGCATGAGCCACAGCACTTGGCCTAGGCTTTGGATTTCTTCAGGGTTCAGTCTTCGTAGGTTGTATGTGCCTAGGAATTTATCCATTTCCTCTAGATTTTCCAATTTATTGTTATATAGTTGCTCAAAGTAGCCACCAATGATTCTTTGAATTTTTGTGATATAAGTTGTAATGTCTCCTTTATCATCCCTGATTTTACTTGGGTTTTCTCTCTTTTTTTCTTAGTTACTCTGGCTAAAGCTTTGTCAATTTTGTTTATTAAAAAAAAAACTTTCAGTTTGTCAGTTCTTTTATGTTGTTTTCTTCATTTCACTTTTATTGATTTCTGCTCTGGTATTTATTATTCCTTTTCTTATATTAATTTTATGTTTGGTTTGCTTTTAATTTTCTAGTTCTTTAAGATGCATCATTTGGTTATTTATGTAAAGTTTTCTTATTTTTTGAACTAGGCACTTACAGCTATAGATTTCCCTTTTAGTACTTCTTTCTCTGTGTCCCATAGTTTTTGATAAGTTGTGTTTCCAATGTCATTTGTTTCAACAAATGTTTAAATTTCCTTCTTAATTTCTTCATTGATGCATTGGTTGTTCAGAAACATATTGTTTATTTTTCAAGTTTTTTTACAGTTTCCAAAATTCCTCTTGTTATTGATTTACAATTTAGTTCCATTGTGGTAAGAGAAGCTGCTTGATATTATTTCAATTTTTTGAATGTTTTAGGACTTGTTTTGTGACCTAATATATGATCTATCCTTGAGAATGATTCATATACTGAGGAGAAAAATGTGTATTCTGCAACCATTGGATGAATTGTTCCTTAAATATCTATTAAGTCTATTTGTTCTATAGTGAAGATTATATCTGATGTTTCTTTGTTGATTTTCTGTCTGAAAAATCTGTCTAATGCTGAAAGTGGGCTGTTGAAATCTCAAACTATTATAGTATTGAAATTGATTTCTCTCTTTAGCTCTAATAATATTTGTTTTATATATATGAGTGCTCCAGTGTTGGGTACATATATATTTACAATTGTCATATCCTTTTGCTAAATTGATCCATTTATCATTACATAATGACCTCCTTTGTCTCTTGAGATTTATGTCATATGTTTGTCTTGAAATCTATTTTGTCTGATATAAGTATAGCTATTCCTGCTCTTTTCTGGTTTTCATTGGCATGGAATATCTTTTTCTATCCCTTTATTTTTGGTCTATGTGTATCTTCATAGGTAAAATGTGTTTCTTTAAGGCAGCAGATCAGTGGGTCTTATTTTCTCATCCATTCAGCCGCTCTTTGTGTTTTGATTGGAGTGTTTAGTCCATTTACATTCAATGTTAGTATTGATAAATAAAGACTTACTCCTGCCATTTGGTTATTTGTTTTCTGGTTTTCTCTTCCTTCTTTGTTTCTTTCCTATCTTCGTTTTGGTGAATGTGATTTTCTCTGGTGGTATGATTTAATTTCTTGCTTTTTATTTTTTCTGTATCTGTTGTATGTTTTTTGATTTGAGGCTAGCATGAGGCTTGCAAATGCTGTCATATAGTTCATAATTTTAAACTAATGACAGATTTACACTGATTGCATAAACAAAAAAAGGCAAAAAACAAAAAAATGAGTAGAGACTCTACACTTTAATTTCATCTCTTTGCTTTTTAACTTTTGTTTTTTCTCTTTATGTCTTATTGTTTTGTCTATGTCTTGAAAAGGTGTCATAGTTATTATTTTTGATTGGTCCATCATTTGGTCTTTCTCCTTAAATAAGAGTAGTTTATACCCCACAATTATGTGTTATAATATTCCGTGGTTTCTCTATGCTTAGTATTATCAATGAGGTTTGTACCTTCAGATGATTTGTTATTGATCATTGACGTCATGTTCTTTGAGACTAAAGAACTCCATTTAGTATTTCTTGTAGGACAGGTCTGGTGTTGATAAAATCCTTCAGCTTTTGTTTGTCTGAGAAAGCCTTTATTTCTCTTTCATGTTCGAAGGATATTTTCACTGGATATCCTATTCTAGGGTAAAAGATTTTTTTTCCCTTCAGCGTAATAAATATGTCATGACTCTCTCTCCTGGCCTGTAAGGATTCCACCTAAAAGTCTGCAGCTAGACATATTGAGCTCAATTGTATATTATTTGTTTCTTTTCTCTTACTGCTTCTAGGATTTTTTTTTTTTTTTTTTTTTGAGATGAAATTTCATTCTGTTGCCCAGGTTGGAGTGCAGTGGCATGATCTCAGCTCACTGCAGCCTCCATCTCCTGGGTTCAAACAATTCTCCTGCCTCAGCCTCCCAAGTAGCTGGGACTACAGGTGCATGCCACCATGCCTGGCTAATTTTTGTATTTTTTAGTAGAGTCTGGGTTTCACCATGTTCACCAGGCTGGTTTCAAACTCCTGACCTCAAGTTATCCTCCCACCTTGAGGATAGTACTTTGAGATACCTCTCAAAGTACTGGGATGATAGGTGTGAGCCCCCACACCTGACCACCGCTAGTACATTTTAAAATGTCATATTGTTGTATGTTGTTTATAAAAATGAGCTTAGTTTTTCTTGCTGCTGACCTTAAAATTTCTGTTTCAATTGCTGCCTTAAACAGAATCCATCTCAGCCCCCTCTGAAACTTTGGGTGCCAACTAGCTCAGGAACAAAGTCTGGCAGGGAACTGAGGGAAGGGCTTGGCATGGACCTGCAGGTCCCTCAGAATGAACAGTCTGGGTGGTGCAGATGGCACATTGATGGGCATTGTGATGCATACCTGTAGTTCTAATTACTTGAGAGGTTGAGATGGGAGAATCACTTGAGCCCAGAAGTTTGAGGCTGCAGTGAGCTATGATTACACCACTGCACTCCAGCCTGGTTGACAGAGTAAGACCCTAACTCTAAATAAATAAACAATAAATAATAAATAAATAAATAAATAAGGAAATACAAACAAAAAGGAGAAGAGTTATCTTCATACTAGAGTGAAATTAGATAAAAGTAGAAAGTGTAATAATCTATAAATACCTGTGTACTAAATAATATAGTATCAGTATTCATTAGGCAAAGACTATGAGAAATACAGATAAAAATGCATTAAGGATACTCTTTAGTCCACTATTGCCCAATCATGTAAGATCAAACAAACAAAATTTAAGCAAGACTACAAAAGGTATAAATAACTTGAATAATGATATGGGTTCCATATACTTAGAAAACAGATGTTATGTCCTTTTCAGGAGCTCATGGAGCTATAAGTAAAAACTGATCACATATTAACACAACCTCAGTAAACTTCATAAACTAAAAAAAGACTCATTTTCTAATCAAAATTAAGTATTAATGAATTTATAAGATTATTGGAGAATAAGGCAACATCTATTACAAGAAAATAAAAACTGTAAAAAAAAGCAGATAAAAAGCTTTCTTAAAAATTATTTGGTAAAAGAGAAAATCTGTACCAAAATAGCAAAATATCTGGAAAACAAAAATAATCGTAAGACTATATATCTGAACCTTTGGCATATGGATGAGATAAAATAACTCTATCTAAATAATCAAGAAAAAAAGAAAAAATTAAACACCCCACACAAGAACTTAGAAAAACTAAAATAAACTTATAGGAAACAGAAAGAAAAAAAGTGAACAAAAATTATAATAATGAATTAGAAACTGAAAACCATTAGCCATAATGAATAAAATTCACATTAGTTCTTTTGGGGGGAGAAAAAACAGACCATAAAATTGTTAAAATTGTCAGCAAAACCAGTCAAAGTGTAAAGAGGGGAGTATGCCAATAAACCATAAAAGTGATAATGGGGGAATAATAATAATTGAAAGAAGCAACAGAGATGGCTCTATCCAAATTATGCTATTTAATTTCATGAAAATATATTTTCTATAAGAATGTGAATGGTCTAAGTTGCCCCCAGAAGAAATAAAACAGTAGCACTAAATGTTGTTTTTTTCTGTGCCAGGCACTGTACTGAGAGCTTACAGAGCTTAACTCTTTTATTCTTTGAAACAAACTTATGAGGTATTCTTATTCTTATTATTTTAATTATTGCCATTTTTCAAATGAAGAAATAGTGGCACAGAAGAAGCGATCTGCCTAGGGACACATAGATAGTAAGTGATGGAGTAAAGAGTCTAACCACGGTTTTCTGGCACCAGCTTCCATGCTTTCAGCCAGTTTACTACATTGACTGTAAGAAAACCTAAGTCAGCCAAATGCCACAGAAGAAATAGGAGTTGCTGTCAAAGTGTTACTTCCTGAAAAAAAATCAGACTAGAGAGTGGCAAAGAAAATTCTACTATGCTTTGAATGTAATCTAATCAATGCTATTTGACCAGTTCTAGATAAGAGAAATGGAAAAACTCCCAGTTTCTCTCTCTCTCTCTCTTTTTTTCTCTTTCTTTCTTTCTTTCTTCTTTCTTTCTTTCTTTCTTTCCTTCTCTCTTTCTCTCTCTTTTCTTTCTCTTTCTCTCTCTCCTTTCTTTCTTTCTTTCCTTTGCTATTTCTTTCTCTCTTTCTCTCTCCTTCTCTTTCTCTCTCTTTCTTCTCTCTTTCTCTCCTGTCTTTCCCTCCCTCCTTTCTTTCTCTTTCTTTCTTTCTTTCTTTCTTTCTTTCTTTCTTTCTTTCTTTCTTTCATTCTTTCTTTCTTTTCTTTTCTTTTCTTTTCTTTTCTTTCTTGCTCTCTTGCTCTCTTGCTCTCTTTCTTTCATGGAGCCTTGCTCTGTCACCCAGGCTGAAGTACAATCTCTGCTCACTACAACCTCCGCCTCCCAGGTTCAGGTGATTCTCCTGCCTCAGCCTCCCAAGTAGCTGGGATTACAGGTGCCCACCTAATTTTGTGTTTTTAGTAGAGATGGGGTTTCACCATTTGGCCAGGCTGGTCTCGAACTCCTGACCTCAGGTGATCCACCTGCCTCAGCCTCCCACTAGTTTCTTTTATGAGGCAAACATAACCTTGATATTAATGCCCCCAAAATATAGCACTTAAAATGTCAACAAGCCAAGCTTGCATGTGGATAATAATAAAAGCATTCTGAGTAAACAAAATTCTAAGCAAATGATTAACAACTTCACAGCATAACAGATTGCATTTTATTCTGGTTATATAACAAAGATTCAGCACTAGGAAACCTAGTAATTTATCAACTAATCCGTAAAAATGTAATAATTTTACATATACATAGACCCTGAAAGTAAAGTTGATAAAAGTTAATATTTGTGATTAGAAAACATTGTGGTTAAATAGTAATGTATTGAAGCAGGAAGTAGAATTGCAAACTGATAGTCTATAGGCAACGATTATTAGAGTGGTACTCCAAGTGATGTGTTCCTCATATTGATAAAGAAGCTAGAAAAATTAAGTTAAATATTGAGAAATTAAAAGAATAAACACAATGTGATTCCGAAATACACTTACGAGAATGGCTATAATTAAAAAGACCAAACATAAAAATATTGGCAGGAATGTAGAGCAATGAGAACTCTCATATATTGCTGTTGTGCGTGTAAACTGGGACAGTCACTTTGAAAACCAGTTTTGTAATATTTCCTGACACTAGATGTTTACGTAGTCCTTCACACAGAAATGTTATGTATCCTTATAAATATTTATATAAATATATCGGAGAGAAATGGGTATATGTGTCCACCTAAAGACATATGACCAAAATATGTTTATAAAATTCTTTGTACAATAAGTACCAGCTTATTCATAATAGCCCCAAACTGGAAACAACGCAAATGCCCGGCAACAGTAGAATGGATAGATACATCACAATATATTTGCTTCATGGAGAACCACACAGCTACAAAATACAACTGCTACCTACAACAACATTGATGAATCTCACTGTCATGAGTGAATAAAACCAGATGCAAAATACTATGATTCCACGTATATAAAGGCAAAAAATAAAACACTGATGTGTGGTTGTAGAATAGGTGCTATGGGGGATCGGAAGGAGTAGGTTTTGACTGGGAAGGCATAAAGGAACTTTCTAGGCTGCTGGAAATTTCTCTGTCTATATAGTCATTACAATGGTTTACACATAGATAAACACTCATTGAACTGTACACTAAATATCTGTGTTTTTTATGCATCTCAGACGTTACAAAATAAAATGCACATAAAGTAAATTCTATAAAGGCAAAATTTGAGAGTTTTGAATATAACACAAAGATTTGTCTTACACAAATAACATCATGGACAGAATTAACAGGCAGGTTATAGATGGAGATGATTCTGTCACAATATATAGCTAAAAAGGACTAAAATCTTGAATATAGAAGAAATTTCTTTAATTTAGGAAAAATAAGACAGGAATGCCACTAGTTAGCCAAGAAAGGATATAATTAGGCAATCCACAAAAAGGAGTGTTGATACCTGTTTATTCAATCTCATTAATGAGGAAAATTTTCAAACTAACAAAATTAAGGCAGAAATAAAAAAATATTTGAAATAAATGAAAACAGAAACACAATATATCAAAATCTCTAGAATACAGCAAAAGCGGTGTTAAGAGAAAAGTTTATAGCGCTAAACGTCTACTTCAAAAAGTTAGAAAGCTCTCAAATTAATGATCTAAACATCACGCCCAGAGAAAACTAACCCCAAAGGTAGCAGATGAAAAAAAATAACTAAAATGAGAGCAGAACTGAATAAAATTGAGACCCAAAAATATATACAAAAAATCAACAAAACCAAAAGTTGATTATTTTAAAGGATAGATGATATTGATAGACTGCTAGCTGGATTAACAAAGCACAAAAGAGAGACGATTTAAATAAATTTAATCAGAAACAACAAAGGTGACATTACAAATGATCTCCCAGAAATACAAAAGAAAGATCCTCAGAGACTACTATGAACATCTCTATGCACACAAATTAGAAAATCTAGAGGAAACTGATAAATTTCTGAAAAAAACCTCCCGAGATGGAATCAGGAATAAATTAAAACCCTGAACAGACCAACATTGAGTTCCAAAATGGATTCAGTAAAGAACAAAAACTAACCCCCAAAAGCCCCGGACCAGAAGAATTAAATCCAAATTCTACCAGAAGTACAAAGAAGAGCTGGTACCAATTCACTTGAAATATTCCAAACAATTGAAGAGGAGGTACTCTAACACATTCTACAAGGCCAGCATCAACCTGATATGAAAACTTGGTAAGAAATACAATGAAAAAAAGAAAACCGCATGCCAATATCCTTGATGAACATAGATGCAAAAATTCTCAGTAAAATACCAGCAAACCAAATCCAGCAGCACATCAATTGTGATTCATCACAATGAAGTAGGCTTTATTCCTAGGAAACAAAGTTGGTTCAACATTGCACAAATTAATAAATGTGATTCATCACATAAATAGAATTAAAAACAAAAACCATATGATCATCTCAATAGACACAGGAAAAACCTTCAATAAAATCCAACATCCCTTTATGATAAAAACCCTTGAGAAACTAGGCATTGAAGAAACATGCCTGAAAATAATAACAGCCATTTAGGACAAACCTGCAGCCAACATTGTACTGAATGGGAAAAACCTGGAAGCATTTCCCTTGAGAACTAGAACAAGACAGTAATGCCCATTCTCACCAATTCTATTCCACAACAGTACTGGAAACCCTAGACAGAGCAATCAGGCAAAAGAAAAAAATAAAAGTTACCCGAATAGGAAAAGAAGCCAAACGAGATCTCTTTGCTGAGAATATGATTCCATACCTAGGAAACCCTAAAGACTCCACCAGAAAGGTTCTTGGAACTGACAGATGACTTCAGTAAAGTTTCAGGATACAAAATCAATGTCCAAAAGTAAGTATTATTTCTATACAACAATAATATTCAAGCTGAAAGCCAAATCAAGAATGCAATCCTATTCACAACAGTCACACACAAAAATAGAAAATACTTAGAAATACATTAACCAACAAGGTGAAAGATCTTTATGAAAAGAACTACAAAACATTACTGAAATAAATCAGAGATGACACAAAAAAATGGAAAAATAATCTATGGTCATGGATTGAAAGAATTAATATCATTAAAATGGCCACACTGCCCAAAGCAATCTACAGAATTAAAGCTATTTCTATCAAACTACCAACATTATTTTTCACAGAACTAGAAAAAAAAACTAATCTAAAATTCATATGGAACCAAAAAAGGGCCTGAATAGCTGAAGCAGTCTGAAGCAAACAGAACAAAGCTAGAGGCATTTCATTGCTCAACTTTCAATTATACTATAAGGCTACAGTAACAAAATCACCATGGTACTGGTACAAAAACAGGTACACAGACCAACAGAACAGAATAGAGAACCCAGAAATAAAGTCACACACCTAATACAGCCATCTGATCTTTGACAAAGTTGACAAAAATAAGCAACGGGGAAAGGACCCCCTACTCAATAAATGGTGCTGGGATAACTGGCTAGTTATATGCAGAAGAATAAAACTGGACCCCTCTCTTTCATTATATACAAAAATTAACTCAAGATGGGTTGAAGATTTAAATGTAATGCCTCAAACTATAAAAATCCTAGAAGAAAACATACAAAATACCATTTTGGACTTTGGCCTTGGGAAATAATTTACGACTAAGTCCTCAAAAGCAATTGCAACAAAAAAATTGACCTAATAAAACTAATGAGCTTTCTGCACAACAAAAGAAACTATCAACAGAGTAAACAAACCACCTATAGAATGGCAGAAAATATTCGCAAACTATGCAACTGACAAAGGTCTAATATCCAGGATCTATAAGGAACTTAAACAATCCAACAAGCAAAAAAACAACCCCATTAAAAAGTGGACAAAAGACATGAACAGACACTTCTTAAAAGAAGAAATACAAGTGCGTGACAAACATATGAAAAAAATGCTCCATATCATGAATCATCGGAGAAATGCAAGTCAAAACCACAATAAAATGCCATCTCACACCAGTCAAAATGTATATTATTAAAAAGTCAAAAGATAACAGATGCTGGCAAGGCTATAAAAAAAGGGGAACACATATATTGTTGGTGGGAATGTAAATTAGTTAAGCCACTGTGGAAAAGAGTTTGGAGATCTTTCAAAGAATATAGTGTGAGAGTATGCATTTCAAGTGAATTACACTGTATGGTAAAATTATAGATGGTTTCATATTATTCTTCACATTTTTAACTTTATATATTTTATTATACTTTTTTAATTTGAAAGGAAGTGAAACTATTATAAATAAAATAAATACCCCAACCTTATGGCAGGCTACAAAATTTCTTTCATAGTTTTCTTCAACTTAAACCTCTTTTCACTAATTCTTATTTTTCAGAGCCATTGCATTTAATATAACATTTAAAAATGTATCTTTGCATTTCTGTTTAATTTTACTACTGTTTTAGCAATAAAAGTCTTACTGTGTGATCAGTAGTTTTCTCAAGAGTCACAATGTGTACACATACACAAATTCACTACAAATTATCTCTGCAGATTAATTTTGATGGTAAAAATTAACATATCATTGTTTTTTATTTTCTCTTTTTTCTTCTTTTATACTTTCAACTTTTATTTTAGATTAAGGGATATGTGTACGGGTTTCTTATACAGGTAGATTGTTTGATGCTGATTTGGGAATGAATGATCCCATCACCCAGGTAGGGAGCATGGTACCCAACAGTTAGTTTTTCAGCCCTTGCCCCCTCCCTCCTCTTCCCTCTAATAGCCCCCAGTGTCTATCATTGCCATCTTTATGTTTATGAGTATCTGACGTTTAGCTCCCACTTACACATGAGATCATGTGGTATTTGGTTTTCTGTTCCTGCATTAATTTGCTTAGGACAATGGCCTCCAGGTCTATCCATGATGCTGCAACGGATATAATTTCACTCATTTTCATGGTTGTGTAGTATTCCAAGGTGTATATGTACCACATTTTCTTTATTCAGCCCACCATTGATGGGCACCTAGGTTGATTCCATGTCTTTGCTATTGTGAACAGTGCTGCAATGAACATGAGTGCATGTGTGTTTTTGGTGGAATGATTTAGTTTCTTTTGGATATATATCCAGTAATGGGATTGCTGAGTCACATAGTAGTTGTTTTAAGTTCTTTGAAAAATCATTCTACATATACACAAAGAGATTGTCCAGCATTGTTAATCAAATCAAAGAGTGCAAAACCATGTAAATGTCTGTAAATAGGGACTTGATAGGTACAATGTGGTATTACAAATGATGGAATGCTATGCAGCAGTGAAAAGGAAACTACTATATCTACAGGGGACAGCATGGACAACTCACAATATTCTGAATGAATATTGTGAAGAAACGTGAAGAGATGAAAAGCCCAAAGCCATGGTGTAAATTGTATTCACACAGCTTATGGTGACATCATGGATTGGGGTGAAGATGAGGTGATATTAGAGATGATACAAAGGGATAAAAGGAAGGAAAATGTGAAAATAAATTTAAAACAGAATGCAAGAAGCATAAATTATACTGTGTCATAAACTGGCTGATTGCACCAATTCTATGCACTTGGACCCTAAAAGAATAAGATAATCTCTCAGATAACACATTCTTCCCCACATTTATTTAAAACAGAACATTTTCCCCACTGACTACAGCTTCAATATTCCCAGTTCATGAAATCCTGGCTTACATCTAAGGCATATTCGGCACAGTCATCTGTGATCATCAAGCATGATGCCCCATTTCGTCTCTGCCTAAAACACATTTGAGTATCTTTGCCAGAAATCTGAAGAATGAGGATTCTCATCTTTCTCCTCTCCTTCCCTAAAATGCCTTTGTTTTATGCAGTTTTAACCACAGTGGTAAAGCCAGTATGTGTTCTAGAGAACACTGACAGGCTTTGTCCTACATTGTCTCCTCCCTGTGCCCCCGTTTCTGTGCCACTTCTGGAGACCTGCATCTCCCCTGCTGCCAATCAGGGCCCAGCACCTCCCCGCAGCCTCACCCCTGATGATCACCACGCCCCTCCAGGCCCATCCAGCCTTTTCCCTGTGGGATCTATTATTTAAAAGGGCCCTTTCATCCTCTCATCTACTCCATTAAAACTTTCATTTTCTGGGTATGGTTGTTTGGAGAAAATCATTTTCACAGTTTCACATAGTGAGAGATAGCATAGCCTAATGCATTTTTCCCCCCTAGAACGGTAGCTTTTTACTTCCTTTTTTTTTTTTTTTTTTGCAAAGACCAAGACTTCTAAGTTTAGAATTAGAGCTAGAAAGATAATCAAGTACATTTTATCGGGAAAGAACCTGGGGAGATATTTTTCAGGATCAATGTATCAGACCATAGAGGAGTGAAAAGCTCCAGCCTCTGTACTGGGTTCACTTGGGTTCCAATGGCATTGGTTTGGACAACACGACCCACCTGTAGTAGGTATATTTCCACTTATACTTGCACTGCTTAGAACAGGGATTGGAAACTATGGCCCAAAGCCTGTTTTGGGCCAGCCCATGAGCTGATAATGGTTTTAACATTTTTCAAGAGTGGAGAAAAATATCAAAAGAAGAACAATATTTTGCAAAACATGAAAATTATATAAAATTTATATTTCAGTGTCCACAAATAAAGTTTTATTGGAACATAGCTAATGATCATTTGTTTTTGCGTTGCCTGAAGCTGGGTCTGCATTACAGCAGCAGAGTCTGTAGTTGTGACAAGACCATATGTATGGCCTGCCAAGCCTGAAATATTTACAACCCGGCACTTTACACAAAAGTTTGCATACTCTAACCTAGAAGAGAGAGAAACATCAAAACGGAGCTGCTGCAGGGCCACCTCACCTCACCACTTTCTGATCTAGAATAACACTGTGTGCCTTCTATCCTCACGCTAACTGTAACATGTAGGTCCCTCAGGAAACAGTTTTTTTGTTTTTTTGTTTTTGTTTTTTTTCCATTTGCTTCTTGAGGTCTTAAACTTTTTATTTTATAAATTTGCCAATGTAACACTTGCTTTTCACGACAAATTAGAGTTAAGAGATGGTTTTAGAAAAAAAGTAAAACCTTTTTTACAAACTTGTGAAATTCCTCTACCAGAAGTAAGCAACATTAACAATTTGATATATATTATTCTGCAAGTTGCTCTATGCTTAATCAAACAAAAGCAAGCATGTACAGCGTAGAATAGTTCACTCCTTGAAAGTAAAGCTAATCTGGAGAGCAAAAGGCAAACTTGGATAAAAAGTTATGGAAATATAACTTACAACATATAACATATATACATACTTATAACATGTAACACATATACACACAAACAACACTCCATATTTTATAAAAAGATTTATAACTAATGTATAGTCATTAAAACACACATGTATACACACACAAAACCAATACTCCACACTTATAGTGGATTAAAAAACATGGATTTTTTATAACCCATTGTTGTTAGTTGTTCCTAATAGTTTAGGATGTACCATGATTATGTAGCCATTCGCTTTTGGTTATACATGCATTTTTCTTTCTTCCTCCTAATCTAGCTGTGATAAACACATTACGTATAAATCCTTACACACTGGAGATTTTATTTCTGTAAGATAGAATCCCCAATGTGTCAAAAGGTTTGTGCATAGGAAGGGTAGAGGGGGGTTAAGGGTGAGTTAGGAATGGTTAAATGGAACAAGAAATAGAACATATGAATAAGGGTTATAATTTATATATTTAAAAATGACTAAATTAATATAATTGGATTGTTTGTAACGCAAAGGATAAATGCTTGAGGGGATGGATACCCCATTTTCCATGAGGGGGTTATTACACGTTGCATGCCTGTATCCCATATAACCCATAAATATATACACTTACTATGTACCCATAAAATTTAAAAGTACAAAATAATTTTTAAAAGGTTTGAGGCAGGAGAATAGGGTTTGGAGGCAGGGAACCAAAGGCTGATTCACACTGACTTCCTGGAACTAAATCAAAAGGAAAACCCCAATTTTCCATGCCCAAGTAACAAAAACAGAGGCTATTCCCTTTTTCAGGTCCCCCCTTTTCTGATTCACAGTCAGAAATGGAAAGCACCTCTAGTCTCCTCCTGCAATCAATCAGACATTTGCATAGGGTGTAACTTCGTAACTTTACTTCAGCCTCTTATTGGTCACCTTCGTAACCAGTTAGACTGGTGAAGGGCCACTCCTTCATTTACATAGGGTAAATGAACGAACCAATGGGAAACCTCTAGAGGGTATTTAGACCCCCAGAAAATTCTGTAACCAGAGCTCTCAAGGCACTTGCTTGAGCCAGGTCTCACTCTGTGGAGTGTACTTTTAAAGAAATTAAAATACATTTGATTACATCTTGATTTATTTTTTGAAAAAGTCAGTATTACAGTGATATCAAATCTCTGTTCATATTAATTTAATGCCCCTCCTTGATTTATTTGACAGTATCTGTGGCAAATTTAACCTTGGTTGAAATTATTATTGCAATTCAGTTTTCTTTTGTTATAACTTGCCTAGTATAATATTTTCATTCTTTTAATTTAGCTGAGGTATTTATTTTTAGTTGAGTCGACTGTATAAAACACATAGCTAATTTTAGTTTATGCAGCCAGGTATGAGTGTTTATGTTTAAATAGACAAATTTACTCCCCATTTAAAATTATCAGTAAAACATATCTGACTAGTATTAATTTCTTAATCTAATCTTATGTCTCTATTTCCTGAGTTTGGTAAATAAGACTTTCGATAGTAACCTCAGATAGTGATATCTAAATCCATCTGGAATCCAGATTTCAGAAAATAAGTAAGGACATTTTGGATACTAAAGCACTTATCAAATATTTGTCTGAAATTATTTAGTCCCAAAGTTTGGATAGGAAGATTTCCAACTTCTATAGATACCTGTATGTGATTGCTTTACGATGGTGAGCAATATCAGAAGTTTCAATATAGGTACAACAAGAAGTTGACACAGAGTACTACATTTCAGAGAAATGTCAGTGATTTATGAGCCAATTTCTGCAGTAGAACAACTCACACCACTTCAGGATTTATACTGAAATTAAGTTGACAAGGCATTTAAGAAAAGCCAAGTCTCATAGGTAAAGGAGACGCAGTTCCCAAGAATACGTGCAACTCTAATACACAGTTTCTTTGTGTTACCAACTTCCACAGAAATAAAAATCTCTGACTAAGGAAAAATTGCCGCCAGCTTTTGATCACAATTCTTACACATTTTGTGGATTAAAATAGAGCTTAAAATAGCTCTATCTATCAATTATCTATCTATCTATCTATCTATCTATCTATCTATCTATCTATCTATTTATCATCTATCATCTATCTATCTATCTATCTATCTATCTATCTATCATCTAACATCTATCTAGTGATGGACAGCTTACAGCACATTCCTAGTAGATGCTAAAGGACAGCACACACTCTCCAATGTTCATTATTTGGTTGTAAATTATTTTTAAGGCCCTCTGAAGTTCCTATGAATAACTAATATAATATTACAATTTTTAAAGACAGACACACAATACTCCACACTTTTATAAAAAGATTTTTAACTAATGTGTAGTTATTAAAACACACATATATACACACACAAAACCAATACTCCACACTTTTAGTAAAGAGCAGCCACTGATCGATATTTTTATAACCCATTGTTTTTAGTTGTTCCTAATAGTTTAGGATGTACCATGATTCCTGTAGCCATTCACTTTTGGATATACATGCATTTTTCTTTCTTCCTTCTAATCTAGCTGTGATAAACACATTACGTATAAATCCTTACACACTGGAGATTTTAGACACACTATAAAATTATATTATTTTGGCCCATTTACCAACCTTTATTTGAGGAGAAACAATTCATCAGTTGTTTAGGAAAGTGAGAATCCATACGTTGTCTACATCAGCCCAATTTCAGATAATAAAGTTGGGAAATTATCTGATATCATCTTTATATGCATGAAAATAACTTGTAAAAACTTCTTCAAAACTAAGTAAAATTGGGGAATTATAAAACTGTGACTCTATAATTACAAACCTATAATGACAGAATTACAAAAGGAAGCATGATTTTATCTAGCTACTTATATACAGTATCAGAAGTAGTTGCTAATTTGTTTCTGCTAGATGATAGCCTCTTGGTGATAAAACGAATAAATTTTTTAAAAGGATAAACATGAGTACAGAAAAAATATCATTAGCATATTTACATGTACATTGATCTTGCTAATGTAGCTTTAAGGGTTTACCTTCTTTTTTTTTTTGAGACAGAGTTTCACTCTTGTTGCCCAGGCTAGAGTATAGTGGCGCAATCTCGGCTCACTGCACCTCCACCTCCTGGGTTCAAGCAATTCTCCTGCCTCAGCCTCCCAAGTAGCTGAGATTACAGGCATGTGCCACCACGCCTGGCTAATTTTGTATTTTTTTTTTTTAGTAGAGACAGCGTTTCTCCATGTTGGTCAGGCTGCTCTCGAACTCCCGACCTCAGGTGATTTGCCCGCCTCGGCCTCCCAAAGTGCTGGGATTACAGACGTGAGCCACCTTGCCCAGCCAAGAGTTTACCTTCTTGAATTAGTTTGCATTCTTTTCTTTCACCCATAATCTAATTTACTTTATAGTTAGTTTATTAATCACTATTCTTATGACATAATGTTAAGTGTTCAGTAATAGTTTCAAAAGAACTACAGTTTAAGAATCCTTTAGGTTTTAACGTGTATATAAAATGGCTTTGAGCAAATTCAGAAAATGCCACAAATAAATGGTACTGCTACATTTTCCAGTTTATTTGAAGGGAAGCAATATTAAACTGGGTTATGTAAGGTGTTCGGAAAGAATGCTGTGTAAGGAAATATGGCACGTAATTAGAGCTGCCAGATAAAATACAGTATGCCAAATATTACGTGGGACACATATATATGAAAAAATATTTGTTATTCATCTGAAATTCAACAGTGACTAGGAATCCTATATTTTTTTTGATAGATCTGGCAATCCTACATATAATACCAGTATAGAATTGTTTTGTTCAGAGCACATATAGCATGTAGTAAATGTTCAAAATGTATTGAGTATAATAATAAAAATGATCATTGTTGACCAAATTTGAAAATTTGACCAAATTTGAAAAGAATACCCAAATGTGCACTACACACTGTATGATATAAACAATGGTTAAAAAAATACCTTAAGCATTATTAAGAATAATATTAGTTCTTAGGGACTAATTTCAAGCTATAGATGTATAATACATTGTTTAGATATTTGCAAAGAAGAGTTATTCAAGAATCAATGGAAGGCAACATTTTCTGTAAACAGATGAAAAGTGGGAATAGCTATGGAACCAGGCCAAGCTAAAAGGTACAGCCAGCTAACCAAAGTGCTTTTAATTATTTCTTCGGGAATGTTAAGGAGCATGTTAAAGAGAGTGCTTTAAATATGTAATTTAAGGATTTATTGCAAAGAAGTTTTGCTCACATGGACCTTATACTTTTAAAATGTAATATTTAAATATTGCAAACCTGAGCCTGCTGGTGTGTTTTCAAGGCAGGCCTTTAAGAGTGTAAGCACAAAGCCTTATAAGGATAAATTCAATATTCTCCTTTTCGAGACCATTTTTTTTTCCTCATGCAAGATGAAACCAAATCTCATAAAGATTACATAATTATATTAATGATCTAGTTAACAGTATTCCTGAGTCCCAGGTTACCAGACCCCAGAACTTGTGCTCTTTCCATAACATGATAAATATAACACAGAAGAGATTTTAATCTCAGGAATAACTTAGTGCTTGAGAGTTTATTAAAAATTATCATTTGATGCTTCAGATCTTCTATGTTATCACTGCCTACTCTTATGCATCTACAAACTCTTAAAAGTTGAATTAAGAAATTAGCTTCTGGAAAGTTGGTGCCAATGAGTTACTCTATTAGGTTCTTGGGGTGTGGGGCAGAAAATAATATTTATTAGGAGTCCCAAGGTCAGGAAGAACAGGATTATTATGTCATTTAGCAGTAGCTAGCAGGGACTACTTAGAAATTAAATTTCATTCAGATTTTTATCTTTCCTTGTCCATTTATTTGATGAGCATCAAGTCAATTTTCATTTGTCCCAGGTCTCCAGTATACAGTTTTGATAGGCTCATTGTTCCTTATGATTGAATAATCATATTTTGGTGGCCTTTCCTGTTGTTATTTTTTTAAATTCTTTGTATGGCATATCTAATCCTTAAGCTTGTTTCCTGCAGCCTGACTCTTCTTGTTTTAGTTGCTTTCAGTCAACTAAAATTTACCAGATGTTTTTCCATTTGTTGCCATATAGTAGTACCTAAAGAGACTGCAAAGAAAACCTTACAGTGTTTCTAAGTAGTAGCTCTTCTGAGTGGGGAAGAGAACTTCCGAGAATATTGGAGAAATCTAATATAGGGCAGGGGGACAGCAGAAATAAAATCTTCTTCACAGCCCATTTAGGAAATTACGCTGTATGACCATTGAATAAGGATTTCATTTTTGCAAAGATTATTTAAATAACTTCTCTGATGTTCTCGTCCTGCAGTGTATACCATTGGTCCTTCCTCAGGGACGTGATCACGTTTAGTGACAGGAAATCCCAATTTCCATAGGATCAGCCCATTCTTCCACCTGTCAGCTCTGACCATACCCTCTTTAACTTGAAATTGAAGGATTATTTCTGGCAAAACAAATAGCAAGAACAAAAGACACAGAGGTAAGAAACCTCATTATGTATTTTAGGAGTGGACATTTATGTCATTCTTTTTTTAATTTTATTATTATTATACTTTAAGTTTTAGGGTGCATGTGCACAAGGTGCAGGTTTTGTTACATATGTATACATGTGCCATGTTTGAAATGATGAGGGTGTGTTGTAATAAGATTTCTCATGGAGCACTTTATAAGGTAAATCACCAATAGAAATATAATTCTGATATTTCACTGGATTAGTTTCATTCCTATTAACTAAGACATGGATGTGTCCTTGCAGAATATGTGCACACAGCCCCCACCCTGACTTCCATGCATGGTTTGTTTTTAAACATACATTGGTGAGTAGCTTTCATGTTAGCCAGTTCTCATTAAACTCATGGTAAAAGAGACGGTCGGTGTTGTGGCTTTGATGGAATGTTCGCACAAGTGTCCCTGTTATTCTAACTTAAGATTCAAATGTGGTTTTGTGGGTTTGAAAGCATGAGGTCCTTTTGATATCTTATCATGAACATCAGACTGAGAAGCAAGTTTTTGATAACTTACCGGTTGAAACACTGTGATGTCAACACAGTGTGTTTCTTATCCTCAGAATATCTGGTGTTATGGTAAGGCAGCTCAAATCTTCTCTGGCAAAATTTCTTTTCTTTTTTGTTTTAACTATTTATCTTCTAGTTATTTTCCATCTTTACCCTTTCTAGTACCTACAGACTTTCTTCTTTATTCTAATCTTTCAACTCTGTTTACAAAAATAATTTTAATATAAACGGGAAATGTTACATGTGGTCATTTAGAAAAATTAGAAAATATCTAAAATGAAGAAAAAAGTCACCTGTAATATCACCACCTGAGATAAGTATTGCTATCATTTTGATGTACTTAAAACATGGATTGTGTATAATCCCAGCACTTTGGGAGGCCAAGGCAGGCAGATCACGAGGTCAGGAGATCGAGACCATCTTGGCCAACATGGTGAAACCTCATCTCTACTAAAATACAAAAAATTAGCAGGCGTGGCGGCACATGCCTGTAATCCCAGTTACTCGGGAGGCTGAGGCAGGGGAATCGCTTGAACCCAGGAGGCGTAGGTTGCAGTGGCTGAGATCGCACTCCAGCCTGGTGACAGAGCAAGACTCTGTCTCAACAACAACAAAAAAACATGGATTGTGATATAATCATCTTTTATTCACTTAACACATTTTGTGAGTACATTTGTCAGTTGCTGAACGTAATTCTATCTTGTAACTTTAAAGCCAAATTACATCCGTTGTATGGGTATTCTATTATTTTAACCAATCTCCATTGTTGTACATATGTCTTTGAATAAAACTCTTATAATTTTTATTAGCGTTTTTTTCCAATAAGTAAGAAGGGACATTTTAAAGCTTTATGAAACCAATACTAAATCATTTTTATAATAATAACTTTTTTTATGTTTTTCCCTTTAATTATATATAGAATGTATTCCTTATAATAAAATGTTGTTAAAAGCTTATACTGATTATAGCCATCATTAATTAGTAACATGTATTGTCCTAATAATTATTATACTGTACTATACCAACAATTACTAACAAAACAAGGAGTTTTGTTTAGTCTTTATGCAATAGTAATTATTAGTATAATACATATATGACATAATTAATAAGGCAGAGACCATCTTTTTAGCCTAAGTGTTGAAGTGTGGAGTATAATAGGTCCACATTTTTGTTCAATAAATGGTTGAATATAAATGATAAAAATCTTAATTTGAGATAATAATTTGAATTCTGGATTTCTAAATGTTTTCTTTCTATATTTAATACACAATTAACATAAAAATTATCAAGAACATTTATTGAGAGAAGTTTGTTTGAGAGAGATCCATTTTTCTCTAATTGAATTCATAGTGAGGAACATAGTATTGAAAGTTATTTTCTGCTATTTTCTCATAATCAGGATAAAGCACAAAGGGATATGACAGGAGACATCATCTGGGTGCCAAATGCTGACAAAAACAATTACCAGCTGTTTTTAAACAGTTGCAGCTCATCACCAATCTGAGGGGACACAGAAGTCACTTCCTAAATTCTTCTCTATTAACAATCTTAAAAAGTCAAATTCATAATTGGAAGAGGATGCTTCTTCTTATATGTCTACTCTAAATATGGGAGAATTATTAAACAACAATTAAAAATAAGGCAGTATTTTTTTAAAAGTACTTTTTTTACTTCCCTTTACAAAAGTAAATTGAAGAAATTACAGATAAGAAAAAATAGATTACATAGTCTCTACTAACATATTGCTTCAAATTCCCAACTTCATCCCTAATATATTTATATACATGGGTCAAAAATATAATTATGTATCTCTAATGGATTTTAAAAAATTTTTATTTTGTGGGAACACTTAAGATTACATCTACCCTCTTAACAATTTTAAGTGTACGATACAGTATTGTTAACTACAAGCATGATAAATACATTTTAATAACTTAGTAAGATAATTTTTAATTGTTCATGTTTCTTTTCTCTATAGATAAAAGCAGTGCCAGAGACATAATATAAAATTTGTGTAGTTTGAATGAAAAATAAGATAAACAATTGTTAATGAACTTAGTACTTATATAATCAACATATGTTCTTTCGTCATGGACAACTTGAGCACAAGTGGGCATTGTTTGATTAAGAAGATCATGTTTCTTTCCTTCCTGCCTCTAGGGATGATGGATAGTTAGGGAAGCAGGGATGCTTCTTGTCCAGGAGAGAGGCTGCATTTGAATCACAACATGAAGCAGAAAGCATGGTTATTTACCCTCAGAAAGTATAAAGTCATGTAAAAAAGCCAGTGTCAAATCTCTTTTCACAAAACAAGGTTTTGCCTCCAGGAATCAACTCAAATATTATTTTTAGAGATTTCTATCTGTACCTGTCTTTACTTTTTCTATTGTTCCCAGATATTGCTGAGTTTAGAGTCTGTTTAGCACTTGGCAGGGATTATTTAGCACAGTGGCAGGTGTCTAGTGATAGCTCTACTGCTTTTCTCTTTCTGCAAAAACTTTCGTCAGTGCCTGAAGCTCCTGATTGAAAATTAAAAAAATAAAAATAAAAAAATAAAAAAGTAAGACCTGTAGTGACAATTTTAGGTCCACTGGGGGCAATCACATCACAGCTCTCTTCACAGCCAGAGAAATGGTGACACTTCACACCAAGATCTTTAGAACTTTGGAGAGCCCAGAAATCTTTCTGAAGGGTCAACCTAAACTGATGTTTGAAATTCAGGCTTGAGTCCGAAAGGGATTGGCCCAAATCCACATGGCGTATATTGCCTGTTACTTTTGTAACACGTTCTTTGTTCCATAATGAATGCTTAAAAAAAAAGAAGAAGAAGAAGAAGAAGAAGAAAAAATAAACCATTTGCACCCAGCTGTTTTCTCCTATTAATTACTGTTTCTGAAAAGTGCCTTGGCAGAAAATGTTTTTGATCTTTATCAACTTGGCACAGCATTAATCTCCAAATTACAGGAATTTCTACACAATATAAACATCTTGAGAAAAAATGCAGAAATTAAAGAAAAAAATTCTATAATGGACAACACTACATACACGGATGCCACATACAGATATTATCACTTGGAATAATTCTGTTGCAGTTAGAGATTTGGATACTGATTTACATATGGATGGACAAGGGATTGAGGGATAGAGAAAAGAGGGGGAATTCTAGATGCATCTGAAAAGTTCATCTATTGCTATGGAAACAGATACATCCTAGCAACAGCTGCTTGGTACGTAGCTGACATGCAGAGCTTAAGCCCTCAAACAAGAGAAAAATGAGCCACGAAGAAATCTTTAGAATACACAGCATTTATATTTTCAAAAGTTTTAAAATTGAAAATTCATACATATGTCAAAATAATAAAGTTACAGAAATTTCATTTTATTACCATCATAGAATGCAGCATATTGTTTGATATATTAACTACTATTCTGATTACAAGATAACATGTCATATATCAGACAGTCAATATTAGTTGAACTTTTTTTTGCTGAGTCTAGAAGACAGTATTCAACCATACTTTTAATATACATGGATTGTCCTCAGCAATTCTTAGACTCTTATCAGTATAAAATATGACAAACACCCGTCTGTAAAAGAAAGAGAAAATTCAGATGACTTGAGAATTTTATTGAGGTTCGAAAAATATTGTGATTATATCTTTTTTAGCAAATAGAATAGCCTTTGTATGCATTAAATGTTCTGGATAAGTACTTTAACCATGTACTTCTTACATGCTTGAATAACCATTTATTTCTATAAAATGAAAGTAACCAAATACTGATCATAATTTTGTATCATTTTTTATGAATGGGGTATGTGTATGTGTGTGTGTGTGTATCTGTGGCAAACAGTTTCTAGGAAGCAGAGTACATTTTTATGTAACTTTCCATTATAATATAAAAAGTAAAGAAATTAACATTAAAGGTCTCTTAATCCTGAACTGTCATATTTGCTGGATCACAGAAGGTTACATCTGGAGTAGATCAAACTCTTATTCTAACAAAAATTAATACCCAGAGCATGAAGAAGTTTTGCTGGCTTTTTATTTTCCCAAAAGAAATAATTTCTTCCCTGTGTAGGTCTGTGGCTCTATGTGTGAGATTTCTTTTATTCTTTTTTCCTTTTTTTTTTTTTTTTTTGAGACAGAGTCTTGCTCTGTTGCCCAGGCTGGAGTGCAGTGGCGCCATCTTGGCTCACTGCAAGCTCCACCTCCTGGGTTCATGCCATTCTCCTGCCTCAGCCTCCCACGTAGCTGGGACTACAGGCGCCCGCCACCACGCCTGGCTAATTTTTTGTATTTTTAGTAGAGATGGAGTTTCACCACATTAGCCAGGATGGTCTCGATCTCCTGATCTCGTGATCTTCCCACCTTGGCCTCCCAAAGTGCTGGGATTACAGGTGTAAGCCACCGCGCCCAGCCTATGTGTGAGATTTCTTATGCCAGAATCTCATCAAATATAATTATAAAGCAAATAATTCTACTATAATTAATCATTCGTTAAAGTAGATACCATCATAAAGAGTAGGAGAAAGATACTCTAACCATAATAAACTGTAAGAAAAGGGAAGCTTGGAGGACTTCTCATTAAGATAATTTATAATTTTTAAAGCATCTTATATAAAGATAAAATAATTGGAAGACGAAGACATTTTCGGTATCTGGTCATGAGTCCTGGAGGTAAACATCTCTGATTTGTATTGTGTTGCTTAGCCAAACCACATTTTTTGCTCTTTGTATTGTCTATAATGGGGAATCAAAGAATGGGTCTTTTATTGTCCCTCTGTGCAAAAATTCATCTCCATGCGATATATACCAGTGCCAACTGGAATTTATAGTAACACTTACATTACATATGCCTCTAAATAAAAAATGATATCAATTGGTCATTAAACTGACTTTAAATATCCAGATCACCCCAGAACTCAGAATGACGCTGACCCCCAAGAAGCAGACACAACTTCCTTTGTGGCAGGACAAGTTTCTGATCTCATAGACTTGCCGTAACTTGTATTGTGGCTGTGCCTGAGCCATGATGCATTGGTTGGTAACTACTTAAAGACAGTGCCAGCCCCCAACCCTCTCAGATTCAGTGAATTGAGGCAAATAGGCTTTTTGAACTTGAAGACCTTCCCTGGTGACCAAATGTGGGCTTGGGCTTTAGCTTTCTTTACTTTCCCTTAGCTTTGGAAAGCAGCACAGATAAACATCTGTTCTAATATAAACAATACACTTTTTATCTGAATATAGCTTCAAGATACATCCTGGACTTTTCCTTCTCCCTTTTCTGGACCCATCAAACCAGGGAATGGAAACAGTTACATTATTAAGGAGCTTTTTAGGAACTCATGCTGCTTTACTGTTTCACATATATCTTTTAATGGCTAGAATCATTAGTTTAATATTTAAAACACACTTTTACACCAAACCCATAGGAACAGACAAGAAAACAGCTATTAAATACGTGCCCTTTTGCTCTCTTGCTCCTGTTCTCACCATGTTGTTACTGGAAAGTGGTCACGATCCAGACCCTAAGAGAGGATTCTTGGATCTCGTGCAAGAAGGAATTCAGGATGAGTCCGTAAAGTGAAAGCAAGTTTAGTAAGAAAGTAAAGGAGTAAAGAATGGCTACCCCATAGACAGAGCAGTCTCGAGGGCTGCTGGCTGCCCATTTTTATCTTTATTTCTTGATTATATGCTAAATAAGGGGTGGATTATGTATGCATCCCCTTTTTAAACCATATAGGGTAACTTCCTGACGTTGCCATGGCATTTGTAAACTGTCATGGCACTGCTGGGAGCGTATCAGTGAGGATGACCAGAGGTCACTCCTGTTGCAATCTCGATTTTGGTAGGTTTTGGCTGCTGCTTTACTGCAAACTGTAGCATGATCTTTATGACCTGTATCTTGTGCCAACCTCCAATCGCATCCTGTGACTTAGAATGTCTTTTCCTCCTGGGAATGCAGCCCAGTAGGTCTCAGCCTTATTTTACCCACCACCTATTCAAGAGGAGTTGCTGGTTCAAACGCCTCTGACAATGTGATGTGCCTTTTTCCACTTGCCTTCTGCCATGCGTAAAAGCTCCCTGAGGCCTCTACAGAAGCCAGGCTTCTGCTTGTACAGTCTGCAGAACCACGAGCCAACTAAACCTCTTTTCTTTACAAAATACCCAGTCTCAGGTATTTCTTTATAGCACTGCAAGAATCGCCTAACACAGAAAATTGGTACTGAGGATTAGGGCATTGCTATAAAAATACCTGAAAATGTGGAAGCAATTTTGGAATTGGGTAATGGGCAGAAGCTGGAAGAATTTGGAGGGCTCAGAATAAGATGGGAAGATGAGGGAAAGTTTGGAATTTCTTAGAGACTAGTTAAATGTGACCAAAATGCTGATAGTGTTATGGACAGTGAACTCCAGGCTAATGAGGTCTCAGATGGAAATGGGGAACTTATTGGGAACTGGAGCAAAGGTCACCTGTGTTACGCCTTAGCAAAGAGCTTGGCTGTATTGTAGTCATGCCCTAGGTATCTGAAAGTTTGAACTAATGAGTGATGATTTAGGGTATCTGGTGGGAGAAATTTCTAAGCAGCAAAGTTTTCAAGATGTGGCTTGGCTACTTCTAATTGCCTAGCTCAGGTATGGGAGCAAAGAAATTACTTACAGTTGAAATTTATATTTAAACAGGAAGTGGAGTGTAAAATTTTGGAAAATGCTACTCGTGGCAAAGAAAGAAAAAGCTTTTTCAAGAAAAATTCAAGTAGACTGCAAAGTAACCATTTGCTATAGAAATTAGCATAACTAAAAAGACCCAAGTGCTGATATCCAAGACAATGGAAAAAAGCCTCAAAGGCCTTTCAGAGATCTGAGGCAGCCCCTCCTATCACAGACCCTGAGTCCTAGGATGCTTGCAGGGGTCAGGCCCCTGCTGCCCAGTGAAGCCTTGGGATACAGTTCCTCATCTCCCAGCGGCTCCAGTACCAGCCTTGATTCAAAGGGCCCCAGGTATAGCTTGAGCTGCTGCTTCAGAGGGTGCAAGCTATAAGTCAGGGCAGCTTCCACATGGTGTTAAGCCTGCAGGCGCACAGAATACAAAAGTGAAAGAGGCTTGGCAGCTTCTGCCTAGATTTCAGAGGATGTATGAGAAAGCCCAGGTGTCCAGGCAAGAGGTCTGCTGCAGGGGCAAGCCCACACAGAGAACCTCTACTTGGGCAGTGTGGAGGGGGAATGTGGGGTTGGAGCCCCCACACAGAGGCACATGGAGTCAAAGATTATTATTTTAGAGCATTTAATTACTGCCCTGCTACGTTTCAGACTTGCATAGAGACTGAAGCCCCTTCTTGTTGGCCAATTTCCCCCTTTTGGAATGGGAATGTTTACCCAATCCTTGTAACCCCATGTATCTTGGGAATAAATAACTTGTTTTGATTTTGCAGGCTCACAGGTGGAAGGAACTCATCTCTAGATGAGACTTTGGTATGGGACTTGGGACTTTTGAGCTAATGATGGAATGAGTTAAGACTTTTGGGGACTGTTGGGAAGGCATGATTGTATTTTGCAATATGAGAAGGGGTTGAAATTTGTGGTGGGGGGGGCGGGCAGAATGACATGGTTTGAATATATGTCACTGCCAAATCTCATGTTGAATTATGATCCCCCATCAGCCTGTTCACTCTGATGATAGTTTCTTTTGCTGTGCAGAAGTTCTTTAGTTTAATTAGATCCCATTTGCTAATTTTGGCTTTTGTTGCCATTGCTTTTGGTGTTGCAGTCATGAAGTCTTTGCCCATGCCTATGTCGTAAATGGTATTGCCTAGGTTTTCTTCTAAGGACATGAAATTTGAGGGGGGAGGGGAGCTGGGCGGGGAGGGTAGAATGATATGGTTTGAATATATGTCGCTGCCAAATCTCATGTTGAATTATAATCCCCCATGTTGGAGGTGGGAGGTGTTTGGGTCATGGGGGAGGATTCCTTATGGCTTCATGCTATCCTTATGATAGCATGAAGTTCGTGCAAGATCTGGTTGTTGTAAAGTGTGGCACCCCTGCCCCTCCTTCTGTCTCATTCCTTCTTTCACTGCTCCTGCTCCTGCTTCACCTTCCGCCATGAGTAAAACCTCACTGAGGCCTCCCCACAAGCTGAGCAGATGCTGGTGTTACCAGTGGAGGGTGTCCAGGTTCTTGGCATTTTGAACAAAGAATTGGATAAAACACACAAATAAAGCACGGAAAGAATGAAGCAACAAAAGCAGAGCTTTATAGAAAATGAAAGCACACTCCACAGGGCGGGAGTGGGCCCCAGCAAGCTGCTCAAGGGCCCTGGTTACAGAATTTTCTGGAGTTTCAGTTCCCTCTAGAGGTTTCCCATTGGTTACTTGGTGTATGCTCTATGTAAATAAAGAGGATGAAGTCAAGTTACAAAGTCATTTACTCAGTATGCACCCTATGTAAATGGAGAGGATGTTACTGGGTGTGTGTCGCCTGTGTAAATGAAGAGGATGAAGTGAAGTTACAAAGCCATTCACATTCGTGTTATTGCTGAAGTGTTTCCATTTAATTTAGTTCTAGGAAGTCCTTAGGTTCCCAGTCTCCAGGCCCTATTCTCCTACCTCAGGGGTACAATGCCTGTACAGCCTGCAGAAACATGAGCCAATTAAACCTCTTTTCTTTATAAATTAAAAACAGAGTCTTTTATAGAGAGCAACTCAGAAAATTGCGGTAAAAAGATAACATTCATTTTGTATTCAAAAGCCAAATACCAAATGTCAAATGGTTCCACCAGTTAGAAATGTCTTTTTTAAATCCAGAAAAAAAAAATTTTCTTGTTAAGTGATTAGGAAGCATATATTCTTGTCTGCACTGTCAAGACTTCAAGACTGTGACTCAGAACATTTAAATGTCTATTTATCATTGCATAGAGAATAGTTTGCATGATTCAGAGAGCCATAGTATGTGACTGCTGATATTCACATTAATGGACACTAGTGTCAGAACCATCTCTTAGTTGTGATTCACAGTTCTTGTTTTGTAGTAGCTAAGCACTTATTAGCTCAAGATACATTATAAGAGTCTCCAAAACTCTGAAAAAATTAATCCAATTTTATTTTAATCTAATTACATCCCATCCATATGGGTAACAAAACCAAAAACCTGGGAGTTGTCCTAGACTTTCTGTATTTCTGATCTTTTATACCCAATCGCTAAGTCCTGTCAATTTTCGTTTTTTTAAAAAATTATCAGATGTATAGATTGCAAAAACTTTCTCCCATTCTGTAGGTTGCCTGTTCACTCTGATGATATTTCCTTCTGCTGTGCAGAAGTTCTTTAGTTTACTTAGATCACATTTGTCAATTTTGGCTTTTGTTGCCTTTGCTTTTGGTGTTATAGTCATGAAGTCTTTGCCCATGCCTATGTCCTAAATGGTATTATTTAGGTTTTCTTCTAGGGTTTTAATGGTTTTAGGTACTATGTTTAAGTCTTTAATCCATCTTGGGTTAATTTTTGTATAAGGTGTAAGGAAGGGGTCCACTTTCAGTTTTCTGCATATGGCTAGCCAGTTTTCCCAACACCATTTATTAAATAGGGAATCCTTTCCTCGTTGCTTGTTTTTCTCAGGTTTGTCAAAGATCAGATGGTTGTCAATGTGTGGCCTCTGTTCTGTTCCATTGGTCTATATATCTGTTTTGGTACCAGTACCATGCTGTTTTGGTTACTGTAGTCTTATAGTATAGTTTGAAGTCAGCTAGCATGATGTCTCCAGCTTTGTTCTTTTTGCTTAGGATTGTCTTGGCTATGCAGGCTCTTTTTTGGTTCCATATGAAATTTAAAGTAATTTTTTCTAATTCTGTGAAGAAAGTCAATGGTAGCTTGATGGGGATAACATTGAATCTATTAATTACTTTGTGCAGTATGGCCATTTTGATGATAATGATTCTTCCTATCCATGAGCATGGAATGTTTTTCCATTTGTTTGTTTTCTTTCTTATTTCCTTGAGTGGTGGTTTGTAGTTTTCCTTGAAGAGATCCTACACATCCCTTGTAAGTTATATTCCTAGGTATTTTATTCTCTTTGTAGCAATTGTGAATGGGAGTTCACTCAGGATTTGGCTCTCTATTATTGGTATATAGGAATGCTTGTAATTTTTGCACATTGATTTTGTATCCTGAGACTTTGCTGAAGTTGCTTATCAGCTTAAGAAGATTTTGGGCTGAGGCGATGGGGTTTTCTAAATATACAATCAGGTCTTCTGCAAACAGAGACAATTTGACTTCCTCTTTTCCTATTTGAATACCTTTTATTTTTTGTTTTGCTGGAATGCCTTGGCCAGAACTTCCAATACTATGTTGAACAGGAGTGGTGAGAGAGGGCATCTTTGTATTGTGCTGGTTTTCAAAGGGAATGCTTCCAGCTTTTGCCCATTCAGTGTGATATTGGCTGTGGGTTTGTCATAAATAGCTCTTATTATCTTGAGATATGTTCCATCAATACCTAGTTTATTGAGAGTTTTTAGCATGAAGGGGTGTTGAATTTTATCAAAGGCCTTTTCTGCGTCTATTGAGATCATCATGTGGTTTTGGTCACTGGTTCTTTTTATGTGATAGTTTATGTTTATTGATTTGTGTATGATGAGCCAGCCTTGCATCCTAGGGATGAAGCTGACTTGATTGTGGTGGATAAGCTTTTTGATGTGCTGCTGGATTCAGTTTGCCAGTATTTTATTGAGGATTTTCACACTGATGTTCATCAGGGATATTGGCCTGAAATTTTCTTTTTTTGTTGTGTCTCTGCCAGGTTTTGGTGTCAGGATGATGCTGGCCTCATTAAATGAGTTAGGGAGGAGTCCCTCTTTTTCTATTATTTGGAATAATTTCAGGAGGAATTATGCCAGGTCCTCTTCATACCTCTGGTAGAATTTGGCAGTGAATCCATCTGATCCTGGGCTTTTTTTGGTTGTTAGGCTACTAATTACTGCCTCAATTTCAGAGCTTGTTATTGGTCTACTCTGGGGCTAATACCAGAATCTACAAGGAAGTTAAACAAATTTACATGAAAAATGCAAACAACCCCATCAAAAAGTGGGTGAAGGATATAAACAGACACTTCTCAGAAGAAGACATTTATGCAGGCAACAAACATGAAAAAAAGCTCATAATCCCTGGTTATTAGAGAAGTGCAAAACAAAACCACAATGAGATACCATCTTATGCCAGTTAGAATGGCGATCATTACAAAGTCAGGAAACAACAGATGCTGGAGAGGATGTGGAGAAACAGGAACACTTTTACACTATTGGTGGGAGTGTAAATTAGTTCAACCATTGTGGAAGACAGTGTGGTGGTTCCTCAAGGATCTAGAACAGAAATACTATTTGACCCAGCAATCTCATTACTTGGTATATACCCAAAGGATTATAAATCATTCATTATCAAGGTACATGCATGCGTACGTTTATTGCAGCACTGTTCAAAATAGCAAAGACTTGGAACTCACCCAAATGCCCATCAATGATAGACTCGATAAAGCAAATGTGGCACATATACACAATGGAATACTATACAGCCGTAAAAAAAGGATGAGTTCATATCCTTTGCAGGGACATGGATGAAGCTGGAAACCATCATTCTCAGCAAACTAACACAGGAACAGAAAACAAAACACTGCATGTTCTCACTCATAAGTGGGAGTTGAACAATGAGAACACATGGAAACAGGGAGGGGAACATCACACACTGGGGCCTGTCAGAGGGTGGGGGACTTGGGGAGGGATAGCATTAGGAGAAATACCTAATGTAGATGACGGGTTGATGGATGCAGCAAACCACGATGGCACATGTATAACTATGTAGCAAAACTGCACATTCTGCATATGTATCCCAGAACTTAAAGTATAATAAAAAAAATTCTCATGAATTACTGTAATGGGCTTCTGTTTTCTCTGCTGCTGTCTGTCCTCACTTCAATCAGTTTTCCTCACAGCTGCTACCTGAGCTTTCTGAATTCAACTCCATTGGTGTTAACTCTCCTGCTTAAAACTTGTTAATGTCTCCCCACTTCCCTTACAGTAAAGTACAGCACATTTTATAGGATACAAAATTCTCCAAGACCTAATCTCTACTTAACATTCCAGCCTTATATTCCCTTTGCTTTTTAAACTCCAAGCAACAGCCACCAGAAACTACGTTTCATGAACTGTGCCTACTTAAACCTATACACCTTTACTCTGCACCAAGAAGCTTTTCTTTAACTTCTAATTTAAGTTCCATTTGTTCTTCAAGATCCCCAAGCATATTGTTCTGTCATTTTTTTAAATGGAGAATTCCAAGCATATGTAAAAGTAGACCAAAGAGTACAATGAAATCCCACGTAACCATTACACATCTTCAACTATTAATCTATGGTCAATATTTTTTAAGAATATCTCATCCTTCCCATATTGTTTTGAAGCAGTTTTATTATATCTTCTGTAAATGCTGTAGTTTATAGCTCTTAAAGAGAACTCTTTTTTAACCCAAGCACAGAAACATTATCTAAAAATAATCAACGATTCTTCAATACTATAAAATATCCAGTGACTGTTCCAATTTCCAACTGTCTCACATATGTTGTTACTTTATTTTTAATTTTTAAAATTTTTAATTTTTATTTATTTATTTATTTTTTGAGACAGAGTCTCCCTCTGTTGCCAGGCTGGAGTGCAGTGGTGCAATCTCGGTTCACTGCAACCTCCGCGTCCCGGGATCAAGCGATTCTCCTGCCTCAGCCTCCCGAGTAGCTGGAACTACAGGCGTGTGCCACCATGCCCAGCTAGTTTTTGTATTTTTAGTAGAGACAGGGTTTCACCATGTTGGCCAGGGTGGTCTTGATCTCTTCAACTCACGATCTGCCCGCCACAGCCTCCCAAAGTGCTGGGATTACAGCCATGAGCCACTGTGCCCGGCCTTTAATGTTTTATTTTTTGCTGCTTTAGTCTAGATTGAAATCAGCTCAAGTATGTCAAATGGTTTATGTGTTATTATGTATAGGTCCTCTCTCCAACTTTTTCCCCCTTTTCAACTTATTTATGGAAGAAATGAGGTTATTTATCCCAGGGAGTTTCTAACTATCTGCATTTTGCTGATGCATCCCTGTGGTGTTCTTTAACAATCTTCCGTCTTCTCTTTCATCTGTCTTGATAGTTGGATCTAGAGACAATCATATTCAGGTTTAATTGTTTTGGCAAGAGTATTCCAAAGCTGCCATTGTGTTCGTCCATCAGGAGACACATACTGTCTGGTTACCTCTGGTTTTAGGATGTGAGTAGCTGTTTACACTCTTGATTCATTAATTTATTATTGGTTGCCAAATACTGGTATTCCAACTGTATCATTCGGTTCTCATTTACTAGCTAGATTACTGTAAAAATAGAAACATCCCTTCATCTTCTCTTTGTCTATCAGTGGTCAAACTTATTTACCAGTTTATATAGATACGTATTTTTTTACAAGTTTTCAAAACGGTAATTGACTAACAATTTTTAAAGTTTTATTTTGAATCATTGTAAACTTATGATGCCTCTTTGATGTATTTCAACCCGTTTTAGCTATTTTTGATATTGATGCTCAAATAGTCCCACTTTTAATCAATGATCCCTCCTTAAGTTTGCTCCTTCTATCTTTTGCTGTCTTCGCAGGTCTTTTTTTTTTAATATCTGATATACCAAGGTGTTTCAGGCTTAGCTTATTTATTTCCTGCCCAGACCTGAAATCAGTCATTTCTCCAGTGAGCTATTTTATTTGTTTGAATAAAAGATAAAGACTATCGTGTCCTATTTATATTTCCAGTTAAAATTCAGGACCATGGGGATTTTGTATAGCTTCTTCTACCTTAGCTCTTATCTTCTTAGTCCTACATTGAGAATCTTGGTTATAAATGGTATTGCTTGTGATAGAATATTACATAGGCATTTATTTAATTTACCTTGTCATATAGATATAACGGTGTCAGAATTACAATATAAACATGACTATCAACAATATGATTTCCAAAAATAGCTCAATTTATTTTTTCAGTACTTTGCCTTTTTGTCCTTAGGGTGTATCCTGTTAGTGATTATAAATACCTAATTTATTTTAAAGTTGCTTAGTACTAGTACTGGTCTTCTCTGTGCGTATATATCATCATCAACATACATAGTTAGGTTTACATGTTTCATTTTCTTAGATTTTATTAAGAATTTTTAAGAATTAAAAAATTCACACAATTTCTTAGTTATGTAAAATATTCTTATAATTTAAAAATCAAAACAAGATATATTTAAGGAAGTTTGGTGTCTTTCACTATTTTCTTGCTCCTAATTCGTCCTTCACTTACATAGGTGTCTATTTTTTACGTTTATTTCCTTTTTAAAAAATATTAAGCACATGTACAATTACATTTAGTATTTTTAAGATAAATGGGACCATACTATATCCATCATTTTCCACCTTTATTTTTTCACTGAAAAGTAATTCCTACACTCAATCCCTAGAAGTACACAGAGATGTTCCTCATTCATTTTTATAGCTACATAGTAACGCATTGAGTGACAGTGTAATGTAATTCAAACAGCTTCCTACTGATGCACATTCAAGTTGCTCTATGAGATAATACCCACAATGAAAAGCCAATCTATCTGTGGGATAGATTTTTTAGAAGTGAGATTGCTAGGTCAAAATATAAATTCTATGTAATTTTGCTAGACATTTTCAAATTATTTTCTATAGCAATTACTTTATGTTGATGTCTCTCTAGAGATATATGAGAATGCCTCTTTTTCCACAGGCTTACCAACAACCAACAGACTATGTTTTCTTTTTTTTTTTTTTTTTGAGATAGAGTCTTGCTCTGTCACCCAGGCTGGAGTGCAGTGGTGCGATCTTGGCTCACTACCACCTTCCCCTCCCAGGTTCAAGAAATTCTCCTGCCTCAGCCTCCCGAATACCTGGGATTACAGGCATCTCCAACCACTTCCAGCCAATTTTTGTATTTTTAGTGGAGACAGGGTTTTACCATATTGGCAAGGCTGGTCTCGAACTCCTGACTTCAAGTGATCTGCCTGCTTTAGCCTCCCAAAGTATGTTTTCTAACTTTGTGCCAAACTAGTAAGTAAAAAATGCTCTCTAGGTATAGGTTTAATTAGTATATTCTCTTAATATGAGAGAGGTTTAACATCTAGTCACATGGCTAAAACCATTTGCATTTCTTATTTCTATGAATTGATCGTGAATTTCTATAGGTCATCTGTAAAGAAACATTGACCCTTTACTATTTTAAAAAACATTCAATATATTAGAGATATTAATGATTTATCTATGATTTAAGTGGTAAATAAGTAATTAATTTTATTACTTTGCTTACAGTGTTTTTGACAATTCAAAAGTATTTTATTTTTAATGTGATACAATTTTTAAATTTCTTTTATATTTTCTTCTTGCCTCTGGATTTTGGACTTTAGATGGGAAAGTTACACCCACTCAAGGTTAAATACTAATTCATCCAAATTTATTTTCTTTTCTTCTCTTTTCTTTTGTAGAGTCTGGGTCTCACTCTGTCACCCAGGCTGGAAGACAGTGGCATGATCATGGCTCACTGTAGCCTTGGACTGCTAGGCCAAAGCGATCCATCAGCCTTGACCTCTCAAAGTGCTGGAATTTCAGGCATAAGCCACTGTGCCCGGTCTAAATTTCTTCTATCACTTGTATCATTTCATTTTTTTGTTTAAATCTCTGATCCATTTGAAGCTTATCTTGCTGTGTAGTGTGAATAATGGATCCAATTTTTCTGTTTATCCACGTGGCTATACAGTTCTTTCTGAATATCACTAGCCACCACCACCCCCCAAAAAAACTCACAAAAACCCAAACAATATTCTTACAAAATTGAGATATTGAGATGGTCCTTTTACCATATATTATTAGTGTATAAATTGCAGGATGTTCCTTTTTTTCATGATTTTGTCTAAACCATGCATATATCCCATATTGTTTTAATTTAGATTATAGATTGAGTTATTTTAATATTTGGGGGAGCTAGCTCATACTCTTGCCCTTTTGGATCATCTTCAGGATTCTCTTGGGTTTTCGTGCTCACTGGTGGATGTCTTTAACCTGACTAACTAGAAAAGAGTCAGCCATTTACCTCTTGCCAAATCCTAAGAGTGGAGCTAAGGCGGTACAAATCTGTCATGAAGTCCTGAGTGTTTTTTAAACAAATAAAATGCCCAAAGATACATTTTTAAATCAGACTTCTGATAATTTTTGATTTAATCTATTCGCCACTGAAGTAGAGGACACTCTTGCAAGTACCTTATTTCCTGAACTTAACCTCATGTAGAGAAATGTTTTTTTAACTTCATCTTCTAATACTAAGAAAACATAGCAACAATTTCTTTTTCTTCATAATACGTTTTTTATAATGATTTGGCAGATATTAGTTAGAATTTATGCCATTGCTTAATATAAGGGTAAGTTTTTTCATGCGTGAAGTTACAAATTGTAGGTGTCAGTATCTTGACCTTAAAGTCAAATCTACGGTTATTTTACAGAGAAATAACCAAACTCTCTAGCAGACAATGGCAGACAATATTCCAGATACATAATCTGGATAATCAGTCTTTCTTTAGATAAACAATTTTTTCTGGGAAATCATCAAAACTTCCGAAAGTTTAAAAAATTAAATTTCCACAATTTTCAATAATGTTGATGTATGCATCATCTCTGTCTCTATAACATGAATTGTTTTAATTTCAAAATTACCTAATTTCTGAATTACTTGGAAAATCTATATATCAATTCATTTTATGTTAGCATAGATGCATCTTTGCTTCTTATAGCTACAGGAAATTTTTTTTGGTAGGCCTTGGATATATTCTGATTTGTTTAATTTTTATTTATTTTTACTTTTATTTCAATAGCTTTGGGGGTGCAGGTGGCTTTTGGTTACATGGATAAGTTCTTTAGCAGTGATTTCTGAGATTTTAGTGCACCTGTCACCCAAGCAGTGTACACTGTACCCAATATGTAGTCTTTTATCCTTCACCCTCCTCCCAACCTTCCTCCACAGTCCCCAAAGTTTATTATATCATTCTTTTTTTTTTTTTTTTTTTGAGACGGAGTTTCGCTCTGTTGCCCAGGCTGGAGTGCAGTGGCGCAATCTCGGCTCACTGCAAGCTCCGCCTCCCGGGTTCACGCCATTCTCCTGCCTCAGCCTCTCCGAGTAGCTGGGACTACAGGCGCCCGCCACCACGCCCGGCTAATTTTTTGTATTTTTAGTAGAGACGGGGTTTCACCGTGGTCTCGATCTCCTGACCTCGTGATCCGCCTGCCTCGGCCTCCCAAAATGCTGGGATTACAAGCGTGAGCCACCGCGCCCGGCTATTATATCATTCTTACACCTTTGCATCCTCATAGCTTAGCTTGCACTTATAAGTGAGAACATAATGATGATGGGTTTTCCATTCCTGAGTTACTTCAGTAAGAATAATGGCCTCTGGATCCATCCAAGTTGCTGCAAAAGACATTATTTCGTTCCTTTTTATGACTGAGTAGTTACAGAAAAATTAAATCCTATAGCTATAGCCAATTGACTTCTTGCAGTCAAAAAATAATAATATAAAAGGATAAGCTGCTTTGCAGTGTGGGTTGAGGGCTTCTACAATGTCCCCTAGTCCCAGAATACATACTTCTTTAGGTGAAACCCTAATAGACTTAGTTAAAATTCATTTTTAAAAAGCAAAATATAAAGATTTGTTATATTGAGTAATAACATTTTAGCTTGGAAATCAAAGTAGCCTACCTAGAAGGCTTCTTGAGGAAATTACATATCTAAACACCCATGGAAGCCCCTGCAAAATGAGAACACCTAAGACATCTCAACAATCGAATTTTTTAAAAAAGTTTTAAGTCTGCACCTTGCACTGTATGCAGAGCTAGCCTCCAATACATCAGTTGGCTCTCTGCTGAAACTTTCTACTTTTGGGGGTGTTATAAAAGCATTAGTTTGAGACTAGCTACTTGAAGATTAGAAAGTATGGCAGCAGGCAAGCCCATGGGCAGATTCTTTAGCAGATTCAGAGGTAAAAATACAGCCCAGGCCACATTGGACAGCCTGGCCAACTCCAAAGATTTGAGAATGACTCTGGAATTTTCCTGGCTTGCAGTTCCAGTTCATGACCAGAGATGGCGCTGAGTGTACAGGGAACCTACGGCTAACCTGAAATAGGACTGAAGTCTGAGAGCGTGAATCCTCAATTAACCTCAGCAGCACAACATCTAAGATAGAGAGTTTGCAAGAAAGAAAAGCAAAGAAGAAATCAAAAAGACTTGCGTTAGGGGAGCCTCACATTAGAAAAGAGATAACAGTGAAAATCCCTACAGTTAATATGGGTAGAAGCACTAACCAAGTTAAGGCATCAGGAATGCAGATGAAAACACTCTGAACATCGAGGCATCCGTGTATTTTCTCTGGGTAAATCCTCTTGAGGGAAGTTTTTATTTGGCGGAATGATATTGGAAATTTTCAGGGTTTCATGTTATATATTCTAAATGCATGTGGACTGTTTATATTCTTTCTGTTTTTAACAAACAGGTATTCAAAAGTAATTTAGTCCGGGCATAGTGTCCTATCCCCAAAGTCTAATTTAATGCATTTAAAATTTCTTTTTGGTTAGCAGATATTTTCTAAAGCAACATGAGGTCCATCATAAGTGAGAAAGACATTAACTGCTTAACTGATAGCAGCTGGTATTTCCTTCACTTATATCAAAAAGAAAACAAAATTAGAGACTCCATATAAATACGAAAAAAATTATTCAAAGTCCCTCCAATGAGTATGACAATTTTCAAAAATTATTTTTGTGCTGCTTAACCCTCTGTATTTTAAAATTTTTAAAAAGTAAAGACAAAACAAATTCCAAATAATATAAGATAATTTAAAATAGAAAATAAAAATGTCCTCCCTTGCCTTGCTTGTATAGCTCCCTCTTCCATCTCTCCTTGGAATTTGTAACTAAGGCACACAAAGCTTGGTTAAAAGCTACTTGTTTATCCTTACCTCTCAAAGTGTGGTCTGTAAATCAGCAAGTTGAGCATCACCTAAGAGCTTGTTAGAAGTGCAGAATCTCAGGTCCCAGCCCAGAGTTAGTGGACCAGGATCTGTATTTTAATAAGAATCTCCAAGTTGTATGTTCCGTTGAGGAAATTATGTTGAGGAAATTACCTTGAAGTTTGAGAAACTCTACTCTTGATTCCAAGGAAGGAAACTTTAATTGACATCATGGCCTTCTCTTCCAATTTAGCAAGAGGCTGTAGGAATGGTCTAACTCTCATCAATGACCCTATTCTTAGTCTACACAGAGAGGACTAGGGAAGGGGAGCCTAAGTCGATTGTAACTAGAGACATTGAGAAGTACAGTGTTCACAGTGAGAGACTTTCTCCTCTCCAAGCGAGTGAGAGGATTCCCTCCAGAGGATTCAGTGATAGATAGAGGTGGTGCTGAGAGTGCACTCGCCTCTCAATGGAAGGCTGAATGTTGATTTGAAGGATCTGCACAGCCACCTCGGTATTTCCCGTGGAGTATAAAGGAGCATACACGTTCTTAGGAAGGGGTTGTGGTGTATGATTAGAAGGAGATGGTGGAAACCAGCCTTTCAAACCATCTCAGTTCTCTGTGATCTTGGAAGGGGTACAAAAGAAGATGTGTGCAGTTCCTTTGGCTCCCTGAGATGGGGCATAGCAGTTAAATGAGGAAGTATGAGTTCAGGAGGCTGCTAACCCTAGCAGGGTTTTGTCCATTCCAGAAAAGCAATTGTGGGCATGAACCACTGTCATGGTTAAGGAGACACTGCTGCTATCTCTGAATGGGGCAACAATAACAGATGAGGCCTGGGTGAATACTGGGGAGCATTGCACTAAGAAGAACACTCATACAGCCATCTGGGGACTCTCATGACCATGAATGTCATCAGCAGCAAGGAAAATGAACTCAAATCAGAGCAAGATCAGGGGCTAGTGCCCATGATCAGCCTTCAGGTAGTTGTGTAAATACACCTCGCCACTAATATTTCTCCCCCAGAACCCCAGGAGATCTAAACGCAGAAAATGAAATGGGAGAAGGAAGTCAGAGTAGACTCCATATCCCCGTCACTCTAGCAGCCATGATTGCGAATCAAATCTATTCTTGGAAATGGACGTGGGGTAGAAAGGGAAGATCTATGATTCAAATCGAGTTTCGGATTGATGCATTAAATTAGTCTGAACTTTAGTAGCTGAAAGTGACCAGAAAGTTACAGAATTGGCCCAAGATGTAGCGAAGGGATGAGAAAGAAAGATGCAAAACAGCAGGGTTCGAAGAAATAATAAGAGAAAAACCAAACCAGTGGCTGCCATCCATCCACTTGTTTTTTTTTTTAAATTACAAATGTAAACAATAAGCATATATTTCTGTTTCTTTATAAATCACCATTTTCTCTTTACTCCTTGGTAAGCAAGATGAGGAAAGTGCAATTTTATTACCTCCTACCACCCTTCCACACTCGTATCTCTTGATTTGGCGGAGTTACATTATTGTTGGTTTTACTTTGTGCTTAGCTGTACAACTTTACTAAAAGTAATGTAATATCAACATCGTTTAGGGAAAGAAGCTATCACTGACTCTCTGAAAACGAATTGAAAAAGCTGTTAATGCATTTATGCTCTCTACACATTTTCTCTTAGCATCCGCACATTCTCCCAGGACAGTCCTCAGCCACTGGTTGACCAGAATTGGAGCATAAATCACCCCAGCTTCTTTTTCCTTATCTCAGGAGGAAGAGACAAATCTGAGGTGTATCCTATACCATTTCCCAAAAATTTCCAGTGTGAAAACCTGGAATTATTGAAAAATAAAGCTATCGTGACAGAATATATCTATCACGTTTATTACCACGCGTGAAGATTGATGGACTAGAAATAGGAAGAGTAAATTTGCATGATGGAAAGAGGGTCTTTTCTCCGATTTGCAAAATGAGATAAGCAAAAAATGTGAAATAATCTGGGGGAAATCCACAATGACTGGAATTGTGTCATAAAATACAGCACAATAGAAATGTTCCAAGTCCAGTCAGCTTTTACAATCTTCTTAGGGACTTTTGTAGGAATTATTTTTCTAGTTGATGTTTTTTAGAGTCCTTTTTTTCTTCCTTCCTGCCACCTGCTTTCTAAGACATGTCATTATGTTTTTTAAATTTGAAAGCAGTTATGGGACGTATAAGATAAAACTCAAAGCAGTTTGTTTTGCTCTTATTAATACAATTTTGCCAAAAAGGCAAGAAGAAAGGAGTTGGAAACAATTATCTAAACTATTTCTCAGACTTCCTATGGATTTTAATTTTTAAAGATAGATTTAGCATTTTAGATACAATACAGACGGGCAGGAAGAGGCCATCCTCACCTACACAAACATTCACATTTCTTCCTCTGTTGTAAGATTAGGTTATGTTCATGATTTAACTCACCAAGGCTAGAAAAAAAAAAGTGACTGAAAGTAAGGCAGAAAAGAAGCACATGCAGCATATCATAGTACAGCTTTTCTTGGCCTAGAGATTCAATAAGTATATGCAGTTACTGGTGAAACTGCTGTGGTTTCAGCATGAGGTCAATTAGTGTGTAGAGTGGCTCTTTAATTTGGGGCCATACATGACTATTCAGGTAGACTTTAAGCAAATAATCAGTGTGCCTCTATTCAAAGCAGCATTCCTCAGCCTCAGAACTACTGACTTTGGACTGGATAAGTTTTTATTGTGGGAGGCTGTCCTGTGCATTTTAGGATGTTTAGCAGCAAGCCTGAGCTCCACTCACCAGATGTTGTGACAGCCCAACATGCCTCCAGACATTGCCAACTACACCCTGGGGGAGTAAACAGCATGCAGTTGAAAATCACTGAATTAAGGTAATGTTCACAGATAGTTGGCTCTCCTGGTTCTTGATCTATACTCAGCATCATTAAAGCAATGCCATCATACTGAGAGATATGAACGGAGTCAGTGGTCAGGGGCTTCTGAGCTGTAGTTCCCTACAGCTTCCAGTATTCATGAAAGGCCATTTCTGTAAACCCCCTTCCCCTGCTATCAAAACTAGTCAGCCTAGCTGTGCTTTACATTACAAATGGCATGAAATTAAATATTTCAGTGCTTGCTTATACCAGTTATAAATCATACCATGATTTATACATTCTAGCAATGCTCTTTCTTTCTTGTGTACCTTCTTTCTTTGGATTATTTTTTCTTCTTCCTACATTTTTTCTCACTTCCCACATGTTTATTGTGCATGGTGGTTTTTGCAAGTGGGGAGTTACATAGTTATGTGTGGAATATTGCTAGTAGAGACTTAAGCTTAATCCATAGGTCAACACAGATTGTTGTGTTTACAGAGTCATTCTGCATGACACCATGAAGTATTTTGATCATGTATCTAAATGCAGCATGTTTCCCAGTCCTGTCCACCCTGCCATAATTCCTATGTATATCTTATCCACTCCACTTCTGCTATCGTCTCTTTTAGTAAATGTGAGAAATTTTACAAAGAAATAACATTGTGCTTGCTGCCAGACAGATTTGATGTGACAGTCATGTGAAGATCAATGGATTTGGTCTTCTCCAGTGATAATCACAAGTAACAGTTCTCAGAGATGAAAGCTTCAAACACAAAGAACAAGCATGGCAAAATCTTTTCTCCACAGCAGAGGCAGAGACAGAGCACCTGTTACTGAAGTTGTTATTTCCTTGGATGCACGTCTCAATAATGATAGCCCTTTACCAGTGCAGTTATAACTAGTTTGAAAAATACGGGCTGGGTGCCGTGGCTCATGCCTGTAAACCCAGCACTTTGGGAGGCCGAGGCAGGCAGATCACGAGGTCAGGAGATTGAGGCCATCCTGGCTAACATGGTGAAACCCTGTCTCTACTAAAAATACAAAAAATTAGCCGGGTGTGGTGATGGGTGCCTGTAGTCCCAGCTACTCGGGAGGCTGAGGCAGGAGAATGGCGTGAACCCAGGAGGCGGAGCCTTTGGTGAGCCGAGAGATCACGCCACTGCATTCCAGCCTGGGCAACAGAGCAAGACCCCGGCTAAAAAAAAGAAAAGAAAAGAAAAAAACATGTGAAATAACTTTTTACCCACTAAAATGATTACAGTAAAAAAAAGCAGAAAATAACAAGTGTTGGCACAATGTGTAGGAACTGGACATTCCCATTGTTGGTGGGAATGTAAAATGTGACAAGCACTTTTGAAAACAGCTTGATAGTTTCTTTGAGTTATACATAAATTTACCAAAAACTCTGACAATTCCACTATTGCATATCTACCCGAGAAAAAATAAACTATATCCACGTGACAAGTTGTTCATTAATAGCACCATTATTCATAATTGGAATAAATGAAAGCAATCCCAAAATCAATCAGATGGTGAACGGATACACAAAATGTATGGTGCAGCCACACAATGGAATACAACTCAGCAATGAAAAGGGTTAAACCACTGATTCATGCTCTGACATGAATGAATTTCAAAACATTATGTTAAAAAGTGCAATGCAAATGACTACATGTTGTAGAATTCCATTGATATGCACTGTGCAGAAACGTCAGATCTATAGAAACAGAAAGTATATCAGGGGTTTCCTAGGGTAGGGAGTGAGAACAGGATTTGAAAAATGGGCAGAGGGGATTTTTCTGAGGTGGTGGAAATGCTCAGATTGTGGTGATGGTTTCACAGCTCTGTAAGTTTAATAAAAGTACTGAATTGTACAATTTAAATGTATGAATTTTATGGTACATAAGTTTTGCCTCAGTAAAACTATCTTAAGTAAATGGGAAGACAGGCTGAAAATAGGAAAATCCTGCCTTGTTTGCTTTCTTAGATTATCTTGGTTCATATTTTTACCTCTGTATACAGCATATCAATTTTATGTGATTCTATCCCAGCCTCACCGGTGGTTTCTAACCTCCCTGAGCATCATCTTACTAGAATTCTGATTGAGTTAAATGTCACTTATTACACTTAGTTATTGTGTAGTGAAGAATTAACCTTACTCAAAGAGAGGTCTGGACTTTGCCCTAAGCTACTGGAAGGTGAGATCTAAATGCTTGATATTTCATGCCTGAGGGGAGGAGGGTCTTTGTTTGCCTGGAGGCTTTGACCATCTGACAGTCTGACAACGTGATTTATGATGGGACTTTTGGCCATGTGGTTTGAGTTTTGTCTCTGGAGGGAACTGGAGGCTAAAGATTCAGTATGACTTCTGGCAAATCCTGGAGACTAAAGATTAACCACATAGCAGTATGTGATTGAGCCGCAATAAAATCTCTGGACAACGAAAGCTTGGGCGAACTTTCCTGGTTGGCAATACTCCATGCATGTTGTCTCACATTGGTGCTGGGAAAGGAATGTGTCCATGATGCCAGGGGGAGGACAGCAGAAGCTCTGCGCGTGCCACCTTCCCTGGACTCTGTCTTACGCACTTCTTTCCTTGGATGATTTTAATTTGCATCCTTTCCTTGTAGTAAACCATAATCACCAGTATAACAGCTTTTAGAGAGATTTGTGAGCGCTTCCAATGAATTATCAAATCCAAAGGTGGTTTTGGAAATCCGCTCCCATCCCTGAACATTCAATTGGTTTCAGAAGTGAGAGTTACCTTGTGTGGGGGCTATACCCGCTACTTAGTCCAGTTGTGCAGCTGGATAAACTGTCTCAAAAAACAATAGTTCCTCTTCATATTTTATAGCATTGTGAACTCCATTTTTACGTCCTTCAAGATGGTCAGACCTTGAGGATAAGGCCTATGTAGTATCTTCCTGGAAGCTGACAATTGATAAATAATTACTAGAGTCATGAAAATATTTTCAAAACAAGATATTTGTGTGTGTGTATGGAAAGAAATTACATAATGTCCTACTCCTACAAACCGGACAGTGTTCCGCACTGGGCTAGAGACCTTAATGTAGTTCAGTATGTACTGAAGAGACGCACAGAAGTATTCATTTGAACTTCAATGACCTGAATTAAATTAAGAAGCTCTAATTCAGACTGTTGGCACATTTGAGGGAATCTGTAACAAGCACCTTATTCTTGAGAACTGACCACAAATTCCTCAGAGCTAATCATTACATAGATGGAACTGAATAATTTAAAAAATAAATTTATGAGACCTGGCAAGGTGGCTCACAACTGTAATCCCAGCACTTTGGGAAGCCAAGGCAGGTGGATCACTTGAGGCCAGGAGTTCGAAACCAGCCTAGACAACATGGTAAAACCCCATCTCTACTAAAAATACAAAAATTAGCCAGGTGTGGTGGCGTGTGCCTGCAATCTGGGCTACTCGAGAGGCTGAGGCAGGAGAATCGCTTGAACCGGGTGGTGGAGGTTGCAGTGAGCCGAGTTCATGCCACTGCACTCCAGCCCGGGCAACAGAGTGAGACCCTGTCTCAAAAAAAAAAAAGAAAATAATTAAATGTATGCATGTTCATATCATGATACTTTAGAAGTTACAAAGGACTCTCACATAAATTATTTCATATCATGATTACAAAAATCTGGTGAGACAGGCACAGAGTGCTTAAAGATAGTTAATGACTTGCTTAGATTCCCATAGTCACTAAGAGTGGTCTCATAATATATCAAGACCCAATTCTTGTGAATGAAAGTTCCTCACCTAAATTCCCTGTTATGAACCATGTGACTTTCCCATTAACGCATCTGACTCAAAGGCCAGCCAGAAATTGGTGTCATGGATTGATATGAAAAGATGGGGTGGATCAATCAGCTCATCTCTCCTGGGAATATGAACTGTGAATGAAAGTTGCTGGAGTGCAAGTAGAAGCTGAAAGGATCCTCTGGGATGACCTCTGGGCTCCTGGTGAGTCAAAAATCACAGGAAGAGAAAATTATGGGCCAAGCGGAAGTCAAGAGGGGAAAAAGAATGTCACTAGAAGACATTTGACACAAGGCAGACATTAGCAGATATACACAGGTAATTGGGCTACTCCAATGGTGGATATAGGCATGAAAATATGACTACCTGTACCTCCTCAGGTTGCAGCAAAATATAACACCCAGACTACATGCAGCCTTTGTGCATATTGTACTTCTGGTTTACTTTGAAGAATTTCTCTTCCCTAATGCTAGAGAAACAAGGAGAAGATCTCAAGGCTGCCCTGGATTCTTCATGAAATATGCTCTGGTTTTCATGATGCTTGGATGTTGTGCCAAACCTAGGTCCCTATTCCTGTGTACCCTTAAAATAACCTTGTTATATCATCACCACAGTATGTTGATATATTGATAAAGTTCTGGCTTTTAAAAAAATTATATGTCTTTGATGCTCAAACATACCCAGCTGAATTATTCATAACATTCATCAAATGTGGCTTATCGATTCAATTCTTCTCAGAAAAAAAAAGAAAACTAAAATATTCTCCACAAATATGCATCTAACATATTTTTCACCTTTGTTCTGAAATTCTTGTCTCATAAATATTTTACCACAGCTATAAGATAGAACTCTTTGGTTATGTAGCTGCATGTTGCTTTAATTTCAAAAGTTTGCTTTACTTGTGTTACCGCTGGCTTCGCTGCAGAATCTAAATCCTATACACTGATAAATGCAAGTTACTTGGGCCTCCAGAAAAGCCCACTGGAAACTTACTTTGAAAAGAAGAGGGCTGGGCGCCATGGCTCACGACTGTAATCCCAGCACTTTGGGGGGCTGAGGCAGGTGGATCACCAGAGGTCAGGAGTTCGAGACCCGCCTGGTCAACATGGCGAAACCCCACCTCTACTAAAAATACAAAAATTAGCCAGGTGTAGTGGCGGGCGCCTAGTCTCAGCTACTCAGGAGGCTGAGGCAGGAGAATCGCTTGAACCTGGGAGGTGGAGGTTGCAGTGAGCTGAGATCACACCACTGCACTCCATCCTGGGTGACAGACGGAGACTTTGTCTAAATAAAAAAAAATAAATAAAAATAAAAAATGAAAGAAAAGAAAAGAAAGAAAGGAATAGGGAATAGGTGGCGCTCGTGGAGGCAGCTAGTGTGAGGAGGCTGGGGAGCGCTGAGCTGCTCATCATGCCCTGAACTGCTTAGACTAGTGAACACTACAGTCAGGATGGCTAACGACAACCCCGCGAAAAAAGGGCAATATGTCTGCTTATGCCTTCTTTGGGCAGATGTGCAGAGAAGAACATAAGAAGAAAAACCCAGAGGTCTCCCTGTCAATTTTGCAGAATTTTCCAAGAAGCGCTCTGAGAGGTAGAAGACAGAGTCTAGGAAAGAGAAGCCTAAATTTGGTGAAATGACAAAGGCGGATAAAGTGTGCTATGATTGGGAAATGAAGGATTATGGACCAGCTAAGTGAGACAAGAAGAAGGACCCTAATGCCCCCAAGAGGCCATCGACTGGATTCTTCCTGTTCTGTTAAGAATTCTGCCCCAAGATAAAATCCACAAACCCTGGCGACTCTATTGGTGACATGGCAAAAAAAAAGAAAACTGGGTGAGATGTGGAATAACCTAAGTGACAATGAAAAGCAGCCTTATATCCCTAAGATGGCCAGGCTGAAGGAGAATTATGAGAAGAATGCTGCTGACTATAAGTCTAAAGGAAAGTTTGCTGGTGCAAAGGGTCCTGCTAAAGTTGCCTGGAAGAAGATGGAAGAGGAAGATGAAGAAGACGAGGAGGAAGAAGAGAAGAAGGAGGAGTAGGATGAGTAAAAAAAACCTGTTTTTCTGTCTCTTTGTGAATGCCTTAGAGTAAGGGAGCACTATAATTGACACATCTCTTATTTGAGAAGTGTCTATTGCCCTCATTAGGTTTAATAACAAAATTTCACTACAATCATATTGGAGTCTCTCAAAGTGCCCTAGAAATTGTCAGTGCTTTACATGAAGTGGCCATGGGTGTCTGGAGCACCCTGAAACGGCATCAAAGTTGTGCATCTTTCCAAAGATTTTTAAAATGAAAAGGAACTCTCATGTTCCCTTCATTCTGTGCACTTTGCTGTTACTGTGGCAAAGCATTTAAACATGTTTCTGGCATTTCTTTTTTCCTATTTGTAAGGTGGTGTTAAATATATGGTTATTGGCTAGAAATCTGGAGCTACAACTGTAAACAACCTGCTACTTAATGACTCCTGGGGAAATAATGAATTTAAGGCAGAAATCGAGAAGTTCTTTGAAGCTAAAGAGAACAAAGAGAAAATGTACCAGAATCTCTGGGATGCAGCTAAAGCAGTGTTAAAGGAATTTATATTACTAAATGCCCACATCTAAAAGCTAGTAAGATCTTAAATCAACAACCTAACATCACAGCTAAAAGAGAACCAAGAGAAAACACACCCAAAAGCTAGCAGGATAAAAGAAATAATCAAGATCAGAGCAGAACTGAGAGACAGAGACACGGACAAATCAATGAATCCAAGAGCTGGTTATTTAAAAATAATAATAAAATAGATAGACTGCTAGCTAGACTAATAAAGAAGAAAAGAGAGAAGAACCAAACAGATACAATCAAAATAAGGGGGACATCACCACTGACCCCGCAGAAATACAAACAACCATTAGAGAATATTATGAATACTTCTATACACATGAACTAGAAAATCTAGAGGAAATGGATAAATTCCTGGACACATACACGCTCCTAAGACTGAGCCAGGAAGAAATTGAATCCCTGAATAGACCAATAACAAGTTCTGAAATTGAAGTAGTAATCAATAGCCTGCCAAGCAAAAAAAAAAAAAAAAAAAAAGGACACACTTACAGCTGAATTCTGTCAGAGGTAAAAAGAAGAGCTGGTATCATTTTTACCGAAACTATTCCAAACAATTGAAAAGCAGGGACTCCTCCCTAACTCATTTTATGAGGCCAGCATCATCCTGGTACAAAAACCTGAAAGAGGTACAACAACAAAACAAGAAAACTTCAGGCCAATACCCCGATGAACATCGAAGCAAAAATCTTCAACAAAATATGAGCAAACCAAATCAAGCAGTACATCTAAAAAGCTTGTCTATCACGATCAAGTTGGCTTATTCCCCAGGACACAAGGTTGGTTCAACACACGCAAATTAATAAATGTAATTAATCACATAAACAGAAACAAAGACAAAAACCACATGATTATCTCAATAGATGCAGAAAAGTCCTTTGATAAAATTCAACATCCCTTTATGTTAAAAACTGTTAATAAACTAGGTATTAAAGGAACATATCTCAAAATATTAAGAGCCGTGTACGACAAACCCACAGCCAATATCATACTGAATGGGCAAAGGCTGGAAGCATTCCCTTTGAAAACTGGCACAAGACAAAGATGCCCTCTCTCACCACTCCTATTCAACATAGCATTGGAAGTTCTCGCCAGGGCTATCAGGCAAGAGAAAGAAATAAAGTGTATTTAAGTAGGGAGAGAGGAAGTCAAATTATCCCTGTTTGCAGATGACATTATCCTATATTTAGAAAACTCCATAGTCTCAGCCCAAAACCTTCTTAAGCTGTTGAGCAACTTCAACAAATTTTCAGGATACAAAATCAATGTGCAAAAATTGCTAACATTCCTATACACCACCAACAGGCAGGCAGAGAGCCAAATTATGAATAAACTTCCATTCACAATTACCACAAAAAGAATAAAATACCTAGGAATACAGCTAATTGAAGTGAAGGACCTCTTCAAAGAGAACTACAAACCTCTGCTCAAAGAAATCAGAAAGGACACAAACAAATGAAAAAACATTCCATGCTCATGGATAAGAAGAATCAATAATGTGAAAATGGCCATACTACCCAAAGTAATTTATAGATTCAATGCTATTCCCATTAACCTACCATTGACAATCTTCACAGAATTAGAAGAAACTATTTTAAAATTCATATGGAACCAAATAAGAGCCTGAATAGCCAAGACAATCCTAAGCAAAAAAGCAAAGCTGGAGGCATTATGCTACCTGACTTCAAACTATACTATAAGGCTACAGTAACCAAAACAGCATGGTACCAGTACAAAAACAGACACATAGATCAATGGAACAGAATAGAGAACTCAGAAATAAGACCACACACCTACAACTATTTGATCTTAAACCTGACAAAAACAAACAATGGATAAAGGATTCCCTATTTAATAAATGGTGCTGGGAGAACTGGCTAGCCATATGCAGAAAATTGAAACTAGACCCTTTCCTTATACTTTATACAAAAATTAACTCGAGGGACTAAAGACTTAAATGTAAACCCCAAAACTGTAAAAACTCTAGAAGAAAACCCAGGCAGTACCATTCAGGACATAAGCACTGGCAAAGATTTAATGATGAAAATGCCAAAAGCAATAGCAACAAAAGCAAAAATTGTAAAATGGCATCTAATTAAACTGAAGAACTTTTGCACAGCAAACAACAACAACAAAAACTATCATCGGAGTGAACAGACCACCCACAGAATGAGAGAAAATTTCTGTGATCTATCCATCTGATAAAGATCTAGTATCCAGGGTCTACAAGGAATTTAAATTTATAAGAAAAAAAATAAACAATACCATTAAAAAGTGGGCAAAGGACATGAACAGACACTTCCCAAAAGAAGACATCCATGTGGCCAAGACACATGAAAATAACTCAATGTCACTGATCATTAGAGAAATGCAAATTAAAACCCCAATAAGATAACCATCTCACACCAGTCAGAATGGCTACTATCAAAAAGTCAAAAAAACAACAGATGCTGGCAAGGTTGCAGAGAAAGAGGAACACTTTAGCACTGTGGTGGAAGTTTAAATTAGTTCAACCATAGTGGAAGACAGTATGGCAATTCCTCAGAGATCAGAGGTGGAAATACCATTTGACCCAGCAATCCTGTTACTGGGTATAAACCCAAAGGAATAGAAATCATTCTATTACAAAGACACATTCACACATATGTTCATTGCAGCACTATTCACAATAGCAAAGACATGGAATCAACCCAAATTCCCATTAATGATATACTGGATAAAGAAAATGTACACATGCACCATGGAATACTATGCAGGCATAAAATGTATGAGATTATGTCTTTTGCAGAGACTTGTATGGAGCTGGAAGCCGTTATCCTCAGCAAACTAATGCAGGAACAGAAAACCAAACACTGTGTGTTCTCACTTATAAGTGGGAGCTGAATGATGAGAACACATGGACACATGGAGGAAAACAACCCACACTGGGGTCTGTCAGGGTGGCCAGGGGGAGTGAGAGCACAAGGAACAATAGCTAATAGTTGCTGGGCTTAATTCAGCTTAATTCCTGGGTGATGGATTGATCTGTAAACCAAACCACCATGGCACACGTTAACAAACCTGCACATCCTGCAAGTGTACCCTGGAACTTAAAAGTTGAAGAAACAAAAAAGAAAAGAAGACACATGTTTCCATGACCATGCAGCTTTGACATATTTACACACCCATCTTTTTAGTTGTTTAGGCTGAAGTATATCCTATCCACATATTTTTTAATGTGTAATTCTGAGTAGGTGATGAAATACCCTGACCTCTTTTGTTGCCCTTGCAAAATCTCACTAGTTTTTAGCTGTTTTAGATTTCTAAAGTTGCCTTTCTCTAGCCTTTTTAACTGGGCGGCTTTTTTCCCCATTAATGCTAAGCAAAATTCTCATTTTCATTTAAAATACCTGATTACTTTTTGGTTTTTAGAATCTGCAGCTGTTCTTCTTTTGATGTAGTTTATCTCCACCTTTTACATTGCTTCAGCTCCTCTTGCATCTGAGGCTGCCTTAACTTTTTTCATTTGATCTTTCTCTTTCCTTTTATGGGTATATTGCCAGTTTAATTTCGGTCATGGGAGAGAATATTTTTCTCATTTTGCAAGAGGGAAAATTGAATATTAGACAGGGGAAGGTGCTGTGTGACAACAAAAATTATTAAGTGGCAGAGTCTGTACTTGAACCTATGTCTGACTACAAACCTGAGCTAATGATTTTTCTACTATTTATTACTAGTTCATGTTCCTGTAATTGAAAATGCCAAAATGTATACCTTGCTATTAAGAATCTTCAGATGGACCAAGATCTCCTAACCGCAATGCCTATTTTATTTGAATTACATCAGACTGTTTCCCAGAAATAATTCCATTTCACTTCACTTTGGATTTACATTGTGTTTTCACGTCCATTATTTCAAATTGCCCTCTGAGTTGGTTGAGGCAGATACTACTAAACAGATAAATAAGACCAGACTAAGAGAAATTAAATGACATAGCTGAGGTCACAGGCTTAGTAAAAGCTTGCTCTCCAAAAGAGTCAGTTTTGTTTTTGTTTTGTTTTTTTGGTGAGACAGAGTCTCACTCTGTCACCCAGGCTGGAGTGCAGTGGCATGATCTTGGCTCACTGCAACCTCTGCCTCCCAGGTTCAAGCAATTCTCCTGCCTCAGCCTCCTGAGTAGCTGGGACTACAGGTGCCCGCCATCATGCTCGGCTAATTCTTTGTATTTTAGTAGAGACGGGGTTTCACCGTGTTGCCCAGGCTGGTCTTGAACTCCTGTATTTTTAAGATGGTTTATTCACATATTATTACGTATTTTAAAAATCATACCAGATTTCAACTCCAGATGGAATCTTTGTCTATATTAACACATGAAACCCCTGCATTTCAAATGCTCTGTTTAAGTCAGATATTTCTTCCAATTTCTCTTTGCTTCTCTCCATTGCAAATAACTACACAGACTGGGGCAAAAATAGGAAGAGGATTCTATTGCTGCAGGTGTGTCTCCATGGCACAGGCAGTTCTGTGGTAGTGGGCATCAGTAAAGCTCTTCTCCGGGGCTAGGCTTCTCCTTATTTCTAGAGTGTCAGGGAAAAGGACTTCTTCAAAGTAAACAAGAAGTGCAATATTCACAAAGGACACATACACTCTCAGTGCTGTATTTGGCTGCAACTTCAGGGAGGTCAGATGGTCATGCAGTTTACCACTGGGTAAGACCAGATAGCACCTGCTGAAACATTCAATATCCAGTGGGCACAATTTGTCCCATTTTGTAAAAAGGTAATCAAAATCAAATAGGAATTAAATCCCCAAGAAACCATGAGACTAAAACAAACCTAGTTTATACTATTCAGTCATCCTTATAATCAAATCCAGGTTGCTGAAGGAAAGTAGTAACTTGAGTGTAGACACATTTAGGAAGTTTGCAAAATTGTCTTTTGCCACATCTACATTTTTCTCATTGAGATCGCAGAATAACTCTGCATCCTTCCAAGCACATTTCTTGCCAGCATGATGGATTCTTAATTCTAAAAAAGAGTTTGGTCATAATGGAGCAGAAGTAGTTCTGTCAGTGATTTTCTAGACTATAATATCTTTCTCTATTTTCAAAATGAACTCTACCTCATTTGGTTTTGCACATCTTACTCTATCCCTATGAATGTATGGATAGTAAATTACCAAGACTGACTGTGCCTGGAGAAAAACATGCTTTTTAAAGACATTAAAATTCTTTTGAGACCTTGAGAAAAAATGTAAATACATATTCTTAGTTTTTTTTCTTTTTTGATTTTTGAAGAGATTTGAGTAAAGGAATGCGAGGAATAAAAACAGCAGAGGGTCCCCAACAAGTCCAAGCAAATGAACTACCATTTCAGATGAAGATGAGCTGCAGAGTATTGATAATTTCTCTGATTCTATTAGGCCTGACAGCAGAAAGCTTCCAATGTGAGCAGAGGCTCAGAAAATGACAGTTATTATATACCAACGTCAGAGATGTCCGTAATTGTTGTGAGAGGTGTTGTTCTTGCTTATCCAAGATTAATTTCTCCTTTGTGTAGTAGCTATCTTGATTCTGTTTGAGAAAAAGATCTCTCTCTTTTATTGCAGTCAGCCTTGTCCATGATTTCAGTCAAGATGCTTTGACTTCCCTTGGCCAAGAGATGATAAGTTTATAATCCAACTAAGCCAAAATAGCTCTCACAGATGAAATGAAGAGAGGAAGTAGCTGGTGAAAAAGTACCTCCATGGTGATGTGGGGATGCTCTCTGTCTTTTTTCTCATCATCCCAAGGGATTTTTGAGTTTCCGTATATATAGTCAGGGACTCCAGAAAAACAAATGGATAGGATATATATATATATATAATGTACATTAGTATTTCAGCCTCTGCATATATTATATAAATATATGTACCAATATGTATTATAAGGAATTGGATTATGGAGGCTGAGAAGTCCTAAGATTTGCATTCAGCAATCTGGATACCCAAGAGCTGATGGTGTAAGTTCCAGTACAAGTCTGCATCCAAAGACAGGAGAAGACTGATGCCCCAGCTCAGAAACACCCTCACAGACACACCCAGAATAAGGTTTAACCAAATATCTGGGCACCCTGTGGTACAGTCAAGATGACACATAAAATTAATTATCACACTGTTCTTTAAGAAACTTAGTTTACCAGCTCTGTTTTTCAATTTCATGACTCATCACATTTGCTTCGAATAATTTTTTTTTTTAATTTTCTTGCTTAATTTAGACAATTTTGTTTTTCTGTTGTCAACAACTAAAGAACCCAGAAAACAGAAATTTTTCTTACCATATTGAGGACAGAGTCAGTTGTTATCATAAAAGTACTGGGTAATTGACGCTGTATTTGCAGTGTCAGAGTCCATGGGGCCTATTCCCAAATATCTTTTACTTTGGGCTACCGTGATTTATAATCTCACATTAGCGTCATTGGTAATGGCAGAATTATAGTTGTTAGAACTATGAAGGCCCTTGCAAGCTCATTGTCCCCCTAGTTTTAGCCATATGTATACTTGACAAAAAGTGACAATATACTTTCCTAAGGTCACAGAGCTGGTAGTGGGAGGGATAGATGTGGAACCTAGGTCTTTTGATCGTATGTCTTAGTATTTTTATGCTACCTCTCCAGGGAATGTACAGTACCTGTGAGCATTTCCCTAGCAGACTCCTGTGTTGACTCAGATGAATTGAAAAATCAGATCTGAGAGGATTTAGAAAATTGCTGAGGAACCTTAAGACAAAATATATAAACTCTACCACCATGCCTAGAACTTGTCCTGACAAAGGGGCAGGAAGAGTTATTTGTGAGTAACTGACAAAAGTGGTTTCAGTTTGGAGAAGTGATCAAGTAAGATTTAGAAAATCTGTGCACAAAGCACTGATCCTTACGTTATAAATCTCAGCTCATTCATGGGCTTTGAGAATCATTTCAATTCTCCATTTCAAAAATGGAATTATTTAATCTACTTTTAGAGAGGAATTATATACAATTCTATCAACTTGATATTTTTAGGGTTAAGTTGTTTGTAAAAATAAGTGGCTTACTTTGTGTAATTAAATTATGCTATTTATAAATTTAAAAGCAAATTGGGCTTTTGGAGTCTTAAGAAATTATTTCTCAACTCAAATTTATGAAACAACTCTCTGAAATCTTCAAAGTGTTTTACAACATGCCCTTTAACATTTAGATTTAACACTTTTACAGTTGCATGGATTGTGTGGTAGGAAATCTACTTGTTCTCTTCTTGTGACAAGCCAATTTTCCCAACATTATTTATTATATAATCTGCTCTGTCTTCTGTCATCTGCAATGTCTTAAAGTTTTGTCACTTACATGTGACTAGGGAAATACTTGATTTCATTGATCTATGTGTCATTTCCTGTGCAAGAATTGCACTGCACTGATTTGATATAAATGGATTTAAAATATGTGCTTATATAGGCACAGGAAAAGATTTCATGACAAAAATGCCAAAAGCAATTGCAACAAAAGAAAGAATTGACAAATGGGATCTAATTAAACTAAAGAGCTTCTGCACAGCAACATCAGAGTGAACAGACAACCTACAGAATGAAAGAAATTTTTTGCGATCTATCCATCTGATAAAGGTCTAATATCCAGAGTCTACAAGGTACTTAAACAAATTTACAAGAAAAAAACAAACAACCTCATTAAAAAGTGGGCAAAGGATATGAACACTTTTCAAAATAATACATATACGCAGCCAACAGACATATGAAAAATAGCTTAACATCACTGATCATTAGAGAAATGCAAATCAAAACCACAGTGAGATTTCATCTCACGCCAGTCAGAATGGCCATTATTAAAAAGTGAAAAAACAACAGATGGTGGCGAGGTTGCAGAGAAAAAGGAATATTTTCACCCTGTTGGTGGGAGTGTAAATTAGTTTAACCGTTGTGGAAGATAGTGTGGTGATTCCTCAAAGATCTAGAGGTGGAAATACCATTTGACCCAGCAATCCTATTACTAGGTATAAACCCAAACCAATATAAATCATTGTGTTATAAAGACACATGCACACATATGTTTATTGCAGCACTATTCATAATAGCAAAGACATGGAATCAACCCAAATGCCCATCAATGATAGACTGGATAAAAAAAATGTAGCATATTACACCATGGAATACTATGCAGCCATAAAAAGTACTAGATCATGTCTTTGCAGGGACATGGATGGATCTGGAAGCTGTTATCCTCAGCAAACTAATGCAGGAACAGAAAACCAAACACTGTGTATTCTCACTTATAAGTGGGAGCTGAATGATGAAAACACACGGACCCCTGAGGGGGAACAACACACAATGGGGCCTTTTGAGAGGTGGTAGAGGGAGGAGGGAGAACATCAGGAAGAATAGCTAAGGGATGCTGGGCTTACTACCTCGGTGATGGGTTGATCTGTGCAGCAAACCACCATGGCACACGTTTACCTATATAACAAACCTGTACATCCTGCACATGTATCCTGGAACTTAAAAGTTGAAGGAAAAAAAATAACATGTGCTTATATCCAGCAGGTGGATTCTCCTTTTTCAAAAATTATTTCAATAATTTCCTTAGCTGTTTGTTAACCTTTATTCTTCCACATTTATTTTGGGATACGTTTCTCACATTCTACTAAAATCTGAGATTAAAGTTGCAATTGCATTGGATATTAAAATTCCTATCCATAATCATGTCATCTCACTTATTTTATGTCTTTTAATAAAGCTTAAATTTTTATCAGTATTGGTCCTACTAATTTTTTTTTTTTTTTTTTTTTTTTTTTTGAGACAGAGTCTTGCTCTGTCGCCCAGGCTGGAGTGCAGTGGCGCAATCTCAGCTCACTGCAAGCTCCACCTCCCGGGTTCACGCCATTCTCCTGTCTCAGCCTCTCCGAGTAGCTGGGACTACAGGCGCCCGCCACCACGCCCAGCTAATTTTTTGTATTTTTAGTAGAGACGGGGTTTCATCGTGGTCTCGATCTCCTGACCTCGTGATCCGCCCGCCTCGGCCTCCCAAAGTGCTGGGATTACAAGCGTGAGCCACCGTGCCCGGCCTGGTCCTACTAATTTTTATAAAGCTTAGTTCCGAGATAAGATACAGATTTTCACACCATTGCAAAATATATCTCATTTTCCTATTTTACTCATTGTATTAAAAGTTCTCCAGAGAAACATAATTGATAGGATATCTCTCTCTCACACTCTGTCTCTCTTTCTCTCTCTCTTTCTATCTCATATCTATATATATTTTAAGGGATCAGCTTACCTAATTGTGGGGGCTAGTAAGTTCGGGATCTGTAGGACGGGTCTGCAGGCTGGAAACGAAGGCGGGAGTTACTACTGCAGTCTTGTGGAAAGGTTCCTTTGTGGAAAACTTGTACTTTCTCCTAAGGTGTTCAAATAATAAGATGAGGCCCATTCACATTACCAAGGGTAATCTTTACTTGAAGTCAACTGATGGAAGATGTTAACCGCATCTATAGAATATCTTCACAGCAACACCTGGATTAGTGTTTCATTCAAATAATTGAACACTACAGCTTAGCCAAATTGATAACATACAACTAACCATCACAATTACTCATGGAAATACATAGAGGAACATATTGGCTTTTGGAGATTGATACACACAAAGCAAATATCTGTCTGACTCTGATTCTAACCTGATTCTAATCTCTTTTGATTCTCTTGTGTTTGTGATATAAATAACAGCACATAATTTGATCTTGTTTCCTATAATTTTTATCTATCTTTTTCCCTCTCATCTTACTGCATTGGCCAATATCTCCTCTTCTCAGGGAGAGATTCTTTTCTTGTTTCTAACCTTCTCTAGTTTTCCCATTAAATAGAATCTTTCCTATAGGGATTTGATAGAGTGTATCAAGTTAAACAACCTACCTTATATTTCTAGTTTTCTAAAAGCTTTTATTTGTAAATAGATATTAGTTTTTATTAAATGCATTTAGATTCCTAATAAGATGATATTAATTTTTCCACTTTTGAACACTGTTGCATAATATCACATTGTTAAATTTTTTGAGGTTGAATCATTTTTGCATTTCTGAAATATACTGTAATTGACCATAACATACTATTTTTCTTATGCTTTCAGGACTTTTAAAGCTAAGTTTATAGCTGAAGTTGACTTATTTTTCCTTGCACTTACTTATGAGATTTTGATAGTTAGGTTCCAGACTAATCCTGAATTGGACCATGTAGACACAAAGGGAAGCCAGGGGAGGGGAAGAATTCTTGCTTGACTTATGCTGTGATGGCAAGCGAACGTCAGCTTTTACTAAACTTGGCAGGTGTTTAAAACAGACTCTTTCTTTATCTCATGGGGTGCTTCTGTGGGACTTTTGAAGACCCTCCAGCAGTGGGAATTTCTCCCCTTGCAATTCCTGTGACAAGGCAAAATGCATCTTCATTTCTTTGGATCATTTACTCCTTCCTCAGTTTCTGATTATCTAGTGATGATTCTAGGTTCTTATTGTTTTGCATTGAATTACCAGAGAATCCTTGGAATAAAAATGATTAAGAACCACTGTCTACAGAGAACCAAGATAAATATTTGAGGCTGAATAATATGCAAGATATATTTTATTCTCCTGAAGATTAATCAAGCATTCTTTCAGTTTTCATTAGATCTAAGGTTCTGCTTTTTAATGTAACAGGGATTTATATTTGGAGAAGTGTGCTTAGATACATTAAAGAAACACCACCAAAGCCAGGCATGGTAGCATGCACCTGTGGCATGCCTTACTGGGCTCATTCTTCCTGCTTCAGCCTTTCCCATAGAGATTTCACCAGGTACTTGGGAGTTAGAGGTAGGGAGATTGTTTGAGCCCAGTAGTTTGAGGCTGTAGAGCAGTATGATCTTGCCTGTGAATAACTGCTACCCTCTAGCCTGGGCAATATAGCAAGACCTCATCTCTAAAAAATTAAAATAATAAAATAACAATACTATGATATGCCTTCTTACTCCATTTAAACCTTTCTTTAGTTTAACTCAATTCACTATTGTTTACTGTATAATAAGGCGCTCTAACCCTCTTTCTCCCACAATTCTCTGCTTTTGAGAGAATTCCAGTCTGTGTGGAGCACATGCTTTCTTCAAATTTTCATGTTTTACTTTCAATCACAGTGTTCAGGGAATAATTCTAATGACTTTCACAGAATCAAAATGAGTGGCTGAGGCATGCATAAGAAAAAATGCTAGGCCGGGCATGGTGGCTCACGCCTGTAATCTTAGCACTTTGGGAGGCTGAGGCGGGAGGCTCACAAGGTCAGGAGATCGAGACCATCATGGCTAACACGGTGAAACCCCGTCTCTACTAAAAAATAGAAAAAATTAGCCGGGCATGGTGGCGAGTGCCTGTAGTCCCAGCTACTCGGGAGGCTGAAGCAGGAGAATGGCGTGAACCCAGGAGGCGGAGCTTGCAGTGAGCCGAGATCGCACCACTGCACTCCAGCCTGGGCAACAGAGTGAGACTCCGTCTCAAAAAAAAAAAAAAAAAAAGAAAAAATGCTAACAAGGCTGTTGGTGAGAAATGCTTTTATACAAAAATTTTAAAAGAGGAAAGAAAAGGGGAAAAAGGCCTTGAGTGCTAAGAGAGAGAGAGAAGAGAATACTTTTTGATAGTGGGAGTGAGCTTTTTGGATGATATTTATGTGCTTTGTGTCTTTGATTACATGAAATAATATGGCAGGCAGATAAAACAGGTTAAACAAAGCCAGGACGTTAGAATGCGATGGGCGTATGCAGAGAAGAATGAAATCAGGTATGGTTACGGTGTGTGACTAAGTGTTTATTATTGTACATTTTATTTTTGTGCTCTTTTATTTTTATTGTACATTTTATTATTGTGCAATTTATGGAACGTCCTATTTTCCTTTGAGTAGTTCTAGGAAGCTACTAGAGATTTCTTTGGTTAAGTTTTCCAACAATTTTTTTTCAAATGCTAGACATGATACATTCATTTCAGTAGTTAGGTATGTAGGGGTAGTGTTAAAACTTGCTTATCTTTTACCAAGAGCTTTGTTGGCTCCAAAACCATTCCTTATAAATCTTCCAACTCAACCTTCTGCGCTCTTTCAAAAATAACTCCTGCCACAAAAAATAAAATGAAAATAAAAAAATAAAGATTACTTTTTATTCACAGATATTGTTACCATTACTAATTAGCTGTTTGTATCTTAGATAATTTACCATCCTCAAAAGAGGCAAATAGTTCTGGAGTATTTGGAGAGTGGCTTCACTTCTTAACTCATCCACAGGTCCTCTTTAGCTCCTGGGATCCAGTACTTTTCCTGTGGAATTTGATTGCCGTCTCCACTCTGGGAAGGAAGGCTTTCTTTAAGCAGGTACTCTTGGAGAGTTTGAAGTATTGATTTCTATGTACAAATATTTTCTGAAGGTGCAAAAACAGGATCTCAGTTTTTAAAACAATAAATAGATATCTAGGTACATCCAGGAGGGAGGGCAATTTCAGGAAGTCTTGGTGAGAGTTTTAAAAATATTTGATAGGAAACTGACTGCTGTCATTCATGAAAATGTTCTAGGACTTCTATTGTACCTACATATGTTACTTGGTTACATAAATTTAAATATCATAAAAATGGGATTTAAAAATATTCATTCATTTATTTACATGTGATTATTGTTCAGTAGATGAACTTGATACATGTCAAATAGGCATTTAAAGGAAACCAAATATAAATATTAGATAATCGTGCAATGTAATAACAACAAACATAATCATAATAAAGCACTTTCTTATCAATACAGCAATTAGGCTGTTTAAGAAAACAAAACAAAATTGAAATTCAAAACCTGACAGTAAGTAGGCAGCTAAAAGGCAGCAAAATTTAGAATCCCCATCATATATTCAGCACATAAAATGAACAAGTAATCATTTGAACAGTATTTATCCTCTTAACTAAATTTGAATCTGCGGTTGTGTCCCTGCCTGAGAAAAAAATGAAGGCATTTTTTTGGTTTCGGTTTCTATGGAAACCTATACTTTGATTACTGATGGGTTTCAAGTGTATCATTTTTAGTCCCATAGGTACAATGTTTGAAGAAAAAAATAAGAGCAGAAGGAGAGGCCTGCAACGTTAACAGAAACATTTCCTCAAATGCTAATTTTTTTCAGGCATCATAGATCTGAGAGATGCTGGAAGAGATTCCAAATTGAATTTTAGCTTCATTCAATAGTCACTGAGTGCCTGCTAGGTGCCAAACACTGTCCCAGTGGCTAGAGCAGCAAACAAAAAGATAAAATTTAATACCAAGCTTTAGAAATAACTTTACTAAGAAACTTAAGTCATATTTAGATGTTTGGGTTTTAGTTAACTGAATTTTGTTATTTTCATATTTGTATCCATGCAATGTCTTAATGCATGGATTTTTGATATGTTTTGTTGGCAGTTATGTGTCCTTTCCTTGAAGAAACATTCTTAAAATGTCATTAACCTTTACTTAAAGAAGTGGAGAACATGAAATTTGTTTCTGCTTTCATTCTTTGTTCTTTTTCATTGGTTTCCAGACAAAGTCATTAGGGCAATGGTGAAGCCTTTGCAATGTTTTCAACAGTGTTATTTTCAGTATGACATGTTAAGCCAGTGCTTTTATTAATATAGGAACCTGGTATGACTAGCATAAAATAGCCCAAACTGCTACTCACTAGATGTATATCGTATAAAATATGTTTATTATATAGCTAAATCCAAATACTGTCTTTAAAATTAGGTTATAAAATACAATCTATTTTATTCATTTAAAATATTCAAAGAAATTATAATTTGGCAACACTATATTTTTTTTACTTGTAGTTTTTAATTTGGGTTAAAACCTATGTACATATTTACATAGTTCTTATAAATTCTTTAGATCTCAGTTTAATTGACACTTTATTGGAGAATTCTTCTGTAACCTCAATGAGGTTACAGAAGAATCCTTTTATTTGTGCAGTATCTGCAAAACTATTATTTGTACCAATTTTACATTTATTGGTAAGCTTTATGCATCTGCTTTCTCCATCATATACAGTGAATGGATGAATGAATGGATAACCAGTTTCTTAACTGAAGCATTAATCTCTTCCCTTCCCTTATCCCTGTTTATTAAATAAAGGTCATGATGATACAACAGTGTTTCCTCTGCCTCGTTCTGCTCACTTCTCCATTCTATAACTGGAAAACTTTACTCAATGAGCTTTCAAAGATCAGACAATGCCAGTTAGAGTTTTATGTGCATATCACAAAGCATTCTTAGCTAAATGACAAAATTCATTACAATGAATTATTTTAATATATTATTTTCCTAGTAGTCCCTGAGCTTTTTGAGTACAGAGGCTGTTCTTTTTTTCTCCACTACTCTATTCCCAGCACTTTGTTCAGTGACCAACTCTTAATAGGTTGTATTGGTTAGAATGTTATCATCTGCAGGAACAGAAAACTGATAGTTCAAACTCTTGGAACATGAATAAGAATTTGTGGGATAATGTAATTATAAACATCTAGATATAGGGCAAGCTTGAGTCTCAGTTTGACCAAACCTTAGTTCCATTTCTTTCAGCCATAATCATCTGTATATTGGCTTCATCCTCATCCTGACATCCCTTGTGTTAATAAAATGTCGGCAGTGGTTCCATCCTTTCCATGTGAATACCATGTGATTCCAGAAGAATATAAAACTTTGAACATAAAAAACTTTGAAAAAAAAAAGAATATAAAACTTTGAAATCCTGAGCTTCATTCTAATTAGAAAGAGGGGGGAAAAAGACAATGTACACATTCTTTATCAATTTCTACGGTCAGTAGGATTGTCATTCACTGTTGGCTTAGGTCCCTGTAATGTGTCCTAGGTAATAGTAGGGTGATTTTAGATCAATTAGAGCTTTGCTCTGGAGCTAAGGATGTGGCCCTACTCACTTTAAATGGCCAACAGTCAATAGCAAAAGTGTGAAATGGCTGAGAAAAAGGCAACTAAAAATTGCAAAATGGCCACTATTTACATGAAAGTAGGAGTGCCTAGAAATAAAATATGTACAAGACATGTTTTCTGATCTAGGACCTATAACAAAATAAAGTCATTCTCAGGAAGGTGAAAGGCATGTTGAAGACTGGAATTTGCTTATGTACATTTTCATGATTTTATGGATATTTGTGGATACTAGTGGGTTGAATAAGGGTTTTTATTTATATTTTTTTGTGTATGTGTCCTGAGTGGGGTAAAAACGGAAGATTATACAGTTGATCCCTGAACAACACATGGGTTGGGGTGCTGATACCCTGTGAAGTTGAAAACCCTGTATATAACTTTTGACTCCCCCAAAACTAAATTTTTAACAGCCTACTGTTGACTGAAAGCCTTACTGATAAGATAAACAGTCAATTAAAACATTCTTTGTGTATTGTATGTATTATATACTACATTCTTACAATAAAATAAGCTAGAGAAAAGAAACTGTTATTAAGAAAGTCACAAGGAAGAAAAAACATATTTACTATTCATTAAGTGGAAGTGAATTACCATAAAGGCCTTCATTCTTCTCATCTTCAAGTTAAATAGCCTGAGAAGAAGGAGGAAGAGTTGATCTTGCTGTATCAGGGGTGGCAGAGGCAAGCAGAAAAAAAAATCCATTTATAAGTGTTCAAAACTGTGTTCTTCAAGGGTCAACTGTACAATCATAGGTATTTTAGAAATTCTAGCTTCATTGACTATTATTCTATGACTAAATGAAAATAAATACTACTTTAAATTAATGTGGGTTGTAAAAAGAGCCTGAGTTGAAACTAAGTATTCCTGCACAAATGTTGGCAGCAGGTTCAAATATATATTTACCTATGTGTGTTTCACCAGGCTGTGATAAATTGCTTTAAAATTATATTTTTAGAAAATAATAATTCCCTCCACGTATATGTTAATTGATTATAATCATTATGTAATCACAAAAAATACATCTTTGGCTAATTCAAGAAGAGATAAAGGGAAACACAACAATGAGGAATAAGTCAGCAGAGAGTATTTCGGGGGGTTTGGGGTTGCAGAAGGCATAAGAGATTCTGGCCATGAAAAACTAGGAAAGATAGAAAAATAAAGAGTGAAAAAGCATTTGAGAAACTGCAGGTCATAAGGCGAAAACATTTAGTCAGATGTCCATGTTAATGCAGTTGTACCTGGCCATGCAATAGTAGATGACCAGATGCAGGAAAATAATACAGACACTTGAGTGAGACCTGTGAAAGAAGCCTAAGTGGGGAGAAGAGTGATATCACACCATTAGATAGAAGTGCCCTGGGTATATACCCAAGGGATTATAAATCATTCCACTATAAAGATACATGCACACATATGTTTATTGCAGCTCTATTTAAATAACAAAGACTTAGAACCAACCCAAATGCTCCTCAATGATAGACTGGATAAAGAAAATGTGGCACATATACACCATGGAATACTATGAAGCCATAAAAAAGAATGAGTTCATGGCCTTTGCAGGGACGTGGATGAAGCTGGAAACCATCATTCTCAGCAAACTATCACAAGGACAAAAAACCAAACACCGCATGTTCTCACTCATAAGTGGGAGTTGAACAATGAGGGCCTGTTGGGGGATGCGGGGCAAGGGAAAGGAGAGCATTAGGATAAATACCTAATGCATGTGGGGCATAAAACCTAGATGATGGGTTGATAGGTGCAGCAAACCACCATGGCACATGTATACCTATGTAACAAACCTGCACGTTCCGCACTTGTATTCCAGAACTTAAAGTAAAATTTTAAAAAAAAGAAGTGCCCAGATGAATAAGGTCTAAGTAAAACTATTTTTCTGGTATAGGTAAGTCCCAACTTGCTATATAATCTATATACATTACTTGCTAATTGTATGTATTGTATATCCTCATTTATTTCCCATCTTTAGTGAAGTGGTTTTGTTTTCATCAATGATTATACAATTGCTCTAATTACAGAGATTGATACAGGGAGAAAGTGGATAATCTATTCCTAAAACCACATGGCTGAGCCCTCATCCCTCCAAGGTCAGCAATAAAAGCAGGGAGCTGCCCATGAGGCTGTCACTTTAGCACTGTGGGGGGCTACAAAGGAAATATGATTTTTTTTTTACCTTTAGGCTGAAGAGTCTTAAGGGTGGTGCCAGAGGAAATTCTGACAGTGTATCAGTGTATAGTGGAGTAAGCTATGTTCAGAAGCTGCAGTGGGTAAACTGGTCTTAAGTCAAAATCAAGTTGGGCAAGCTTCCCAAACTCCCTTCGCCTCATTTTCTTCAATTGTAAAATAGGGATTATGACACATTCTTATATGGTCAGTCGTGAGATTTAAATAAGATCAGATACACAGCATACCTAACACAAAGTAAGGGCTTAAAATTGGAAGTAATTTGTGTAATAGTACAAAAGTAGACAATGAAGAACTAATGCACTGATGAATTTGAAAAATATTTAATTTAGTGTAATATTAGAATCAACAGAATTCTGTCATTTCCTACATATTTCAATGAAAAAATTCTTTGTTTTTATTTGTTACGATTGTAGTCATTTACTCCTCTTTTCCATGATTAGATTTCATTATTCAATTTAAAAAATTAGTCCTAGAACATAGTTCTGGTCCTGCCGTTGACTGAGTGTGTGAACTAGAGTAAGTCACCTAAACTTTATGCATTTCTTTCCTCATCTTTAGAATAATTGGTCTAAATAGGTAATCAGTAAAATCTCTTTCAGCTATAATATTCTGTGTGCCTTTTTCCTCCTTGTTCCCATTACTAACCTAAGAGAAATGACATAGGTAATATGAGGCAAACAATACACCATTTTCTCTGTGATAGATTCCCATTAAAATCAGGCCGATAGTTTGATTAAAATTTATGAGCATTAATTCTATTTCTCTTTAGATCTGAGCTAGCTTCTCGTGCCTTTGGGCAATGGGATTAGAGATTATTTTCATGACTGACTGTTAATACAGTTACCAGTGGTTCCTAGGAAAAATAATTTCCATTTCTATGATTTTATATGTGCCTATGTAGGAAATGGCAAACTCTCTTGTATCTGAAAAATCAATAAAATGAATGAATTCTTGTGGAATTCATAATACAAATTCCAAGAAGCTCATGACTTTAAGGGAAAAAAAATGATTCAGGAAGGATAGAATCATGGGGAAACCCAGGAAAACATTTTAGAGTTTTATCTCCAGTGGGAGCCTGAGAGTCTTGGCAGGGAACAAAAGGCTTTGCAGAACCAAATAATCTCTATGCTATCTGCAAATTCTGGTGGACTTGGGACCTGAGGTACTGGAGGAGTGAGAGGTCAAGACAGAAAGGGCCTGTGATCGTTAATACTGTGTGTCAACTTGATTGGATTGAAGGATACAAAGTGTTGATCCTGGGTATATGTATCCAGCAATATACCTTTACTGTCCTATCTCGGGGGTATATCAACTCTCTGGCTTTGTATCATAATCTTACTCACTTTTTGCTTCCACAAGGTATCGCTCTGGTCATTACATTAATGACATTATGCTAATTGGATCCAGTGAGCAAGAAGTAGCAAACACACTGGACTTATTGGTGGGACATTTGTGTGCCAGAGGATGGGAAATAAATCTGACTAAAATTCAGGGATCTTCTACCTCAGTAAAATTTCCGGGAGTCCAGTGGTGGGGGGCCTGTCAAGATATTCTTTCTAAGGTGAGGGATAAGTTGCTCTATTTGGCCCCTCCTACAACTAAGAAAGAGGCACAACACCTAGTGGGCCTATTTGGATTTTGGAGGTAACGCATGCCTCATTTGGGTGTGTTACTCCAGCCCATTTATCAAGTGACCTGAAAGGCTGCCAGTTTTGAGCAGAGTCCAGAACAGGAGAAAGCTCTGTAACAGGTCCAGGCTGCTATGCAAGCTGCTTTGTCACTTGGGCCATGCTACTCAGCAGATTCTATTGTGCTCGAGGTGTCAGTGGCAGATAGGGATACTGTTTGGAGCCTTTGGCAGGCCCCTACAGGTGAATCACAGAGGAGACCTCTAGGAGTTTTAAGCAAGGCCCTGCCATCTTCTGCAGGCAACTACTCTCCTTTTGAGAGATAGCTCTTGGCCTGTTACCAGGCTTTGGTGGAAATTGAACATTTGAGTATGGGTCATCAAGTCACCATGGAACCTGAGCTGCCTATCATAACCAAGCTAGCCATAAAATGGGTCATGCACAGCAGCATTCCATCATCAAATGGAAGTGGTATATATATGATCAGGCTTGAGCAGGTCCTGAAGGCACAAGTAAGTTACATGAGGAAGTGGCTGAAATGCCCATGGTCTCCACACCTGCCACCTGCCTTCTCTCCCCACCAGCCTGCACTGATGGCCTCATGGGGAGTTCCCTCTGAGCAGTTGACAGAGGAAGAGAAGACGAGGGCCTGATTCACAGATGGTTCTGCACGAATGGCCTTTTGAAGTCACAAATACAATGCCAACTAGGTGACAACACTTTGCAGGGCTGGGGCAAAGTTCTCCAGAAGGCCTTGTATGCTCTGAATCAGCATCCAATATATGGTACTGTTTCTCCCACAGCCAGAATTCATGGGTCCAGGAATCAGGGGTGGAAGTGGAAGTGGCAGCACTCGCCATCACCCCTAGTGACGCACTAGCAAAATTTTTGCTTCCTGTTCCCATGACATTAGGTTTGGCTGGCCTAGAGGTCTTAGTTCAAGAGCGAAGAATGCTGCCACCAGGAGACACAAGGAAGATTTCATTAAACTGGAAGTTAAGATTGCCACGTGGACTTTTTGGGCTTCTCCTACCTTTAATTCAACAGGCTAAGAAGGGGGTTACATTGTTGGCTGGGGTGATTGACCCAGACTATCAAGATGAAATCAATCTAGTACTCCACAATGGAAGTATGGAAGAATATGCATTGACTACAGGAGATCCATTAGGGTGCCTCTCAATATTACCATGCCCTGTGATTAAGGTCAATGGAAAACTACAACAGATCAGTCCAGGCATGACTACAAATGGCTCAGACCCCTCAGGAATGAAGGTTTGGGTCACTCCATCAGGGAAAAATCCACGACCTGCCAAGGTGCTTTCTGAAGGCAAAGGGAATACCGAATGGGTGGTGGAAGGTAGAACCAGCTAGGACCGCATGACCAGTTGCAGAAACGGGGACTGTAATTATCATGAGTAATTTTTCCTTCTTGTGCTAAAAACATGCTTGTGCTTATATACACTTGTATTAAGAAAATATCTTTATTTCCTTTTCTTTTATCATGTGACATAAGATTGATTGACTCTATATCAGCATTTAAGTATTGTTAACCTTATGTAATAGTATTTGGATTGGTGATTGGTGCATTTCTGGTTGTATGAAGGACAGTTGTATTATGTTAGGCATAATTATGACCTTATTATTGCCTTTATTTGAAGACTATATGTGATCTTAGGAGATGTGTATGGGTTCAAGTTGACAAGGGGTTGACTTGTGAGGTTAATACTGAGTGTCAACTTGATTGAATTGAAGGATACAAAGTATTGCTCCCGCATGTGTCTATGAGGGTGTTGCCAAAAGAGATTAACATTTGAGTCAGTGGGCTGGGCAAGGCAGATCCACTTTAACCTGGTGGGCACCATCTGATCAGCTGCCAGAGAATATAAAGCAGGCAGAAAAATGTGAAAAGGAGACAGACTGGCCTAGCCTCCCAGCCCACATCTTTCTCCTGTGCTGGTTGCTTCCTGCCCTCAAACATTGAACTCCAAGTTCTTCAGTTTTGGGACTTGGACTCACTCTCCTTTCTCCTCAGCCTGCAGACAGTCTATTGTGGGACCTTGTGATCATGTAAGATAATGCTTAATAAGCTCCTATCTATCTATCTATCTATCTATCTATCTATCTATCTATCTATCTATCTATCTATCTATCTATCTATCTATCTATCTATCTATCTATCTATCTATCTATGTATCTATCTATCTATCATCTATCTAGTCTATCCTATTAGTTCTGTCTCACCCTAATAGAGGGCCCTTTCTTGTTAAATTGCTTCCATAAGCATTAGAGAAGCTTCTTTTTGAAGTTTCATTTAGTTATATAATCTATAATCTTAAAAAAATGTTGTGGGTACATAGTAGGTGCACATATTTATGAAGTAAGTGAGATATTTTTATATAGGCATGCAAAGTGTAATAATTACATCACAGTTAATAGAGTATCCTCTCCCTCAAGCATTTATCCTTTGTGTTACAAACAATCCAATTATACTCTTTTTGTTATTTTAAAATGCACAATTAAATTATGATTGACTATAGTCACCCCGTCTTATTCATTCTATTTTTTTTTTGAACCCGTTAACCATTTCTACTTCCTTGCTGGTCCCGCACTACCCTTCCCAGCCTCTGGTAACCATCCTTCTACCCTCCATCTCCATGAGTTCAATTGTTTTAATTTTTAGCACCCACAAATATGTGAGAATATGTAAAGTTTGTCTTCCCATGCCTGATTTATTTCACTTAGCATAACAACATCCAGTTCCATCCATGTTTTTGCAAATAACAGATTCTCATTTTTTTAATGACAAACATAGACAGATATATATATATATACAAACATTTACATACACACACACATATATATATACACATATATAACATGTTATGTGTGTGTGCATGTGTATATATATATATAAAACATTTTTTAATCCATTCTTCTGTTGATGGACACTTAGGTTGTTTCCAAATCTCAGCTATTGTGAACAGTGCTGCAACAAATATGAGGGAGCAGACATTCCTTTGATATACTATACTGATAACCTTTCTTTTGGGTCTACATCCAGCAGTAGGATTCCTGGTCATATAGTAGCTCTATTTCTAGGTTTTTGAAAAACTTCCAAACTATTGTCCATAGAGGTTGTACAAATGTACATTTCCGCCAACAGTATATGAATGTTCCCTTTTCTTCACATCCTTGCTAGCAATTATTTTTGCCTCTCTTTTAGATAAAAGCCACTAAACTGGGGTGAGATGGTATTTCAGTGTAGTTTTTATTTGCATTTTTCCAATGATCACTGATGTTGAGAACCCTGTTTATTATTTGTATATCTTCTTTTGAGAAATATCTATTCAGATCTTTTGCCTGTTTTTAAAATTGGATTATTCGATTTTTTTTTTTCCTGTAGAGTTGCTTGAGCTCCCTATATATTCTGGTTATTAATCCCTTGTCAGATGATTAGTGTATTAGTCTGTTTTCATGCTAGTGATAAAGACAAACCCAAGACTGGGAAGAAAAAGAGGTTTAATTGGACTTACAGTTCCACATGGCTGGGGAGTCCTCATAATCATGGTGGGAGGAGAAAGGCACTTCTTAAACGGCAGTGACAAGAGAAAATGAGGAAGATGCAAAAGTGGAAACCCCTGATAAAACCATTAGATCTCGTGAGACTTACTCACTACCAAGAGAACAGTATGGGGAAAACTGCCCTGATTCAAATTATCTCCCACCGGGTCCCTCCCACAACATGTGGGAATTATGGGAGTGCAATTCAAGGTGAGATCTGTGGGGGGACAATGAGTCAAACCATATCATCCCACCCTTGGCCCCTCCAAATCTCATGTCCTCACATTTCAAAACCAATCATTCCTTCCCAACAGTCCCCAAAAGTCTGAACTCATTTCAGTATTATCCCAAAAGACCACAGTCCAAAGTCTTATTTGAGACAAAGCAAGTCTCTTCCACCTGTGAGCCTGTAAATTCAAAAGCAAGACAGTTACTTCCTAGATACAATGGGAGTACAGGTATTGGGTAAATACAGCCATTACAAATGGTAGAAATTGGCCAAACCAAAGGGTTACAGAGCCCATGCAAGTCCAAACCAGTGGGACAGTCAAATTTTAAAGCTCCAAAATAATCTGCTTTGACTCCAGGTCTCACATCCAGATGCAAGAAGTGGGTTCCCATAGTCTTGGGCAGCTCTACCCCTGTGGCTTTGCAGCTCCCTCCCAGGTTCTTTCAGAGACTAGTGTTGAGTGTCTGCAGCTTTTGCAGGCACACAGTGCAAGCTGTTGGTGGATCTACCATTCTGGGGTCTAGAGGACAGTGGCCCTCTTCTCACAGCTCCAATAGGTGATGCCCCAGTAGGGACTCTGTGTGGGGTCTCTGACCCCACATTTCCCTTCTGCATTGCCCTAGCAGAGGTTCTCTGTGAGGGCCCCGCCCCTGTAGCAAACTTTTGCCTGGGCATCCAGGCATTTCCATGTGTCTTCTGAAATCTAGGCAGAGGTTCTCAAACCTCAGTTCTTGACTTCTGTGTACCTGCAGGCTCAACACCATGTGGAAGCTTCCAAGGCTTGGGACTTCCACTGTTTGAAGCCAAAGCCTCAGATCTACATTGGCCCCTTTAAACCACAGTTGGAGCAGCTGGGATGCAGGGCACCAAGTCCCTAGACTGCACACAGCACTGGAACCCTGGCCCTGGCCCATGAAACCACTTTTTCCTCCTGGGTCTCTGGGCCTGTGATGGGAGGGATGCCATGAAGTTCTCTGACATGGCCTGGAGGCATTTTCCCCATGGTCCCAGGGGGATTAACATTTGGCCACTTGCTACTTATGCAAATTTCTGCAGCCAGCTTGAATTTCTCCCCAGAAAATGGGTTTTTCTTTTCTATTGTATAGTCAGGCTGCAAATTTTCTAAACTTTTATGCTCTGCTTCCCTTATAAAACTGAATGCCTTTAACAGCACCCAAGTCACATTTTGAATGCTTTGCTGCTTAGAAATTTCTTCTGCCAGATACCGTAAATCATCTCTCTCAAGTTCAAAGTTCCACAAATCTCCAGGCAAAATGCTGCTAGTCTCTTTGCTAAAATATAACAAGAGTCACCTTTGCTCCAGTTCCCAAAAAGTTCCTTATCTTCATCTGAGACCACCTCAGCCTCTACCTTATTGTTCATATCACTATCCGCATTTTCAGCAAAGCCATTCAACAAGTCTGCAGGAAGTTTTAAACTTTCCTGCATTTTCCTGTCTTCCCCTGAGCCCTCCAAACTGTTCCAACCTCTGCCTGTTACCCAGTTCCAAAGTCGCTTCCATATTTTTGGGTACCTTTTCAGCAATGGCCCACTCTACTGGTACCAATTTACTGTATTACTCCATTTTCATGCTGCTGATAAAAACATACCCAAGACTGGGAAGAAAAAGAGGTTTAACTGGACTTACAGTTCCACATGGCTGGGGAGGCATTCAGAATCAGAATCTGGTGAGGCATCAGAATCATGAGGTGAAAGGCACTTCTTACATGGCAGTGGCAAGAGAAAATGAGAAAGATGTGAAAGTGGAAACGCCTGAAAAAACCATCAGATCTCATTAGACTTATTCACTACTAGGAGAACAGTATGGAGGACACTGCCCTCATGATTCAAATTATCTCCCACTAGGCCCTTCCCACAACATGTGGGAATTATGGGAGTACAATTCAAAAGGAGATTTGGGTGGGGTCACAGAGCCAAACCATATCAGGTAGTTTGCCAATATTTTCTCCCATTATGTGGGTTCTCCCATTATGTGGGTTCTCCCATTCTCTTCACTTTATTGATTGTATCCTTTGCTGCGCAGAAACTTTTTAGCTTGATGTGATCCCATTTGTCCATTTTTGCTTTGACTGTCTGTGCTTGTGGTGTAATAGTCAAGAAATTTTTGCCTAGACCAATCTGCTGGAGATTTTCCTCAGTGTTTTCTTTTAGTAGTTCATAGTTTGAGGTCTTAAATTTAAGGATTTAATCTATTTTGATTTGATTTTTGCAGATATTGAAAACTAGGGGTCTAGTTTCATTGTTCTGCAGATGGATTTACAGTGTTCCCCATGCCATATTTGAAGAGATTGTGTTTCTCTCAGTGTGTGTTCTTGGTACATTTATAAAAAATGAGTTTATTTTAGCTGCATGAATTTCTTGGCCTGTAGTTTTGTTTTTTTAAAAGTGTCTTTGTCTGGTTTTGGTATCAGGGTTATCCTGGCCTCGCAGAATGAGTTTAGAAGTATTCCCTCCTCCTTTACTTTTGGAATAGTTTGAGTAGGATCGGGATTCGTTCTTCTTTAAATGTATGGTAGAATTCAGCAGTGAAGCCATCAGGTCCCAGGCTTTTCCTTGCTGGGGAAATTTATATGATTGCTTTGTTACTTATCATTGGTGTGTTTATGTTTTGAATTTCTTCATGGTTCAATCTTGGTATATTGTATGTGCCTAGAAATTTATCTACATCCTCTGGATTTTCCAATTTATTGGCATATAGTCACTCATAGTAGCCACTAATTATCCTTTAAACTTCTGTGTTATCAGTTGTAATGTCACCTTTTTCATTTCTGATTTTTAAAATTTGGGTCTTGTCTCTTTTTTTTTAACATTTATTTTGGGTTCGAGGGTACATGTGAAAATTTTTTACATAGTTCATCTCATGCCACAGTGGTTTGCTGTACAGATTATTTCATCACCTAGGCATTAAGCCCAGTATCCAATAGTTATCTTTTCTTCTTCTCTCCCTCCTCCCACTCTCCTCCCTCAGGTAGACCCATTGTCTGTTGTTTCCTTTGTTTTCATAAGTTCTCATCATTTAACTCCCATTTATAAGTAAGAACATGTGATATTTGGTTTTCTGTTCCTACATTGGTTTTCTGAGAATAATGACCTCCATCTCCATCCATCTTCCCCCAAAAGATATAATCTTTTTTATGGCTGAATAATATTCTGTGATATATATGTACTACATTTTCTTTATTCAATCTGTTATTGATGGGCCTTTAGTTTGATTCCATGTCTTTGCCATTGTGAACAGTGCTTCAGTGAACAATCACATGCATGTGTCTTTATGGAAGAAAAGCTTTGTCAATTTTATTATTTTAAAAACACAACTTTTTGTTTTGTTGATCTTTTATATGGTTTTCTTCTTTTAACTGCATTTGTTTCTGTTCTGAATTTTATTTCTTTTCTTTTTTCTATAATTTTGGGTTTGGTTTGCTCTTGCTTTCCCAGTTCTTTCAGATGCATCATTAGGTTATTTATTTGAAGGTTTTCTTCTTTCTTGATGTAAGCACTTATAGCTGTAAATTTTCCTCTTAGTACTCCTTTTGCTGTATTCCACAGGTTCTGGTTTGTTGTCTTTCCATTATCATTTGTTTCGAGAAATTTTTCAATTTCTTTATTTACCCATTGGTTAACGAGGAACAGATATACATGTGTTTGTATAGTTTCCAAAATTCCTCTTGTTATTGATTTCTAGTTTTATTCCACTGCTTTCAGAGAAGATACTTGATACTATTTCATTTTTTTGAATGTTTTAAGACTTGTTTTATGACCTAAAATATGGTCTATCCTTGAAAATGATCCATGTGCTAAGAAAAAAATGTGTATTCTGCAACCGTTGGATGAAATGTTCTGTAAATATCTGTTAGGTTCGTTTGTTCTATATTGCAGACTAAGTAGGATGTTTCTTTGTTGGTTTTCTATCTGGAAGATCTGTCTAATGCTGAAAGTAGGGTGTTAAAATCTGCAGCTATTATTTTATTGAGATCTATCTCTGTCTTTTTGTTTTTTGTTTTTTGAGATGGAGTCTCGCTCTGTCACCCAGGCTACAGTGCAATGGTGCGATCTCAGCTCACTGAAAGCTCCACCTCCTGGGTTCATGCCATTCTCCTGCCTCAGCCTCCCAAGTAGCTGGGACTACAGGCGCCAGCCACCACGCCTGGCTAATTTTTTTGTATTTTTAGTAGAGATGGGATTTCACTGTGTTAGCCAGGATGGTCTCGATCTCCTGACCTCATGATCTGCCTGCCTCGGCCTCCCAAAGTGCTGGGATTACAAGCGTGAGCCACCGCGCCTGGCCTCTCTGTCTTTAGCTCTAATAATATTTGCTTTATATTATCTGGGTGCTTCAGTATTGGGTGCATATATATTTATATTTTTATATCTTTTCCTGAATTTTCCCATTTATCATTATATAATGGCCTTCTTTGTCTCTTCTTACAGTTTTTGTCTTGAAATCTATTTTGTCTGATATAAGTATAGCCATTCCTGGTCTTTTTTGGTTTTCATTGGCATGAAATATCTTTTTCCATGCTTTTATTTTTAGTGTACATGTATCTTTATAGGTGAAGCATGTTTGTGTGTGGTGGGGGGTGGGGGCAACAGATCACTGGGTCTTGCTTTTTTACTGATTCAGTCATTGCATATCTTTTGATTAGAAAGTTTGGTCCATTTACATTCAATATTATTAATAATTAAGGACTTACTCCTGCCATTTTGTTATTTGTCTTCTGGTTGTTCTGGGGTCTTCTCTTCCTTCTTTCCTTTCTTCCTGTCTTTTTTTGGTGAAGGTGATTTTCTCTGGTGGTATGATTTAATTTCTGGCTTTTTATTTTTTGGTGCATTTGTTGTACATGTTTTGATTTGAAGTTTCCATGAGGCTTGCAAATACTATCTTATAACTCATTATTTTAAATTGATGTCAACTTAACACTGACTGCATAAAGAAACATACAAACACTAAAAAAAAAAAACTAAGAATGACTACACTTTAATTTTGTCTCTCCGCTTTTTAATATTTCTTTTCTTTAATGTCTTATTCTACTGAGTCTTGAAAGTCATGGTAGTTATTATTTTTGATTGGTTCATTGTTCAGTCTTCTTGCTTAAGGTAAGAGTAGTTTACATACCACAGTTACAGTGTTATAATATTTTGTATTTCTCTGTGTACTTACTATTACCAGTGAGGTTTTTTTTTACCCTCACATGAGTTCTTCTTGCTCATTAACATTGTTTTCGTTCAGATCGAAGTATTCCCTTTAGCATTTCTTGTAGTACATGTCTGGTGTTGATAAAATCCCTCAGCTTTTGTCTGTCTGAAAAGGTCTTTATTTCTCCTCATGCTTAAAGGTTATTTTCACCGGATAATCTATTCTAGGATAAAAGTTTTTTGCCTCAGCACTTTAAATATCTCATGCCACTCTCTCCTGGCCTGTAAAGTCTCCTCTGAAAAGCCTGCTGGCAGACATATTGGCGCTCCATTAGATGTTATTTGTTTCTTTTCTCTTGCTACTTTTAAGATCCTTCCTTTATCCTTAAACTTTTGGAGTTTGATTATTAAATGCCTTGAGGTAGTCGTCTTTGGGTTCAATCTGTCTGGTGTTCTATAGCCTTCTTGTACTTGAATACTAATATTGTTCTCTAGGTTTGCGACGTTCTCTGTTATGATTGCTTTGAACGAATTTTCTACTGCCATCTCTTTCTCTATGTCCTCTTTAAGACCAATAACTCTTAGATTTTACCTTTTGAGGCTATTTTCTAGATGCTGTAGGCATGCTTTATTTCCTTTTATTCTTTTTTTTTTCTCCTCTGACCGTAAATTTTCTCCTCTGACTGTGTCTTCAAGCTCACTAATTCTTTCTTCTCCTTGATCAATTTTGCTATTGAGAGACTATGATGCATTCTTTTGTATGTCAATTGCATTTTTCAACTCTAGAATTTCTGCTTGGTTCTTTTAAATTATTTCAACCTTTTAAAAAATTTATCTGATAGTATTCAGAATTCCTTCTCTGTACTATTTTGAATTTCTTTGAATTTCCTTAAAACAGCTATTTTGAATTCTCTGTCTGAAAGGACAGATATCTCTGTTTTTCCAGATTGGTCCTTGGTGCCTTATTTAGTTTGTTGAGGTCATTTTTTTCCTGTATAGTCTTAATACTTAAAGAGTTTGTCATTTTCTGGGTATTGAAGAGTTAGATATTTATTGTAAGCACTGTTTGGGCTTGTTTGTGTCTATCTTTCTTGTGAAGGCTTTGCAGGTATTCCAAGAGACTTGAGCATCAATTCTAATAATGCAGTGGTTCTTGTAGACTCATAGAGATACCACCCTTAGTGGTTTGGGATAAGATCTAGGAGCATTCTCAGGATTTCCAGGCAGAGACTCTTGTTCTCTTCTATTACTTTTTCCCAAATAAAAAAGAATCTCTGTGCTGATCCACCTAGAGCTGCACATGGGGTGACACAGGCACACCTGTAGCCACCACCAATGGGACTACACTGAGTCAGATCTGAAGCCAGCACAGCCATGGGTCTCATTCAAGGCCCACTGTAACCATTACCTGTTGATGGTCTATGTTCACTCATGGCCCTAGGGCTCTACAATCAGTATGTGAGGTAGCTAGCCAGGTTGTGTCCTTCCCTTCAGGGCGGTGAGTTCCCTCAGGCCCCAGACAGGTACAGAGATGTTATCTGGGATCCAGGAACCGGAGAAAAAAAACCTTAGCTATCTACCTGGGTGCTCTATTCTACTGTGGTAAGCTTGCACTGACACGTCAAGACAAAGTCCTTCTTGCTCTTCTCTCCCCTTTCCACAGGAAGGGCAGCATCTCCTAGTGACCATCACCACCACCACTCCATGGGGAATTCAGCCAGGCCACCATCCATGTTCATTTAAAGCCCAAGGGCTCTTCAGTGATATTGTGGTGAATGCGGCCAGGCCTGGGACTCACCCTTCAGGACAGTGGGCTCCTTTCTTGCCCAGGGCAGGTCCAAAAATGCTGTCCAAGAACCTAGACCTGGATGCAGTGATCCTGAGAGCCTGCTTGGTGCTCTGTCCCTCTGTGGCTGAGCTGGCACCTAAGATGCAAGGCAAAGTCCCCTTTACTTTCTCTTTGCTTTTCTGAAGCAGTGGGAGTCTTGCTTCATAGCTATCACAGCTGGGAATATGAGGGGTCACACCTGAAGCCAGTCTGTCTCAGAGTCTCACCCAAGGCCCACGATGTACTACCTGAATATCACTGTTGGTTATTCAGGGCTCATGGGCCGTTTGGTTAGCAGGTGATGAATCCTGCCAGGACTGGTTTCTTCCCTTCAATGCAGTGAATTCCCTTCTAGACCAGGCTGTGTCTAGAAAAGTCATCTGGGAGCTACGGTCTCGGATGGGGGCCTCACGACTCTGCCCGGTGGCCTGTTATATTGTGGCTGAGCTGTTATTCAAGACGCAAAACAGAGTCTTCTTTGCTCTTTGTTCTCCTCTCCTCAAGCAGAAGGAAGGAGTCACTTTTGTTGCTGCTAGTTGTGCTGCCTAGGACTTGGGGAGATGTGGCACAGTCGCTCTCTTAGCTGCCCCTGCTGGTGTCTCCTTAAGTCATGTGCTACCCCTAGTCCACTGGCTATAGGCCAAGCCCAGGGCTAAGAGTTGCTGAAGAATTGTAGTCCTTGTGGGCTGGGCGCAGTGGCTCATGCCTGTAATCCCAGCACTTTGGGAGGCTGAGGCGGGTGGATCACAAGGTCAGGAGATGGAGACCATCCTGGTTAACACGGCGAAACCCTGTCTCTACTAAAAATACAAAAAATTAGCTGGGTGCAGTGGCAGGTGCCTGTAATCCCAGCTACTTGGGAGGCTGAAGCAGGAGAATGGCGTGAACGCGGGAGGTGGAGCTTGCAGTGAGCCGAGATGGCGCCACTGCACTCCAGCCTGGGCGACAGAGCGAGACTCCGTCTCAAAAAAAAAAAAAGTCTATGTTTCTGAAAAAGGGTCAGAATTAAAACTAACTTGCATTCTGAAAATCTGTGATTTTGTTTTCTGGAACCAGGTAAAATTTGACATAATTTCCATAAACTAACCATATAAGAGTCCTTCAGTTATAGGTATTTATTATTTATTAAAAATGTGATAGCATATATTAGGAAAACTGACTCGTGGCTAATTGAGATCGATTTTTAAATTAAACGTTTTTTAGTGTTTGGGAGTACTATCTATTCAAGTACAAGCCATTATCCTGAAAGTCATTTAGTTAAATACAGGAATTCTCCAGCCGTATAGGCAATTCAACAAGGTGTTAAATTCTAGAAATTCCTTTTTTTTTTTCTTTTCAGAAAGAGAAGTTGTGGGAGACGGAAATTCCATTTTATAGTAAATATCATAGAATGGTGTTTACTTATGTTCAGGCAGTTGCTGGCAACATGAGCTCATGCTTTGACTGACAATTGCTGAGTTTTCTGTTTCCAGAATGCAAGAAACACACTTAGCAGTCCAAACCGAAAGAATGGACTTACAGACAGGAAGGACAACGGAAGTGACACTTTTAATGGCAGTCTTACAAGATCGGGTGTCTTGTAGGCAGGCACACCCAGGACAGTTGCAGCAGGTAATTTATTTCCTAGCATGCAAGTCCCTCCCCCAGTTCCTTATTGGTGGAGTACTATGCAGTTGCAATCTTCCCTGATGTCGCCCAGGTTTTATTATCCCCTTATAAGGTCATACTCTGGTCCCCTTCCCGCTTAAGTTTCGGTTTCTCAATAAAGACGTTTTATTTCATTTAGTGAGCTGACCTCTCCTTTACATCCTTTTTGCTTATTGTGACTTTCTAGGTGCATGGGCCGTGTGACAGTACCTAGGTACTGGCTGTCAGTACCTACATTTATCTTGCCTTGAAAATGGACCATTAAAATGTTTTTTCACACAGAACACAATCATTCTCCTGTTGGCTATGAACAGGAAGTTCTGAAGAAAAGAAATTTTCTGAAAATGCCAGTTTATCCTGCTACTTTCAGATAGTAGTACTACCACCTATGCAGGCCTGCCTCTCAATTCCACAATATACGTTAACCTTGAACTCTGGGTCCCACATTCTTTATTACACGTCTGTCATCAGTACACGTAGAAAGCAAGAGTGCCTCTAAATTGTTTTATGCTGTCAATGTGCTTTATTGTTGACAACTTATTTACTTTCCAAGTTGTTGATTGTTGACATTTTAAAATCATTTTCTTCTGTGTACCTAAGTCTCATTTACAGACAAGTTTCCTGAGCTATGCAATAAAAGTGAATATTTGTTTAGCACTTTGTGAATTACAAAGATTTATTGAATACATGATCACATTTCACATCCACCAGAACTCTCAAGTTAGACATGACTATTCTTCATGTTTCACTGGCCCTGTGCCAAGAGATTTACCTATTGTTTTACTTTCCCATTGCTGCTGTAACAAATCACTACAAATTTAGTGGCTTAAAACAGCACAATTGTATTACAATCCTGGAGATCAGAGGTTCTAAAATGAAGGTATTGGCAGGGCTGAGTTCCTTCTGGAGGCTCTGGTAGGGAGTCCATTTCCTTGTCTTGTCCAGCTTTTAGAGGCCACCTGGATTCCTTGGCTCACGGTCCCTTCCCTCTGTGTGTAAGGCCAGCAGTGAAGCATCTTCCACTCTCTCTCTCTCTCTTTGCCTCCATTGTCATTTTGCTTCTTTCTCTCTGACTCTCTTGCTTTCCTCTTATATGGACCTTTTGGAGATCCTTAACTTGATAACATCCACAAAGCCCCTTTTTCAATGTAAGGTAACATATGCAGTTTCTGGGGATTAGGAGTAAGGACATCCTTGTTGGGTGGGGTGGGAAGCATTATTTAGCCTCTCATACCTGCATTATCTCATTTAATCTCACATCAACTCTGTGGCATTGATATATTTTCTCCATTTTATAACATCAGGAAAATAGACTCAAAAAGAATGAATAACTTGTTCAAGATAATGAAATTTTAGTAATTGAGAGAGTGGCCATTGTCCTCAAGTCTGTCTGCAAAGCCCATGCTTTTTTCCTACACGGTAATTTTAAAATCTGATGTTCTCAGGGACTCTCTTCTAGATGATAACATCACAGGCTTCAGGCAAAAAAAGGTTCACAGTGAAGAAAGTTGAAAAAAAGCTTCATGCTCTAGACCTATTAGAGGTTTATAATGTGCCTAATAATTTTGTAAGAACCAGATTGCCAACGACAGCAACACTTCTCTAATAAACTTTGCTTAACTCAGCATTCCTAAATTGTCTGTGCAAGAAAGAATATCACATTGTTTTTGAGGGAATAGAGCAGGGATCATACCTAAACACTCCTCTCAAAACAGAAACAGTTTAGTTTTGATAAACATTAGGCAGATCCTGCATTCCCTTATATAAAATTTGTAGAGTTTAAAAAGTAACGTTATTTTAACTAAGTTCACTCAGTTACTGATTGGTAGGTCAGAACATCAAGGCCAGGTCTTTTGACTTCAAAGAAAACATTATTTCTTTATATTAGTGTTATAGATATCCACAAACATTTAAGAAGCCCCCTCATTTGAAAGATTTAGCCTACTAAAATGCATACCATAGTATCTTTATTTCTGAAACAATAGCAGATAGCTAGTTAATGAAGGTCATAGAAGAAAAGTTTGATCTTGGGCTTAAACGTTTTTAGAAATATATATTTTCTGTGAAAATAACTTTTTTCAGAACCTTAGACAGATTGCCTGAACTCTTTGAATCTGCTTTCAGATCCATGAAATGGAGGTATTGCAAACCACGTAGAATTTAGAAGCTAGCTATGCGGTCACTAATATTGACTAGTACTTATGCCAGATGCTTTTGTCTTTGAGCTTGGAAATTGAAAGTTTGGACTTAGAATGTAAAGTCAATTTCTGTACTTTCTCCATTTGAAATAATATTTGAAGTAAATTACTTTAAAATACTAAATTTTCTTACATGTTTATCCAATGAAAAATCATTAATTTCATTTACTAAAAATAGTCTTCATCTGTCACAAGGAGAGAGAAGTTCTTTTCTCAGATCATCATCAAACAAACTGGTATAACACCAGTTGTTCCATTTGTAATTTGCTGATTTGAGGCATAAATTTTCTTCATCCTCTAATGGACAGGCCATAATTGCATTGGTTTCTTTTGAGTTATGAACTTGATATGAATAATTCTTTCTTCTATTCTGATTATTTTTATCAGAAATTATCTCTTCCTTTAGCAAAAAAGTTGACATTGCAGATTTAATCTGACCTTGTTGAGTTGTGAAGTTAATGAGAATCCTTTTTTGTTTATTTTCATTGTGTGATCAACAATTAACTCTTCATTAAATAAACAATTAGTAAAGCCCTGTTCTCAAATTTCGTATTGACCATGCTTATCAGAAGCTTGCTTGATTTTATTGTTTCTGGTTTTTAAAATGTAAGCGCAATGCCTCTTTAAAATTTTTCTTTTTAATTTCGGTCATTTTCTGTAGTTTTATTCTTGCAGTTTTTATTTCTATTATTTTATTGACTTATTCTCAATGATCCAAAGGATGGAAAAAATGTAGCCAAGAAATACAAAATTTAAATATATTTTTATCAAGTATGTAAATCGAATTAAACAATTGAAATATTCAAATTATTATCATAAGTTATTTTAGTTCTCAAATACTCGAAATTATCTATTAGAATTTCAGTATCAAATAACGCTATTTTCTTCTATTTGACTCTTTGAAAATGTTAAGTTTGATTACGTTTCTCTACAAAATAAAAAATTTGCAATTCTAGTGTTCATTGTCCATCTAGTTGCCAATGTTTAAAAGTCACCGTCAGCTTCACTTATGTTCTGTCTGGACATACCCACATGCACCCCCATCCCACCCCCATACATACACATATATAAAAGGGACGAGATCATTTAATATTGCAATATGTTCTTTAGCTGTAATATTCAAATATTTCAATACTGTTCTGATTAGCTAATGCCTCTGCAGTTAAAAATTAGCATAGAAATAGAAATAAGAAAATAGATGCTTTGTAAAAATCAGAAACAATACTTTGTAATGTAAAGATCTTTTGCAATCTACCCAGTGCAGTGGCTCACACCTGTAATCCCAGCACTTTGGGAGGCCAAGGCAGGCAGATCACGAGGTCAGCAGATCGAGACCATCCTGGCTAACACAGTGAAACCCCGTCTCTACTCCCAGCCTCCCAAGTAGCTGGGACTACAGGCGCCCGCCACCATGCCCGGCTAATTTTTTGTATTTTTAGTAGAGGCAGGAGAATGGCGTGAGAGGAGAATGGCAGGAGAGGCAGGAGAATGGCGCCACCATGCCCAGCTAATTTTTTGCATTTTTAGTAGAGGCAGGAGAATGGCGTGAACCCAGGAGGCGGAGGTTGAAGTGAGCCGAGGTCGCACCACTGCACTCCAGCCTGGGCACAAAGTGAGACTCTGTCTCAAAAAATAAAAATTAAAAAAAAGAATCTTTTGCAATCATGCTATCTAAAAGGCAGAATGTTGTAAGTAATCTGCCTTGTCTGTTACCTAAATGCTTCCCCTGCTCAAATTCTCCTTATCCTATAAAGTAGTGTCTGTTGTAATTTTGGTTGCAATTAACCTAAAACCTTCATGCCTTCATAGTGTTTGAACAGTGGACATTTGCTTTGGGGATGCATGGATATAGCTGCAGAGAATCATTTTTTGGGGGGTAGTCTGAACAATGTATGCATTTTTCTTGATGCTCTTCACTGATCATCACAACAATCACATTGTTGACTCTTTTTTCCTTGAGTTTTCAGCAAACATTTCTTTTTCATGTCTTTCAATGTATAGTCAATAAATATATAATAATTGTCCATTATACACAAAGCACAGAGCTAGGTATAGGAAGTTGGGAGGTTAGAAAGATAGAATCCTTACCTTTAAAAGTTCACATGCTAATGTGGGAAAAAAGACAAATGTACAGAAAATGATTTGGAAGGTGGGTGCAAAGTCCTATAAAGGTGTTAAGCCCCAGTGATAATGGATAGCAGAAAAAGGAGAGATTTCAGGTTTAATCACGAGGGTAAGTAGACTGAAAAATAACCTCAAAGAGGGAATTCTTTAATTGCAACACCATCTTTTAATCTCTGCTCTTTATTCTCTTTTCTTTCCAGTTTAATTGTAGCAATTTTGATTTATTTCCTTAAACAATAAAAAGTCCAAGAAAAAATCTAGTACATGTTTCATGTTCTTGGTCTGACATTTAATTCATAGAACTAAGTACAACACTAAACCTCACAATATGCTTTAGCCCTTTTCATTTTCACTTTGAACTAAGTTTATTAAAAACTAAAGAAATGACTTAAATATAGCCTTCTAACTTAGCCCATTCAATCTAGAATGTTCTTTAAAAAATAGGCTATAGAGCAATGACAATACACGTTAAGATGTTGGGGATCTTTTTATTAAAAGTGTTGTATTACTTAGTATATTGCTATAGTAATAATAACAAATTATTTATTTATTTTCTATGTACCAACATCAAAGGAAAAATGCTCTGAGCAAGTTAAATAGGCAAGGAAGATTTTATTCAAGACTATTGCAATAGAAGAGAGATATTGAACTCAACCCTGCTGAAAGAAAAGGAGGAAGCTAGTGAGGAAGTACTGGATGTTAGGGGAGTAGTTGATCAATGCGATTAGACCACTTGTGCTTGCTGACTGCCGCTTATTGAAGTTATGCTTCTACCCAGCAGAGACTGGGAGTAGGGATTCTGTCTCCTTCAGGGATGATTTCCAAAATGATTGCTTCCAGTTTCTCAAGAAAGGCATTTCTGGGTTGTAAAGTTGACAAAAACTGGGGGAAAATGTACTGTCTCTCAAAGAGTCAGGGAGATAATTTACAACAAAAAGTTTTCTAAAGTAATTGCTCTAAGTAAAAGGAAGTCAGGAATCTAGCGCCTGGAAGAAATTCGTCTAAAGTTTAGTCAAGCCAAAGGAAATTTGGGGTTTTCTTGGTCACTAGACATTGTGTTTATTTATATATATTATCTTGTTAAATTTTCATAAAAATGTGCATCTGACAGTGGAACCTGGGCTGTCTGACACACAGTCTGTGGCTTGCCCACTGTATAGTATGACTTTAGAACAGCCCATTAGGGTTTACAACATACATTTTTCATGTTGAATCTTTACAATGACCCTATGAGATTGTAACTTTTTAACAAAAGGGAATCTCGGACTCCTAGAGGGTGATGGGCAAAATGAAATACAATTGGTGAGAGATATTTCATCTTGTTACTATCCCAAAGCTGCTTTATTGAAGTATTCATTGCAGTAAATACTTGAACTTCTCAAAAAGTGGCCTCTGCAAACAATGGCTAGTCGTTGCCTTACCAAAAGTGTCATATATTTTTGTTTAGTGAGAAAAAGGTTAGAGGTCAAATATTTTTGCTTTTCTTTTAAGGAAATATTGAAAGCTTACAAAAATTATGGAAAATAATAAAAGTGAACACCCACGTACTCACTATCCAGGTTTGTCAAATCTTGTTATTTTAACATGCTTGCTTTAGATCTTTTTCTTTTTTATTTTATAAGGATACAAAAGATGAACTTGGAACTCACTGTAATTTCTGAATATGAGGATTTATACTTTATTCAATTCAAGAGAAATGTCAAAATCAACTTGCAATTTGGAATTCCAGTTAATTCATAGAAATTTGTAGTTTGTGGACGTCTCAATGTTACCATATCATGCAAGGGGACTCATCTCCTTTTCTTGTATAGGCATTAAAATGCAATCTCTTCACTTACTGAGATCAACAACAGCTCCCACTTTGGAATCAACAGCATCAGCCCATTGGCTTGCTATTGAGGCTTTCAATTCGTCCACAATTTTTGTCGCTGGAGCTTTTCCCAATTTTCTTGCAACTCAGCTACGAATTTAAAGGATTTTTTGTTATATTTTTTTCCCAGAACTTTTAGCATTTTTTCACTATTAGCAGAAACATTTTTAGATACTTGAGATCTTTATATTCTCATAAGTATTTTTCAGCAAACTCCTACATGTTGATACAGACACTTGTAGTGACTATGACTTTTGTGGCCATGGATATGTATTGTCAAATAAACATTAATGCATTCTGATTATATATAAATATTTGAGTCTACTTGAAAGCTTTAGATGAAAAAGTGTTGGATATACACTTTTGTGTACTTTTTACTTGCAGTTTATCTGCAGGCTGTTTAGTGCTGTTGAGTCATGCCATAAAAATAAATTATATTTTTGGTTTCCCATTTGAAAGTTGCTATAATATGTGTGTTAGCCTGAAGTCCTTCTCAGCACTGACTCTTGCATTTTATGAAGCTGTATGAATATGCAGAACCATTTTTATAAATGAAGGTCAGATGGATAGCATGGAGACGGAATATAAGTTACATATTAAAGTTGATCTTACGTTCTTTGTTCAAGTGTAGAGTGGTTTTGAAGAGAAATGACAGGTATCAGCGTAAGAAAAAAAGGCTTATCAAAAGTGCTCTGTCTCACAAGCCATTTTTCCAGAGAAATTTAGCTAAATTTCCACTCATCAAATTAAATACGTTTTATTTTACCTCAGAGTCAATTACTGTAAGTGGATCAATAGCAAATGAATTCAAGTTTTGTTGTGGGACAATGAACAGTATTTCAACTCAGATTCTTTTCATCTGCAATTTCCCCTAATTCTTTTCTCTCTAATTTTATTATATTTGAAGGTGTCCCTGTTATGTAGAAACACAGGATTCAGTCTAATGGCTTATCTCTCCTATTATGACTTTAACCCAATTAACAAATCTCACATACATTTAAATATTTGAAAATTGTTTTTTAACAATTAAAATGTTTTGGAAACACAAGAACTCCTATGATTTGTTAAAAAAAAATCTTTAGACAAATTACATTTAACAGAGTTTAATTGAGCAAAGAATGATTTAAGAATAAGGCAGCCCCCAGAACCACAATAGGTTCAGAGTGACTCTAGGTCTGCCCCATGGTCAGATAACATTCCTGGACAGAAGAAGGCAAGTGACATACAGAGGACAGAAGTGAAGTACAGAAATAGCTGGATTTTTTTACAGCTTGGCATTGCCTTATTTGACCATAGTTTGAACAGTTGTGCAGCTGCGATTGGCCAAAACTCTGTGATTGGTACAAGAAAAGGTCACAGTATGCTTACACATCCAGTTAGTGGATGTGTAACTACCTATTCACTATGTATGGAGAAAGCTTTAGGCCAAACTTTAAATATGTAAGGAGGCAGCCTTAGACTAAATCCAATTTAACCATACTCCTCTTTTGGTCAACCTCTCAATTTTGAGATATTGACAAAAACTTTAGGCATTGACATCACTCTGTCACCATGGTAAATGAACTTCTTTAATCTCAAATTCCACTGGGAAAAAGCAGATGAATGGATTTTGTATGATGGGAACAAGAAAACAGAACAATTTAAAAAATGATTGGTTACTTCAAGTTACTTTTCTTGTAAGGGTTAGAGCAGGGGGGACTTGCTTATTATGCTGTGATCGCCTGTTTTCAGGAGACAGAAATGCTAGACTCTATCTGCTTTTTTTTGAGACGGAGTCTCACTCTGTCATCCAGGCTGCAGTGCAGTGGCACAATCTCAGCTCACTGCAAGCTCTGCCTCCTGGGTTCATGCCATTCTCCGGCCTCAGCCTCCCGAGTAGCTGGGACTACAGGCACCCGCCACCACCCCCGGCTAACTTTTTGTATTTTTACTGGAGACGGGGTTTCACTGTGTTGGCCAGGATGGTCTCGATCTCCTGACCTGGTGATCCGCCTGCCTTGGCCTCCCAAAGTGCTGGGATTACAGGCATGAGCCACTGTGCCCGGCCTCTCTCTGCTTTTTTAAAGTTTCAGTTTGCTTAAGTCAATTTAGCACAAATGATTCTATTTCGGTTTGGTCTGGTCTGTTCAGGGTCCTAGTTCAGAAGCTCAATCCAGAACAATGGCTTCGCATAATTTTGTGTAACAATTCCCCACTCTTTTGATCAGGTTTCACCTATGTAAGACTGTGTCCAAATCTTGGGGCTACTTCTAGTTGTGATCATTTCAAGTTTCCAGTCTCAGCATGTCATTCCCCAGTTACGGTGTCCTCATGATTATACATTTCTTTACTTTTTTTTGCCATTCCAGTCAAAGAGACACCATTCTATGGATGGCTGCGATTTTGAGAGAATACAGTACACCAGGGAGACTATTATGACTATCTATCAAGAGGATAATACAATAATTTGAAATATACTCTTTAGCCGGGCTCCCCAAGAACAATATCAACTCAAATTAAATACATCAAAGGATGAACTAGATGAAGAATCTAATCATTTTAACCAAGAAGCAAGCAGCCTGTCTGTTAATCCCTACAACTGACTCTCTATAATACTCTGCATGGTCATCTATATGCAACAAGGAGTGTCAGTAACTGTGCAGATTCTTCCCTGTTCAGTCAGTAATCTAGAGAAATTCTATTATTTAGCACAACTTTAGTGAAAGAATGTAAAGAAGTATGTTGTGTGACCATAGCCTTTGCAGTAGAATTTGCTGTAGAACCTAATATGAGGGAAAATTTTCTAATCATTGCCTCGTTTAATCCAAACCATAGAAAAAGAGACCTAACAAATGATGCCCACCCAGGAGGGTGAAGGCCTCTGGGCAATGTTCCCTTTACCTAGGATGTGTGTTAAAAGGAGTGAGCCAGTATTCTATTCCTGACTGGTTACTGGGCAACAAAGATACCATTAACATTTTTAGCCCACACTGGCACTTCATCTTCCATCCATCAAGCCATAAGTTTGCTCATGTGTAAGATTGGTTGCAAAATCCTTGACAAACAAATGTATACCCCATGGGTCCACACAAGGCCTTTTTCAGTTCTATTGGTCATAGAGGCACAGGCCAAGGAAAAAATATGAGAGGTAACAGTCTCATAACATCAGAGTAGCCTTGATCTGTGATCTTTGGGAAGCTGTCCACATCCAGCATGCCATCTGCTTCTGGGGAGAAACTTTGCTGATTAGCTTTACCTTGAGGTCTCCAATGGGTGTACAGTTCCACCATGATTCTGAAGGAGCCCTTCTGAGTTGTGAGATTACACACTCAAGGTTCAAGGTTCCCAACTTCTGCTGCTGTGTGGGTGGCAATGGAAGTCTTTCTCTGATGACGTTTTCAGAAATCTGGTTTCTAGATTATAAAGGTTTGATTGTCCTCAATTGGTGGATCAAGAAAAGCTTCCTTTACCTAGTGAAAATACACTTTGGTGTAATGAATTAAAGCCTTTCAGCATTTAGTCATATCAGAATTCAGGAGGGAATGATACATGAAGTGCAATAATTAGTGTCATAAGCCTTCCAGTTACTATTCACAAAAAGTTAACTTATATTTTACATTGAAAGTGGATCTGATCGCCTTCAATATTCAATACCTCTAACCAAGGCAATACTATCATTTCAGTTAGCTTTACCTAATGCTACAGTACCTGTAATAACTTATTTAAATGTATTATAATTTATCCACTGAAACGAGTACCTCTATTGCTGGAGATTTCTCCAGAAACGCTTCATGAGAGAAACACATTTTCTAGTAACGTTTTATCTGCTGTTATAACATTGACGTTCTTTCATGGGAAAGCTTTTATACAACCAGAAAACATGCATTAAAAGTGGCAATTGAATTAAATTCCTATATAAATGTTCAAATGGTCTACCCGGTTAGCAGAAATGTACCTAAAATTTTGACTGTCTTCCCAGTGTTATGGGTTTGACAAACCAAACATTGGTAATAAACCATTTTAGCAATTTAGAATAGTCACCACACACACACACAGAGAGAGAGAGAGAGATCATTTTGTCTCTTCTATGATGAGTCATGAAGTGCAGAGCTTTAAATAATGGAATCTTTAAAGACTCAGGAAGGACCAGTTAGCCATCCAGGCTCTCTGTGGGTTCATGCTTAACACTCGATTTATATCCTCTTAAATATCCATTTTGCTTTTCCAATTCAGATGTATATTAAGTGGGTTATCCTAGGTAATTTGGTTGGACCATGGTGTTCATTCAAATTACCTATCTTTGCAGTTTCTATACTGGCTGATTTAGCATGAATATCTGGCACAGTATTTTCTTGGTATTCAATTAACTCTTGTCCTTCTTGAGTTAGCAGTTTTATAATTCAGTCAGGCTATTCCTTAGAGTTCTGGGAATTTTACACAGCGCAAATAATATGACCCTAAAATTATTAGAAACCTGTATTCAAGAGTGCTTGAAGGCACAACACTTCAGGATTTTACTTGCTTTTAAAGAGCTTTCTGAGAATGCATCAGAATTAAGCAATTAACTGTGAGCGAGATTTGAAATGGTCATGGTTAAAGATGCAATTGACAAGAAAATTCAGTTATTTCTGTGGATTACAATAATTGGACATAATAAACATAATTATGATGGATAGTATATAAGGCAGTTCAGAATTTTAAGACTCTTACTCAATTTGGAGCACATTTTAATAATGTATCCATAAAAAATAACTCAGAGAAGGTCAAACATCATTTCTTATTTGACAGTGCTTTCCATCTAATTTAACACATCAAATAAGCCTGTTTATTATCTCTCTTTTGTATTCTTCAGAGGTCCTTTGGAACATCCAAAGTTAGAGGACAAAGAGACTTAATTTTAGAATTTGAAATTTGACTTTGAGAAGCCTGTCAAATATATCAAAGTTTAAAACACTTAATCAAAATGGGATCACGGGTCACTATGGTCAACCTAAATAACAGAGAAAGGCTCTCTAAAGTAAAAAAAAAAAAAAAATGTTTATTTAGTAATAAAGCATTGTGATGGAAATATGAATGACATAGTAAACTATGCAGATGTGAAAGGAAAACATCTTAGGGTCCCCAAATCACTAAGCTAAAGGGAAAAGTCAGGCTCGGGAACTGCTTAGGGCAAACCTGCCTCCCATTTCATTCAAAGTCACCCCTCTGCTCACTGAGATAAATAGATAAACACATATCTGATTGCCTCCTTTGGAGAGGCTAAATCAGAAACTCAAAATAATGTTATAATTTGTCTCTTAGCTACCTATGACTTGGAAGCCCCCTTCCCTTTCCAGTAGTCCTGCCTTTCCAGACTTAATCACAATGTTGACCTTACATAGGTTAATTGATGTTTCATGTCTCTAAAATGTATAAAACCAAACTGTTCTCTGACCACCTTGGGCGCATGTCATCAGGACCTCCTGAGGCTGTGTCATAGGTGTCCATCCTCAACCTTGGCAAAATTAACTTTCTAAATTAACTGACACCTGTCTCAGATTTTGTGGGTCCACATTTTGGTAACCACGAAGGGATTCTGAGTGGAGGTGCCCTGACCTTTCACAAATTTCCTATTGGTGCTTGGTACCAGCTTGAGCTATCTTTACAGCTCAAACCAATAGGACAATTTGCTGAGGCCTGGAAGCACCCCTTCCAGAGAATCCCTGAGCTCCCAAAATTTGGTCGAGATCTAAAGTTTATTTTGCTGTACAGCTCCTTCTTTGGAGTTTTATTTGCTTCCAACACAAGGAAGGCAAGTTTTTCCTGCTTACATGACGATGGAAGGCAGGTAACTCTTGAGCTAGATTCCAATAGGGAAGATGATTTTTTTTTCCTGCTTCTAGGATGGCAGAGAGCAAGTCTTCAGCCTCAGACCCATCCCTAGGGAAGTAGCTGAATTGGGATTTGTCTTGGCTAAGGTTAGAACTAACAACCAGCTTGCCTTAATTTCTCCTTACCATTAGAGCACTCAGTAATCGTATAAGTTGTGTGATTATTTGTTTTGCTTTACTTTTTTTTGTTGTTGTTCCTCTTTCTATTGTTGTTTCAGTCTTTTTTCCATTGGATTTGACCAACTCTATCCAACTTGATCAAATCCAAAAAAAAGTTCCAAAGTATGGGGAACAAGGCCTCTGAAGTGGCTAAATTCCCACAACAACAACAACAACAACAAAACATGGTATGGTTGGAGGAGAAAAACAGCCAGCAAAAGGAAAAAATAACGAAAAGGAAAGATTTTTGATTTTGACTACTAAAGGGTCTTATTTACATAACAAGGTCACCTTTTTGCTACTCAGGCCAAGTCAAAGAGCAATGGCTGTACTTCCAAAATAGCAGCAATTTGTCCTAGCTGAAATATGGTAATGAAATTTAAGATTTTTTTAAAGCAGCTCAATGGTTAAAAGGCAGCTTAATTAAAAGGTAACATCCAAGATGTGTGTGTGTGAATGTGTACATGTGTGTGTGCTTGTATTTAAAAGGCCTTCATATTTTTGCTTTTGTTTTTTTCTAGAACCTTGTCTTTTTTTTGAGCAAAACATTTTTTCTTCTCTGTTGACTGAATTCTGTTTTCTTCATTTACTTCTGCAGTCTCTCCTTTCTCTTGCACCCTCTGTTGCATGAGGGACCTAAAATAGTTTATAATGACCTGGAGTTTCGTTAAAAAAAAAAAAAAATGGAGAAGGCGCCAGACTCCCTTTGGGGGGGAAACCTCTGTTTTTCCTTACAGAACCCCAAAAATGTAAACAGAAAAGTTTGTCTCAGTTCTTAAACTGCTTACTTTTGTATTGTGTTACCTGGTTTATTTTGACTAAAATAGTTATTGCAACAGAAGTACTCTTGGGTTTTTAAGGAGGAATGTAGTTTAGACACTTAGAAATGTCTTTGTTTCAAAAAAAAATTTTTAAGTGTGCTGTAAAAACATCATGTAGGCCGGGCGCGGTGGCTCACGCTTGTAATCCCAGCACTTTGGGAGGCCGAGGCGGGCGGATCATGAGGTCAAGAGATCGAGACCACGGTGAAACCCCGTCTCTACTAAAAAATACAAAAAATTAGCCGGGCGTGTCGGAGAGGCTGAGGCAGGAGAATGGCGTGAACCCGGGAGGCGGAGCTTGCAGTGAGCCGAGATTGCGCCACTGCACTCCAGCCTGGGCGACAGAGCGAGAAAAAACATCATGTAGTCTAGCCTCATAATAATTCTCCCTTTTTGGAGACCCAGGATTCAGTGTGGGCTCTGTACAGAGTTCAGAGATCCAGTTAATAGACAGGTAGTCCCTATCTAAAAAAATTGTTCTCATCGTACAATCCTATGATAGATTTCTATAATTTTAAGTTTGATTTAGCATCCATGTTTAATCTCCCTCTAGCACCACCAGACTTTTTCTCTCTGTACCTTGAGATGCAAATTTTACTATCTGATTGGGTTGTTTCCTTCAATATGCAGAGTTAGGGCTATTTAGCTGACAATTGCTATAGTGGTAAAACTGGTTACCAAGAGTTTGCAGGTCTAAGATAGGCCAAAAAAAGAGGTCTTAGGAATCTATAAGTACTTCTAACGGTATGCTTAATTTGTCTATGTATTTATGTGTTCTGTACACAATATTTCACTACTAAAAATATATAAAAGTGCTCAGATTAATTGGCTTAAGAAAATAAAAGTACTTGAATCAAGTAATTTATTAGGAAAAAAGAAAAGACTATTCAAATGCTATTTCAAGTTTACATAACTTAAGTAAAATCTTTAATAAATAAGCTAGCTTTAAAATTATTGGTAAAATAATACTAGAAATGTCTTAAGAATTTCCAGCAGCTGGGCGTGGTGGCTCACACCTGTAATCCCAGCACTTTGGGAGGCCAAGACAGGGGGATCATGAGATCGAGAGATCAAGACTATCCTGGCTAACATGGTGAAATCCCATCTCTACTAAAAATACAAAAAATTAGCCGGGTGTGGTGGCAGGAGCCTGTAGTCCCAGCCTCTCAGGAGGCTGAGGCAGGAGAATGGTGTGAACCTAGGAGGCGGAGCTTGCAGTGAGCCGAGATTATGCCACTGCACTCCAGCCTGGGCTACAGAGGGAGACTCCGTCTCAAAAAAAAAAAAACAAAAAACAAACAAAGAAAAAAAGAATTTCCAGCATACCAAAATAATTTTTGGTTGCATATATCAATCAAGCAATTTCATACTTACCCCTGTCAAATACTATAAGGTGTCAAAATTTGGAAAACGGGTTACAAAACTATAAACCAAGCCCAAAACAGAATGATCTTTACTTGTGTAATCTTTAAAAATAAGACACTGATATTGATTTAATAAAAATAGCTACATCTTGAATTTAGTAAGATTACCATAACTTATAATCTTGTGGCTTTAGGTGGCCTAGTCCACAGGCAGTGAGGTTCATTATCATCTTTGTTTCAAAGCTAAACTATAAACTAAGTTCCTCCCAAAGTTAGTTTGGCCTATGACCAGGAATAAACAAGGACAGCTTGGAGGTTAAAGGCAAAATGGAGTCAGTTAGGTTGAATATTTTTCACTGTCTCAGTTATAATTTTGCAATGGTGGTCCCATAACTTTAGATGATGACTATTTCAGTTTTCATAAATAATCTAGGTAAAAAATTAAAATAAAATAATTAGGTAAATGTAATGGAATACTTATAACAAACTTGTCATAATTTGGAATCTAAAGTTATTTAAATAATAGATATTTCATTATGTGGATATTTTTCCAATAAAAACAAATTTGCAGGAAAACATTCTTTCTTTGAAAAAAAGTTTGTCCTTTTAAAGAAGATGAAAAATTTTTGTCTAATTCAAAGCTTATTTAAAGGTCATGTATAAAACAAGGTAAAAGGAACCAGGAAATAAGAGAGATGTAAAGAAAGTTATAAAAATAAAGAGGTTTTTTATTCTATTTTATTTTGTAAGGAAGCTTAAAGAGAAGTAATTTCACATGAGAAAGAATCTTGTATGATAACTTTGGTCCTAGAGTAAAATGACTATTTGTTTGAGAAAGGATGTTCAGGACAAACCAGGGTGTCCAAGCATGTCATAAGCAGTCTGTGTAAGTCACAATGAGAGAATTTAATAACAGCCATAAAAAAACCCAAAAACTTTTATATGATCATGTTGTCATATTATTATTAAGTTTTGGTTTGCTTCAAAAAATGAGATTAATTTTTTTTAATTAAGGTCATTACATCTGTGTATCTCTCTGTATGTGCTCTTAAAGTACTTGTGACATGGAGTTACAGGGCTTTGACTCGGGTATAAAAAGGACACCAAGTCTTGCCAAATTTTAAATACCAAGAGCAATTAAATCCCCATCTTCAGACCCAGTAAAAGATACAAAATTAAGCTGCATTCTTGAGACACAGGGCCAGAAATTAAAACTATTCAACTTCTCCAGGCCAAGGGACTATCACGGAAGAGGTGGGCATGTGAGATTGTAAGAGCCAATTTTGAGAGATAAAATAAGTTCAATTTCTCTACAAATTAATAATTAATGTCAATAGCACATTGATGCAACCAGCATATGGGCCCCTGTGTCCGATTAACAAGATTTTCTTTAAGCATTAACTGTTTTCTCAATAAAGCTTATAAAGTTTATACAAGGCTTATGAAAGTTATATATTATGGTAAACATTAAAATTTTATAGATTGTTTATAAAATTTTGAAAGACAAATTTAATTGGCTTCGTACTGTTTATATTTGGGATTATTGTTTGGAAAATTAAGTCTCCTCTCAAAGAATGAAGGTTTTTGCCTTTTTTTGAAACCCTTGAGTTATCACTGGTCAAATGAATGACTTATTTTACAATGACTTGTGATATCAAGTTTTTAAAACCTTTGATATTAGACAAACTTTCTAAAATCAGATTATAAATTTTCTTCTGACCTTATTAATCCTTTAAGATATTAAGTTCCCTAAAGTACAAAATATGATATAATTTGGTTTATTTGGTATAAACATTATACAGGAAGCATTGTCAAATATGAAATGATGTTTGGTTTTCTTTAGGGTGTACTTGTATAAATATGTTACTGGTATGTGTTTCAAAATCATGGGAAACTCCTATAATTCTGATATGACTTAGTGTACATTATTAGTAATAATAATAATTGTTATGTTAAATTATTGTGTGACACAGAGGTAATAAATTTCCTTGTCAATTGTGTCTTTGTCTATGGCTGCCCTAAAACCTTTTTTCATCCACAGACAATTGTTGTCTTGTTTTGGTCCTCCTTAGAATGTACTTTTATAGTCATCAGTAAAACTCTAACAGGTGTTCTCGAATACAAGTTTCTGATAGCTTTGGAAATTGTGACATCAGAATAGAATGAAAACTTTCAGGACTCATGGAGAGCTGAAATGTTCATGAATATCAAGCAGAACAGCAATTAACTATGTGGACTAAACAAATAGAAGACTAAAGTAACCTTTTTGACTTTTCACCTAAAATGTTGCTGATCCTTTGTTTTTTCAGAATCAAGAAAGCTTTTCTTTTGAGTTATTAACAGCTTTTAGCAATTTAGTATACTCCTGTGAACAAAATTTAGAACATATTTGTTTCCTCTCTGCCTGATTTCTCCAGAATTTGGAAACTACTTATGAGTGTTCTTAACTTATGGCAATACAGTGACTTGCATAAGTGCAATAAGAATCTGTTTTCATTTATAACAGGACACAATTGGAGAAAATGGTTATTTTACCAAGGCTTTGGCTGGAATGGTGTACTTTCCTTTAAGGAATCAAACTTGACTTATGGAGCCAGTAAAAGCCCCTTGGGAAAATTGGCCCATACTTGTCTACACAGTTCCTAAACAGGGTTCCTGACCTGTGGTAAGTAAAGAATGTTGCTTCCTGACAGGCCTGGGAGCCCAAAGTTTTGTCTTGGGACCTCAAGAGGAGAGGCTCACCCAACTCATAGATATTTGATGGTAAAAATCCATGGCTAGGCTCAGCTTTTAAAAAGTTTCATCTGTGATTCCTTCTATGGAACAAAGTTCCATCAAAGCCAATTTTAAAAGCCTATGTAAAACAAATTCTTGCTGTACTTTATATAAATAATTAGACCAAATATAATAAAGCAAATCAGTGCTACCATGATTTGTCTTTAGCAAATATGAGAAACTGGAGAGAGGAAAAATAATGTTTCAAAACTATAGTACACCTGTTATTAGATTCTAGTCTTGCCTAATGTTTTTAAATTTTCACCATTTTCTATTGTTTGGACCAAATTCTAATTTTTCTTGGCTATAGGTCTTCAAAATAATGTTTTCAATTTTTTCTTTCAGGTTTTCCCCCAGTTTTCCTAATTTAGATTCACTGAAAACTAAGTGTGCTTTCAGAAAGCCCTGTAAACTGAAGCTAGACAACTTAAACTTCAGAAGAAAATAACAGCAACCTATTTATATACATAAGCCACATTTATCCCTGCCTACTGATGTATGGACTTCAGAGTAATGTGTCCTATCATTGATTTTCCAGAATTGTTCTTTTTTTGTTGTTTTTCTCTCTTCCTCCCTCTATTCTGTCTTCAGAGGATGTTAAGACTTCACAACCTTCTAAAAACAAGCTTTCCTAATAACTTAGGACCTACCCGTCTAAGAGTAAGCCATCCTAACCATGAGATCAGATGAAACCTGAGACAAGAGATTCATTTTCTTCTAAAATGCTTTCTCCAACAGATTTTAAAAAAGAAAAGGAGGGAAATGTGAAAGAAAAATATCTTGGGGTCCCCAAATCACTAAGCTAAAGGAAAGGTCAAGCTGGGAACTACTTAGGGCAAATCTGTCTCCCATTCTGTTCAAAGTCACCCCTCTGCTCACTGAGATAAACGCATGTCTGATTGTCTCCTTTGGAGAGGCTAATCAGAAACTCAAAAGAATGCAACCATTTGTCTCTTACCTACCTGTAACTTGGAATCCCCGTTCCCACTTCAAGTTGTCCTGCCTTTCCAGACTGAACCAATGTTCATCTTACATATGTTAATTGATATTTCATGTCTCCCTAAAACGTGTAAAACCAAACTGTTCTCTGACCACCCTGGGCACATGTCGTCAGGACCTCCTGAGGCTGTGTCATGGGTGCATGTCCTCAACCTTGGCAAAATAAGCTTTCTAAATTAACTGAGACCTAGCTCAGATTTTTGGGGTTCATACATATTTAGAGAAGTAAAGGAACACACAAGTTTTTAAAGAAAAAAATGAAGAGGATTACATAATTGTTTTGAAATAATTATCTTTGGCTGCAAATATTAGTAACAAGTGTGATGTCAGTCCAAGGTTGAACCCAGCAACAGATAGTTGCTGGGCAGATGTTATAGTAGAAGTATTTTTTGTGTAAGATTGTGATGATGTTTGTGCAAGGTTGTGGTTTTTGTGGAGTCTTTTTTGTTACCAGCCATACAAGTGTGAAAACCTTTTCTTTATGGTTTTTTGTGGCTCTATTTGTCAAGATTTAAAAAAAATTAGTAATTACATTTTTATTCTGACAACTTTTACATTATAAAATAAGTCATTCACTTAGCCAAAGTAATAATTAAACTTTTTTTTTTTTTTTATTATACTTTAGGGTTTTAGGGTACATGTGCACAATGTGCAGGTTTGTTACATATGTATCCATGTGCCATGTTGATTTCCTGCACCCATTAACTCGTCATTTAGCATTAGGTGTATCTCCTAATGCTGTCCCTCCCCCCTCCCCCCACCCCACAACAGTCCCCGGAGTGTGATGTTCCCCTTCCTGTGTCCATGAGTTCTCATTGTTCAATTCCAACTTTTTAAATGCAAAAACTGTTATTTTCTGATAGAGAAAAAGCTCAGTTTTCCAATCAAAAGAACTAATAGAGACAAGATGAAACAGAATCTGTCTCTTCTTCTCTCTCCTCTTTTTATTGTAGTTGTTCAAAAAATAAACAAAAATATTTTACTATCTTTTATTAATACTTCATGAAATTCTTGTTCAAAGAATAAAATCAAACTTTAGTTTTGTATTAGTGTATTATTGATACAAAAGCTTAACGTTAATAAACCTAATAAATAAATCTATCAATCACATTCAGCTTTTGAACACACAAGAAGATAAACCCTTAAGCCCGTAAACCCCTTGTAACCTCTTATGAATTCTATGTTTTTTCTTTCCCCAAGTTTTTATAGCAATTTAGTTTTTGTTTCCTTTTTTTTTTTTTTTGAGGAGACGGAGTCTCACTTTGTCTTCCAGGCTGGAGTGTAGTGGTGCGATCTCAGCTCACTGAAACCTCTGCCTCCTGGGTTCAAGTGATTCTCCTGTCTCAGCCTCCAGGGTAGCTGGGATTACAGACACCCACCACCATCCCTAGCTAATTTTTGTATTTTTAGTAGAAACAGGGTTTCGCCATGTTACCCAGGCTGGTCTCGAACTTCTGACCTCAAGTGATCCGTCCACCTCAGCCTCCAAAAGTGCTGGTTTTAGGTGTGAGCCACTGCGTCCGTCCACATTTAGTTTTTTCTATATTTTTTCCTTCATTTAGTAACAACTCACAAAACTTCCAAAATAGACAAAATTACTTTTCTGTTAACAAAAACTACATTCTTGTGTTTTTTATAAACTTCTTTGTAAAAAAACACATCTTTTTTTATACTCTGTACACAGATTTTTTTCTAGTAGTTTTAACGACATATATAATATTAACTGCAGTTTTCACTGTTAGTAACCCTAACAGTGAAAAACCTAGAAAGTAATTTTGAACTGTTTTATATCAGTATTTGTAGATAAAACCAATTTTTTTAGAAAGACGTTTTTTCAATGTTTTTGTTTGTTAACAGATCTATATATATTTAGTTTTTCTATATCATACGAAAACAAGATGCCAAAGTATGTAAACTTAAATTTTTATTTAATAATTAATTTTTCAGTATTTTAACTTAGAAATGACTCACAGATTTTATGATTTTCTATTACTTAATTTAACATAACATGACTTTAAGATTTTAAATTACTGAAAAGAATTTTGAAACTATGACACAGGTACCCTCCCTAATGTCTTCCTCAGTTATCCTAGGTCTTGAGTATACACGTGGCACCCAGGATGGCTATGAAGGGCAGAATTTGCCAGGACCCTGAATTTACACACTAGGTTTAGAGTTCAGGCAGAAGACAGAGCTGTGTAGAGGAATTCCTGGAGTATCCAACCCCTCCCAGGATGGCCAGGAGGTAATGTTGGGCCAGGGAAGACAGGGCCATATTGGTCTTGGCTCTGCCTTGGTGCTGGTAGCCCATGCACTATGGACACACGTATGTCTTCAGGCCTTGCCATGGCCATTTGCCCATCCCCTGGAATCCAGAGGTTCAAAACAAAGGCATAAGCTCATAGTAAGATGTGAGCAGTGCTTCAGGGGAGCCCAGGATCTGGCCCGTTACAACTGTAGCTCACAGACAAATTAAGTAAGTATGAACAATATTACAGAAGCTGCAGTTTTATGACCTTAAAACAAGTAACAGAGACAGCATAAGCCTGTCTGACCCAGGGAAAAATGTCTGAATTATATTTAATAGTGACAATTCTGGAGACTATTTCATTTTACCAACAATTTTAAAACTAGCTTTATTTATCAAATTATCTTAGCTCACATAGAGCTAAGGTCTTAGTCCAAGTTGAGGCCCACTCTCCATAGTTATCTCCAGTGACACAGTGCATGGCCACAGCTTGCAGGCATTCCACAACTCCAGGAGGCACCACTGACAAGCAGTGCTGACCACATGCTTTACACCATAATGCATTTCTTTTTCAATCCTTGACATCCTTGGGATTTCAGCAATGCATTTAAAATAATACTGCTATGTTTATTCAGTTAAAAGGTAGTTCATACCAAAAATATAAAGGTGTCTAATTTGCTTTATGATCTGAAGTGATATTGTTTTGTTCATTTGCTTTTTCAGTTGACAAATTTCATGAACAGCTTTCTGTGAAATAAATCTGTTCTATTATTTTATCTTTAATTGTGGTATATAAATACATTACACAGTCTATTTAATGCCACTCTAATCTCATATGTGGTTAATATTTTGTTTATAACTATAATTTTATATCTATTTATAATTATTTATGAATCATTTATAATTATAATTTTTAGAATAAATTGCCAGATTACCTTATAGAAACTTAAACATCATACATTCTGACCAACTTTGTGAGAGATTTTCCCTTACCTTCACCTATGCTTACCATACGATTGACACTAATTTTCAGTCTTCAATTTTTATTAGTGTTAGGCTAATACTAAAAAAGTCATTGTATAGACAACTTTTTATTTTATTTCTAATAGTGTTAAACCTGTAAATTTACTTTTTCATTAGTTATATTTTCCTGTCATTGTGTTATTTGTTCATTTATTTTGCCAGTTTTCTTATTGAGTTATTTACCTTTCTTTAATGATCTCTAAGGCATTTTTATATATTGCCCAATTCAGCATTGGTGGGGACCTAGGTTGCTTCTATGAGAAATTGCAAATATATGCAATTATTGCTTTGCATTTATTAATTTGAATTTTGCCACATTTTCGTTCATTTTGACTCTATACGAACACACATTTCTTTTCTGGTCAGTTCTATCAATTTTTTGCTTTTATGTGTTCTGATTTTGATATGTTTGTTATCTAGCTGATTACTGAGGACATGTAATACAGCCAGAGAGGTGCTCAGTACAAGATGCTGGGCTGGGTTAGATGAGACACAGAGTAATTTCTTCCCCATGCCAAGATTTTTGTACAATTTATTTATATTACCTGATATTTACCTATCATAGCATATATTTTTCATAAATTTATATTTTTCTAATGTATTTTGATCTTTAATCCATTTATAATCTATTTTTACTTAAATTATAACATAAAAATCTTTTTCTCCAGAAAATCTTTTTCTCCATGATTATATCCAGTTTTTGTAGTGATTTTTTAAATTATTTTTTTCATGTATTTAAATGTCCTTGTTTCAATATATACTTGGATTTATCACTGGACTGTCTATGTCAAGAAATAAATTAGTCATTCTCCTTTTCCATTAGCATCAAATTAATTTTATTATGTAGCAACATAATAGCATATATCTGTAGACTAAATAGCTCTTGTGCTTCATTACTCATTCATTTTAGAATTATCCAAGCTGTATATGATGTATGTTTTTATTGTAGATTTATTTTAGAATCATTTATTTTCCAAGATAAAATATCCATTGAATTTAATTGGCTTTGTATTACATTTAGAGGTCAGTTTGCGGTCAATTTATAACATTAAAAAAAATTAGTCTTTGTGCAGGATAGTTCCCATTTGCCTCTCCACAGCCAATCTCTCTTCTTCTCTACCTTGTTATATTCCCTGGGAGGCTGACTTTTATGAAGCACATCAATTGGCACAGCCTATTTCAAATGGGTGTAGGCAATGTAAGATGCTGGTAGGACATTAGTGGGCAAGGAAAAAGTGACATCTACTTTACTTATCTCCTCCTTTCCTCTCCTGTAGGCTATTATGTGACAGTGACTATATCCCTTGGCCCTCATTGGGCAGCCCCCTCCTGCTATTTAATCCAACTTCAGATGAGTAACTAATTCTTATTCTTGATCCTTCAGACCTATGGGAGGTGATGGCTCCCATTCTTGCTAACCCTGGGTCCTTCCTTTTCCTGATTTGTTCTAATTAAGGCCACACTTGGTCCTTTGAATCACCTCTTTAAATGTGACTTCTGTTTCCTGTCAGGATCCTGCCTGATAAAACTACCTAAAACAAGATAGTTTTCCATTTTCATTTCATTGTTTTTGTGTTCCTCAGTACTTTAATAATTTTTTAAATAAAGTTTCTATATACGTTTTGTAAAGTTTATTCCTAGACTTTTTAAAAGTTGGCGTTTGTCTTAGTCTGTTTTATGTTGCTATAACAGAATAGCTGAAACTGAATAATTTATAAGGAAAGGAGATTTATTTAGCTCATGGTTCTGGTGTCCGGAAAGTTCAAGATTGGGCATCTGCATTTGGTCAGGGCCTCAGGCTGCTTCCACTCATGGTGGACAGCAGAAAGGGAGCTATGTGTGCAAAAAGATCACATGGTGAGGAAGAAAGCAAGAGAGTAAAATTGAGGAAGCCAGATTCTTTTTAACAACAACGAATCCATTCCCACTAGAACTCATTCACCTCAGTGGAAAGGAGCAAGAGGACATGAATCTATTAATGAGGGATCCAGTCTCTTCATTCGCACCACTCTGCTAGGTCATACCTTCCAACACTGCTACATTAGGGATCAAATTTCAACATGAGCTTTGGTGGGAATGAACGACCGTAGCCAAACCACTGCAAAGCAGCTGCATGAACGCTGCCAGACTCTGCATATTCTTTATGAGCCTTTCAACTTTACTCCCTATTTTTAAGGAATATTCACATGTGGTTCTCAAAACTATGATGCTCTGGAACTTACGTATACAGTAGATAAATAGAGAATAGGCATTCTAACAATAACAGAAAGTAGAAAAAGCCAACATTTTTGGTTGTTTGGCATAGATATTATCATTTGCATTACTTCAACAAAGCAAATGGTCAACTGAACACTCCCCTTTTTCTGAAGGTTAGAGATAATGAAATGGCAAAAATTCACAATTAAAAAATAAGCACAAAGTCTAAACTTAGACATATACCCATGTCCACTGTTGTAAGCATCAATTCAGATTTGAATTGATGATAAGACATTTGTTAAAGCACTCCAAATTAAATCAGATTTTTTTCGGGCATAATATTCATCACATCATACCCTGCTCTAATAGATATAACAGTTTCATTTTCCAACACAATAGTTCTTTTGTCAATTTTTAAAGACCTTCACAACCTGGCCTGGCGCACAATAGGAAACAGTTTTCCTTCTACAGCTACAGCTGCTCCACTGTCTCCTTTGCTGGGTATTTATTATCTCCTCAACATCTAAACATGGGTGTGCTCCAGGGTCAATACTCAAACCTCTTGTTTCATAGAGGTCCTGTGTCATCTGCTTTACTTCCTCCCAGCCTTATTTAGGATTCCAGCCAGGACTATGGCAAAGAGGTCCATGTGTGAGCTTCTACTCACTTCAGGCTGCAGCTCTCACCTCCTTTATAATCTCTGCCTAAGGCTTCCCCTAACCTGGGGGTGGCACCTGCCTATTAGGTGCTAAGGCTCAGCCTGGAAGTCCTGGTGAGTTAATCCCTGTGGGGGGTCCTCAGTCTTGGAGCTGATAGAAAAACCTTTCTCCTGGTCAGTCCTCAAATGAGACAATACTGTGAAACATTTCAAATGATTTTCAGAAGGTTCTAGTGGAATCAAGCTCCTATTGCCTGAGTCAGTGACCTACTTGATAATATATGATTACATTGGCTCTTTTTCCTTCCCTCATTTGTTCTTCATGGTCTTTTATCCTCTTCCCAGAACTGCCCCTTGAATAAACTACTTGTCAATAAGTCCTGGTTTCATGGTCTTTTCAGAGGCAATCCAGGCTCAGACAGTGATTTAATCCAACTGCATGAATTAAGTACCATTTTAACATGGATGAATCTCAAATATATATTTCTACTCAAAGCTTTCCCCATAATTCCACATTTGTATATCCATTTTATTGGACATTCCCAGGTAGATGTCAAATTGTTTTGCTCAGTCTTGTGACTGTGAGTGACTGAATCCTTTTGCATGCACGGTACATGAGGTAGGAGGCAGGACTCAACTGCAGAGGTGGGGCTCAGTCACTGGACCAAATATAGGAATAGCTAAAACAAAACAGGGAAAGGGCAGAAGCACCTCTCCATAAGACATGCCCAGCAGTGTGCCATGTCAGTTTGCCATTACCATGGCAATACTCGGAAGTTACCACCCCTTTCTATGGAAATGACTCGATGACCTGGAAGTTACCACCCTTTTGGAGAAATTTCTGCATAAACTGCCCCTTAGTTCGCATGAAATTAAAAGTGGGTATAAATATGACTACAGAACTGCCTCTGAGCTGCTACTCTGCAAACACCACCGATAGGGTAGCCCTGCTCTGCAGGAGCAGTCACAGAGCTGTAACACTGCTGCCTCAGTAAAGTGGTTTCCTTCTAAAGCTGGCTCGCTCTTGAATTCTTTTCTGAGTGAAGCCAGGAACCCTTCTGGACTAAGCCCCAATTTGGGGCTTGCCTGCTCTCCATCATACACACAGGACAAACTAAAAATTACTAAAATCACTATGATAAAAAGAAGGATGATAACATTATGCAAACCTTATAAAATCATGTGGAATTTTTCACCTGGAACAGGTTTGGACAAAATACTTATCTTTTAAGAATTTGTCAAGATGAGATTGAGGAACACAGATGCCTCCTGAACAAATGATCCTTTTTCCTGATAGCCAGGATTGACAAGTGTCAGAAGGAACCATTCAATGTCATGTTTCAATTTTGCTTCTAGTCCACTACATGGCTACAGATACTTGTAACTTAAAAAAAAATCCATTTGCTTAATTCTTTATGTAAGTAATATATTCTCATGTTCAAGTATTTTAAAAACTGTATAATGAAATTCCCTCTTTCCCATCAGTTGAGTTCTGTCCCTTTGAAAACAAAAATAAACAAAACAACCCAACTCCCTCACTAAAAAACTCCCACACCTAATCTAACCACTTGTTAATTTGATGTGTATTTCTCTAGAATTTCTTTATTCATATTATGTGTAAATGTGAATATTTGTTTTTATTTTCTTCATTTTTACAGAAAAGATAACATATACATTGTTCTATGAAATGTGTGTAACAGATTTTCCTATATCAGTAGATTTTCTTATGTCAGTACTTTACTCCTTTTTTAGAACTGTATAGTATCCCAATGTATAATATGACATAATTTATTTTATTAACCTTGTATTGGTGGTTGTTAGGGTGCTTATGCTACGAAAGCATTGTGGCAAGGGATAACTTCCTACACACTTGCATGGAGATTGAATGGGTGAAAATTCTAGAAGTGTTGCATGGAGGAAATGTCCTTTTAATATGATTAATGTTAATAGATATTACCAAACTGCACTCCATAAAAATTATATAAATTTATTTTTCTATAAGCAGTCCCTAAGAATGCCTGTTTCTTTACACTTTTTACTGTCTTTTCTTGAACCTTCTTTGGCCAGTCCAACAGGTGCAAAATAGTACCTCAGTCTAGTTTTAATTTACTTTTTCTTATTAGTAGTGAGAATATGCATCTTTTCGTGTTTTATAAGTCATCTGTACATTCTTTTATTGAATATCTTTTAGGAATGTGTTCATTGTGAGACAAGAAAGCTCATAAAGTATAGGACATACACTTTGCACACTTACTTCTGCTCCACTATCCACTACAGCTCTGTGCTTCTGTGTATATTTCACATCCTAGAACAACTGGATTCCAACCAGACCTTGTAAGGTGCCCAAGGAGGTGCACCTACCTGGATCAATGAGATTCAGAGTATATGTGTTGTAGTACATTCCACAGCTGTGCCCAATTTAGCATTGCATGGTACTCACTGATCTTAGCCAACAGGCCATAGTACTCTCTCTCTCTCTCTCTCTCCTTCTTCTCTCTCTCTCTCTTCTTCTCTCTCTCTCTCTTTCTTTTTCCTTTTTCTTCTTTTCTTTTTTTTTTGACAAAGTTTCACTCTTATTGCTCAGGCTGGAGTATAATATACAATGGTGCAATCTCAGCTCACTGCAACCTCTGCCTCTTGGGTTCAAGTGATTCTCCTGCCTCAGCCTCCTGAGTAGCTGGGATTACAGACATGCACCACCATGCCCAGCTAATTTTGTATTTTTAGTAGAGATGGTGTTTCACCATGTTGGTCAGGCTGGTCTCGAACTCCTGACCTCAGGTGATCTGTCCGCCTCAGCCTCCCAAAGTCCTGGGATTACAGGCGTGAGCCACCACGCCCGGCCCATAGTACTCCTTTCAATCATCCTGAGACACGGCAGTTGTGCCAAGCATGATTAATTTAGCTTCACCTTCTTTAATGATTTTCAGTGTCAACTTGTGTCCCAGCACATATTTTCCAGTTTGCATTTGCTGCTAGAGTCCAGAGTTCAGATCCCAGGACTTTTTCTTGCAGGACCCATGCAGTCTCTATTGGGGTTCTGCTGGTTTTATTCAGTACTATTGTATGAATTACCATGTCCTGACCTCCTTGTAGGTGTGGGTCCTCCAGTTCCCTCACTAAACACAGTGCCTGTTCCCTTAGTCTGCAGCAGGCACTCAATAAATGTCGATGTGTGCTTCTCTGCCACTATTTCCCTCACAGCGCTTCAGAAAGACAACCTCTCTATCAATATTATGGGGAAAGAGAATGTTCCAGGAAGGGGATGGATGAAGAAGCTGAGAAAACTATAAGTGGGTGAGGGGTGAGGGTGTGAAGGGGTGAGGGTATGGAGACCACTCCCATGAGAGGTGATGAGAGTCCTCCGAGGCTTCCTTTTTCTGTGTATCTAATATTTATTTTTAAAGAAAATAGTCTATACCTTGATGTTGAGTAAATATGAACATACAGTGTTCCCATTTGTGCACTATCATGGTTCCTTATCTCCCTGACAACATTTTGTCAGTGACTTCTAGTTAGTTGAGTATATGACTGTACCTGTAATTCATACGTGAATCGTACCTCTTTCCTACTTGAACTTAGTTGCTGAAGAAGAGTGATTTTGTCCTATGGACTTCTATGTCCAACCCCTGCCTTGACGCAGACTTGATACATGTCCTATTTCTAATGAGCACTTGCTCAAATCAATAGTATACTCAAAAGTTGACCTTGATTTTACAGATATTGGTTTATCAATATCAAATGAAGGATTTCATAATGGTGGCTATCACCGTATAAAGTAACACACGTTGTTTTCTGTTTCAGCAGTTAATTAAGGGATGTGAGAAGGGAAGTATTGCATTATTCAAAAACAAATTGAGGCTAACCAACAACAGAAGTTCCCAGTTTTTGGAAAGTGTACCAAAGATCTAATGAAACTGAGGTCATAAAATAACCAGCGTTGCTCTCCTCTACAAAAATATTGTACAGGGCTGGGCACAGTGGTTCATGCCTGTGATCCTAGCACTTTGAAAGACGAAGGTGGGAGGATCACTTGAGCCCAGGAATTCAAGACCAGCCTGGGCAATATGGGGAGACACTTTCACTACAAAAAGTTTAAAAATTAATGGGCATAGTGGTACTCACCTGTAGTCCCAGCTACTCGGGAGGCTGAGGAGGGAGGGATTGCCTGAGAACAGGAATTTGAGGCTGTAGTGACCTATAATTGTGCCACTGCACTCTAGCTTGTGTGACTGAGATTCTGTCTCAAATATATACACATATATATAGTGCAGTACTTTTGTAAATGAACAGTTTAGCCTGAAAATGCACCATGAAATATTTTTTCCCTTCTCTTTCTCTAGTCTCAAGATGTAACCTTGAAGATTATTACAGAAACACTTTTTTTCCTCCTTAGTCTTATAGCCTTGGAATACACTTTCTTTGAAACAATACATCCCTCTTTTTCTTACCACGCTCTCCTTTTCACCATGCACCTTTATCTAACTGTATGATAGTATCTAATTGTGTGCCTACTTAGAAGTTTTGGTGGCTAATCTTGGGATAATCTTGGAGACCCAGCTGCAATATTACAGAGACTACCTCAAGTTGGTTAGTCTATAATCAGGCTTTTTTTTTTTTTTTTTTTTTTTTTTGAGACGGAGTCTTGCTCTGTCTCCCAGGCTGTAGTGCAGTGACGCCATCTCGGCTCACTGCAACCTCCGCCTCCTGGGTTCACACCATTCTCCTGCCTCAGCCTCCTGAGTAGCTGGGACTACAGGTGACCGCCACCATGCCCTGCTAATTTTTGTTTTTGTATTTTTTTTTTTAAGTAGAGATGGGGTTTCACCGTGTTAGTCAGAATTGTCTCCATCTTCTTACCTCGTAATTCACCTGCCTTGGCCTCCAAAAGTGCTGGGATTACAGGTGTGAGCCACCAGGCCCAGGCGAAAAATGTATTTTCATGGCCAGTTGTGCACAAGTATGATTAGAGGCCCAAAGGTATGATCGAATGGTAATAAACTAGGGTAAACTTAGCAAGGCCTGTTCAGATTCATCTGGGTCTTTGGGTATAGGTCAGGATCCCTCTGGAAATAGGGTCTTAGAATCTATTTTCAGGGTAGGTAGTTCAGAGAATTATTTTATGGCCTGCTTCAGGGGAGAAAGGTGGGAGAAAATCAGAGTGACCTTCCTTATTCTGCAGTTTTCTCAACTTTCTTCAGCTTAAAATTTTCAATATGCCAAGGTGCCATACTTTGGGATTATCATGTTCTGAGCCCCAGCAATGTTAGGAAAGATGCCCAGGCCACATAGGAAGAGCACATGTAGGAATTCCCAGTTAAGGTCAGAACAGATGACCAGCGTCAACTTCCAGGCATGAATGAGCATTCAGAGGACTCCAGTCTCTAGCCCTCTTCTGCTGACACCTCAAATGTCACGGAGCGAAGCAAGCTGTCCCTGATGTACCCTATCCAATTTCCTGACGGAATCCATAAGTATGATAAATGGCCATTATTCTGTCACTGAGTTTTGGCCTACGAGCAGATCTTGTTTTATTGCACTTTGCTTTATTGTGCTTCACAGATACTGCATTTCTTTACAAATTGAAGGTTTGTGGCCACCCTGCAACTAGCAAGTCTATTGGCCCCGTTTTTGCAGCAGCATGGACTCACTTCATGTCTCTGTGTGATGTTTTGGTAATTTTCACAATTTTCAAACTTTTTCATTATTATCATATATTTTAAGGTGATATTTGATGCTACTACTATAGTCATTTAGGGGCATCATGAATCACCCCCACATAATAGTGCCAAACCTAATCACTAAACAGTATGTCTGACTGTTCCACCAACCAGCCATTTCTCCATCTCTCTCCCTCTTAAGGCTTATTTGCAACAAAACAATACTGAAATTCAGCCAATTAACCGTGCAAGGGCCCCTAACTGTTCAAGTCATATGCCTCTCATTTAAAATCAAAGCTAGAAATGATGATGCTTAGTGAGGAAGGCACATCAAAATCCACAGTAGGCTAAAAGCCAGGGCTCTTGTGCCAAACCATAAGTCAAGTTATGAACGCAAAGGAAAAGTTCTCGAAGGAAATTAAAAGTGCCACTTCAGTGAACACATGAAAGTAAAACACCCTTATTGTTCACATGGAGAAAGTTTGAGTGGTCTGGATAGAAGATCACACCAATCACAACATTCTCTTAAGCAAAAGCCTAATCCAGAGCAAGGCCTTAACTCTCTTAACTTCTGTGAAGGCTGAGAGAAATTAAAAAGCTACAGAAGAAAAGTTTGAAGTTAGCAGAGATTGGTTCACGAGGTTTAAGGAAAGAAGCCATCTCCATAACGTGAATTTACAAAGTGATGCAGCAGGTGATGATATGGAAGCTGCAACAAGTTATGTAGAAGATCTAGTGAAGATAATTATTGAAGAACAACAGATTTTCAATGTGGATGGAACCATGTTTTATTAGAAGAAGAAGTCATGTAGGACTTTCATGGTTATAGAGGAGAAGTCAATGCCTGGCTTCAGAGTTTCAAAGGACTGGCTGCCTCATTAGAGAATGAAGCTGATGACTTCAAGTTGAAGCTAGTGTTCATTGACCATTTCAAAATTTCTAAGGCCTTTAAGAATTACGCTAAATCTACTCTGCCTGAGCTCTATAAATGGAATAACAATGCCTGGGTGACAGCACATTTGTTTACAGCATGGCTTGCTGAGTATTTTAAGTCCAATATTGAGAACCACTTCTATTTTTTGGGGGGGGCGGGGGGGATGGAATCGCATTCTGTTGCCCAGGCAGTGCAATGGTGCAATCTTGGCTCACTGCAACCTCCGCCTCCCAGGTTCAAGCGATTCTCCTGCCTCAGCCTCCCAAGTAGCTGGGATTACAGGCGTGTGCCACCACGCCCAGCTAATTTTTTTGTATTTTTGGTAGAGATGGGGTTTCACCATGCTGGCCAGGCTGCTCTTGAACTCCTCACCTCAAATGATCCACCCACCGTGGCTTCCCAAAGTGCTGGGATTACAGGCATGAGCCACTGTGCCGAGACCCACTTCTGAGAAAAAAAAAAATTCAAAATAGGTGCTCATTGACAATGCACCTCATAACCCAAGAGAACTGATGGAAATGTACAGGAGATTAATGTTTTCTTTTATGCCTACTAAGACAATATCCGTCCTGTAGCCCATGGATCAAGGAGTAATTTTGACTTTTAAGTCTTATTATATAGGAAACACTTTTTGTAAGACAGTAGCTTCTATAAATCCTAATTTCTCTGATGGATCTGGGCAAAATAAATTAAAAACTTTCTGGAAAGGATTTATTATTCTAGATGCCATTAAGAAATTGCCACATTCCCCACCCCAACCTTCAGCAACCACCACCCTGATCAGTCATAAGTCATACTGAAGGCTCAGATAATAGTATTTTTTGGCAATAAGTTATATTTAAATTAAGGTATGCACATTAATTTTTGCACATAATGCCATTGAACACGTAATAGACTACGGTATAGTGTAAACGTAACTTTTATATACACTGGAAAATAAAAAAAATTTGTGTGACTCACTTTATTGTGCTATTTGCTTTATTGCAGTAATCTGAAACCAAACCTATAATATCCCCAATTTGTTGTAATGCTTGTAATTTGTTGTGTGCCAGAGTAATTGAAACAATATGTAATATACTACATATTTTACTTACTTATTGTTCCCCACTATAATGCAAGCTCTATGAAGGCAGGATGTTTTATATATTTTGTTTACAGATATGTGCCCAAGACCTCCCAGACTGCCTAGAGTGTAATAGGCGAGTACTCAGTAAGTATTTATTAACTGAAAGGATACATTGAAAAATTGTTTCATATACTTCTGTGCTAGTTTGGTTGAACATTGAATTCTAGGTTTAAAATAATTTAATTTCACAATTTCAGGTGCGTTTTATTACCTTCTCCTTCCCATTGCGACTAATGAGTAATATTGATGACCTCTAATACTCATTCTTTTGTAAAACTCCATTTTTCCCATGGGAGGTTTGATACTTTTTTTCTTATCCCTGGATTTGTGAATATCTGAAATTTTACCATGTTATGAGATTTTCTTTTTATCTTTTAGTTTAATCTCTTTGATGCTCAGAGGATCCAGTCTAAAGATTTATCTCTGTCTAAAGATTTATCTCTATCTAAAGATAGAAAATCATTTTCTATCTTTTCTTTGATTACAATATCTTCTTTTTTATTGTAAGGGCCTCTTCTTAGAGTTTTCCTTGTCAAAATACCTTAGCTGGTTCTTCCCACGCTTTCCTTTTCATTTTGTTTTTAAATTGGTGGAGAATTTATGTACAATTCCTCGATAATCCCAACCGTCCCTGTACTAGCATCTTTTAAAGCATCTTTCTTAAAATATTAACCCCAGGGCAAGATTCCTTCTGCCAACTGAGAACTTGGCTGTCCCAACTTTAATAAATCAATATTTCAGTTAATAACCTTTGGTCACCTCAAGGCTGACTCAGGTCTTTGTTCTTGTTTTACTTTGAGTTTGGATTATTTCTGGAATTACTTAAATTCTATAGTAGTTGTTGTCTGAGATTTCCTTTCCTCGTGTTCCTCTATCAACTCAACCTCGTGTATTTTCTATCTTCCAGGGTTCCTCAAAATTTTAGTCTTTCTAGTGGTGCTATTTATTATATTCTAATATGATATATTTGTCCTTTAAATATATATATATGTATTTGTTTTTGTAGGTAATTTCTGCCAAATCTTTGTAAGAGGAGACCCTAGTGAGTATGCTTGATTTGTTACTTTTATCCAATCTTAATTTAATCACAAATCCTCTGACAAACTAGGTGTTCTTAACCCCATTTTACAGAAAATTAGTGGACAAATTCAGTGTTAGGAAGTTTTTTTTTTTTTTTTTGACAGACTTTCACTCTTGTTGCCCAGGCTGGAGTGCAGTGGCGCAGTCCTGGCTTACTGCAACCTCTGCCTCTTGGATTCAAGCGATTCTCCTGCCTCAGGCTCCCAAGTATCTGGGATTACACCATGCCCAGCTAATTTTTACATTTTTAGTAGAGACAGAGTTTCACCATATGGCTAGGCTGGTCTTGAACTCCTGACCTCAGGTGATCTGCCTGCCTTGGCCTCCCAGATTGCTGGGATTAAAGGCATGAGCCATCATGCTCAGCCAGAATTTTTTTTTTATACTTTAATTTCTGGGGTACATGTGCTGCACGTGCAGGTTTGTTACACAGGTATACATGTGCCATGGTGGTTTGCTGCACCCATCAACCCATCATCTACATTAGGTATTTCTCCTAATGCTATCCCTCCCCTAGCCCTCTACCTCCTGACAGGACCCAGTGTGTGATGTTCCCCTCCCTGTGTTCTCATTGTTCAACTCCCCACTTATGAATGAGAACATCTGCTGTTTGGTTTGCTGTTCTTGTGTTAGTTTGATGAGAATGATGATTTCCAGCTTCACCATATACCCGAAAAGGACATGAACTCATCCTTTTTTATGGCTGCATAGTATTCCATGGTGTATATGTGCCACATTTTCTTTATCCACTCTATCATTTATGGGCATTTGGGTTGGTTCCAAGTCTTTGCTATTGTGAACAGTGCTGTAATAAACATACGTGTGCATGTGTCTTTATAGTAGAATGATTTATAATCCTTTGGGTATATATCCAGTAATAGGATTGCTGGGTGAAATGTTATTTCTAGTTCTAGATCCTTGGGGAATTGCCACACTGTCTTCCACAATGGTTGAACTAATTTCCACTCCTACTAACAGTGTAAAAGTGTTCCTAGTTCTCCACATCTTTTCCTGACTTTTTAATGATCACCATTCTGAGTGGCGTGAGATGGTATCTCGTTGTGGTTTTGATTTGTATTTCTCTAATGACCAGTGATGATCAGCTTTTTTTCATATGTTTGTTGGCCATATAAATGTCTTCTTTTGAGACGTGTCTGTTCATATCCTTTGCCCACTTTTTGATGGGATTGTTTTTTTCTTGTAAATTTGTCTAAGTTCTTTGTAGGTTCTGGATATTAGCCCTTTGTCAGATGGACAGATTGCAAACATTTTCTCACATTCTGTAAATTGCCTGTTCACTCTGATAATGGTTTCTTTTGCTGTGCAGAAGCTCTTTAGTTTAATTAGATCCCATTTGTCAATTTTGGCTTTTATTGCCATTGCTTTTGTGTTTTAGTCATGAAGTCTTTACCTATGCCTATGTCCTGAATGGTATTGCCTAAGTTTTCTTTTAGGGTTTTCATGGTTTTAGGTCTCATGTTGAAGTCTTTGATTCAACTTGAGTTAATTTTTGTATAAGGCATAAGGAAGGGATCCAGTTTCAGCTTTGTGCATATGGCTTGCCAGTTTTCCCAATACCATTTGTTATGTAGGGAATCTTTTCCCCACTGCTTGTTTTTGTCAGGTTTGTCAAAGATCAGATGGTTGTAGATGTGTGGCATTATTTCTGAGGCCTTTGGTACCAGTATCATGCTGTTTTGGTTACTGTAGCCTTGTAGTATAGTTTGAAGTCAGGTAGTGTGATGCCTCCAGCTTTGTTCTTTTGGCTTAGGATTGTCTTGGCTATGTGGGCTCTTTTTAGGTTCCACATAAAATTTAAAGTAGTTTTTTCCAATTCTGTGAAGAAAGTCCATGGTAGCTTGATGGGGGTAGCATTGAATCTATAAATTTCTTTGGGCAGTATGGCCATTTTTACAATATTGGTTCTTCCTATCCATGGAATGTTTTCCGTTCGTTTGTGCCCTCTCTTATTTCTTTGAGCAGTGGTTTGTAGTTCTCCTTGAAGAGAGGTCCCTCACATCCCTTGTAAGTTGGATTCCTACTTATTTTATTCTCTTTGTAGCAATTGTGAATGGGAGTTCACCCATGATTTGGCTCTCTGTTTGTCTGTTATTGGTGTATAGGAATGCTTGTGATTTTTGCACATTGATTTTGTTTCCTGAGACTGCTGAAGTTGATTATCAGCTTAAGGAAATTTTGGGCTGAGGCGATGGGGTTTTCTAAATATACAATCATGTCATCTACAAACAGAGACAATTTGACTTTCTCACTTCCTATTTGAATACCCTTTATTTCTTTCTCTTGCCTGATTGTCCTGGCCATAACTTCCAATACTATGTTGAATAGGAGTGGTGAGAGAGGGCATCCTTGTCTTGTGCCTGTTTTCAAAGGGAATGCATCCAGCTTTTTTCCATTCAGTATGATATTGACTGTGGGTTTGTCAGAAATAGCTCTTATTATTTTGAGATATGTTCCATCAATACCTAGTTTATTGACAGTTTTTAGCATGAAGGGCTGTTGAATTTTGTCGAAGGTCTTTTCTGCATCTGTTGAGATAATCATGTGGTTTATGTCATTGCTTCTGTTTATGTGATGGATTACATTTATTGATTTGCATATGTTGAACAAGCCTTGCATCCCAGGGATGAAGCCGACTTGATTGTGGTGGATAAGCTTTTTGATGTGCTGCTGGATTTAGTTTGCCAGTATTTTATTGAGGATTTTCACATCTATGTTCATTAGGGATATTGGCCTGAAATTTTCTTTTTTTGTTGTGTCTCTGCCAGGTTTTGGTATCAGGATGATGCTGGCCTCATAAAAATAGAGAGGATTCCCTCTTTTTCTGTTGATTGGAATAGTTTCAGAAGGAATGGTACCAGCTCCTCTTTGTTCCTCTGGTAGAATTTTGCTCTGAATCCATCTGGTCCTGGACTTTTTTTGGCTGTAGGCTATTAATTGCTGCCTCAATTTCAGAGCTTGTTATTGGTCTTTTCAAGGATTCGACTTCTTCCTGGTTTAGTCTGGCTAGCAATCTATCCATTTTGTTGATCTTTTCAAAAAACCAGCTCCTGCATTCATTGATTTTTTGAAGGGGTTTTTATGTCTCTATCTCCTTCAGTTCTGCTCTGCCCTTAGTTATTTCTTATCTTCTGCTAGCTTTTGAATTTGTTTGCTCTTGCTTCTCTAGTTCTTTAATTGTGATGTTAGGGTGTCGATTTTAGATCTTTCTTGCTTTCTCTTGCTGGCTGGAAGATTTTTAAAGGAAGGAAGTGAGAGAGAAGGCAAATCAATGGCTAAACAGGTTTATTTACAAGAATAAGCCTGCTAGGGGTCCCAGTCAGGAATCTGGCTGAGACTCTGACAGCTTACAAGGTGAGGTTTTTATAATGCCATTTCTATAGGGGAGGGGTTGGGGAAGCCCTGGCAGGTTGACACTGTAGGGACCTGGGGAAGGACGTGATAATGGCCAGTCAGGTTTTGTTGTGGTCAGGGTTGTTAAGCTCTGTTAAAGGTACGGGTGAGATTGACCTTTGCTTTGGTTTTGGGAACACCTACACCAAGGTGGGAAACACAGTTACCAAGGTAGAAAAATGGCATCGCTATTGTGAATTCTTACACCTAGAACTTTAGACATTTGGTTTTAATTAGCAACCCTCTTGACAGACATGGCATGAATGTTCTTTGGTTGTGTAAAATGGAATAATCTTCTAGTTAAATTATATAAAAGGGAGTTGGTAAAGAAAAAATATGGGGTGGCTGAAAGAATCAGAGGTAAAAATGAAGAACCAGTCTCAAAAAGTCAAGATGGGAAAAGTCCAGGGACGTATGCATAGAACTAATAATGGAGCATCTTCCTGGGACATTTTAACTGAGAAGAATAAATAGCTATTCTTTTCAGGTTCTGTATTATTTTGCTGAAGATGGAAATCTCACGGAGAGAGCTTAGGTTTAGACTTAATTTTGTTTAAGGATGCCATCTCCTCATTTGCAGATGGGACATTGAGCTTTTCTGCCAAGACTGCCTTAAATTGTGAGCAAAGCAGATCATCAAAGCAAAATCAGGGTGCTATTAGCAGAAGCGGGAACTGATGTTGGACAGGCAAACACAACGGAACTCACTAGACATAAAAACTCCTTGGAGTCATGGTCTTATTTAATTACTTGACAGGCGTTCTCAGAACTGGAACTGTGCTCAACGAACACTGCAAATCAACAGTTACTCAATGAGGCTGCCCTAATTTGTACAGCCAGGCACTCTCATTACTGCACTCTGCCTTACTCCTATTGCCTACTATCATTGCACTCCTTTATATAATGATCAAAGACTGTTTCCTTAAATTATTAAGCAGTATTCGACTAAGACTTTAACTGTTTTCTATTTATCTTTAGGATAGTGACAGAATAAATGATGTGGTAAAATAGCTAGCTCATTCAGCAAAATTCCAGTAATAAGAGTATTTGTGCAAAGGTCAATCTAAATTAGGGATGGCTGTATTATGGACTATTTTAATTCTAAATATTTTGTGTTATTATAATTAGAAGGATTATTGGTAAGGAACTCTTGCCAAATAGGATCCTTAAGGTCAATTTTAATTGAAGGGGCATTTGTAATTAACTCTTTCCAAATAGAGATGTTAAAGTCCCTGAAGCCATTTAGCCATTTTAATCTTTTAAAGAAGTCAAGTACCTTATAATATCATTTTTAATTTGCTTTGTAAATGCCTTTTTCAGAGCTCATCTATAAATTTCAACCTCTCTAGTTAACTATATATTTTATTTGGTTTGTGCTGAGTACATGAAGTTTTACTATGCTTGAACAGTAATTTTTCACCACAAAAGTAACTAAATGTAACAAAATAATGTAAAAAATAATGAACACCTACTATGTGTTAGATACTCTACTAGGTTTTGGGAATGCAGTGATTAATATTACATAGTCTGACTTCATGGAGCGTAGAGTCTAATAGGAAACTTTTTCTCTACATAACCAATTACCTTCTTGCATTTAGAGTTTCATTATGATACTAAACAAACTCTACATATTTTTGGAAACTCATCTATTACAAAGAAGTATACATATTAGTTAGAAAATCAGACGGTTTAACATCTCGTACCAATGTTGTCCAATAGAACTTTCGGCATTGATAGAAAAGTCCTCTGTGTGGGCAGTTCGATAAAAGTAGACACTAGGTACACCTGACTATTGGAAATTTTAAATGTAGCTAGTGCAAGGGGAATTGAATTTTATTTTTTTCATTTCCCTTTTTTATTGATACATAATATTTGTACCTATTTATGGGGTACATGTGATACTTTGTTACGTGCATAGAGTATGTAATGGTTAAAAGTCAGGATATTGGGAACTCTATCACCTCGAGTATTTTTCTTTTCTATGTCTTGGGAACATTTCAAGCCCTCTCCTCTAGCTATTTTGAAATACACAGTGCTTTGTTGTTAACCATGGTTACCACACTCTGCTGTCAAACATTATAACTTTTTTCTCCTATGTAACTGTATCTAATTGTATGTTTGCACCCATGAACCAACCTCTCTTCATTCTTATGCCCACCTGCCCTACACACCATTCACAGCCTCTAGTATCTCTCATTCTACCCTTTATCTCCATGAGATCTACATTTTTAGCGACTACATGTGAGTGAAAACATGCAATATTTGTCTTTCTGTCCCTAGCTTATTTTACTTAATGATCTCTAGTTCTATCCATATTGCAGCAAATAACATAGATTTTGTTCTTTTTTATGGCAAAATACTATTCTGTTATGTATATTTATCATATTTTCTTTATTCATTTGTCTGTTGATGGACACTTGGGTTGATTCCATACCTTCACGATTGTGACTAGTACTGCAATAAACATGCAGGTATTCCTCTGATATGCTGATTTCTTTTCCTTTGGGTAACTACCCAGTAGTGAAATTGCTGAATCATATGGTAGTTCTATTTTTAGTTGTCTGAGACATATCCGTATTTTTTCCCGTAGTGGCTGTACTAATTTCATTCCCACCAACAATGTGTAAGAGTTCTCTTTTATCTGCATCCTCACTAGCATCTGTTATTATTTTTCTGACTTTTTAATCATAGCCATGTATTTGTATAGTTTCCAAACTTCCTCTTGTTATTGATTTCCAGTTTCATTTCATTGTGGTCTGAGAAGATACTTGATATAATTTTGATTTTAAAAAATTTGTTAAGACTTGTTTTGCATTCTAACATATGGTCTATTCTGGAGAATGTTCCATGTGCTAATGAGAAGAATGTGTATTCTGTACACACTGGATGAAATGTTCTGTAAATATCTGCTAGGCCCATTTGGTCTAACGTGCAGTTTAAATTGCATGTTTCTTTGTTAATCTTATGTCTAGATGATCTGTCTAATTCTGAGAATGGAGTGTTGAAGTTTCCAACTATTACTGTGTTGAAGTCTACCTCCCTTTTTAGATCTAATATTTGCTTTATGTATCTGAGTGCTCCAGTGCTGTGCATATATGTTCAGATGGATATATCCTCTTACTGAATTGGTCCCTTTATCATTATATAATGACCTTTTTTGTCTCTTTTTACTGTTTTTTGACTTAAAGTTTGTTTAGTCTGATATAAGTATAATATAAGCATAGTAACTCCCATTTGCTTTTGGTTTCCATTTGCATGAAATATCTTTCTTTCATCCTTTTTCTTTCAGTGTGTATGTGTCTTTATGGGTGAGTTGAGTGCCTTGTAAGCAGCATGTAACTAATTGGGTTATGTTTCTATATCCATTCAGCTCTTCTGTATCTTTTAAGTGGAAAGTTTAATTTGTTTATATTCAAGGTTGTTATTGATAGTGAGGTCTTATTTTCACCATTTTATTAATTGATTTCTGGTTGTTTTTGTATATTGTTTATTCCTTTCTCTCTTATTGTTTATCATTGTGGTTTGGTGGTTTTCTCTAGTGGTAACATTTGAGTCCTTTCTCTTCCTTATTTGTGTGTTTACTCTACCAGGGGCTTCTATGCGCTCATGTGTTTTCATGAGTGTAGGTATCATCTTTCACTTACAGGCGTAGGACTTCCTTAAGTATTTCTTCTAGGGCCAGTCTAGTGATTAATTCCCTCTGCTTTTGCTTGTCTAGGAAAGATTTTATTTCTCCTTCATATGAAGGAAAACTCTGCTGAGTAAACTGTTCTTGGCTGGCAGTTTCTCTCTTTCAGCACTTTGAATATATCCTTCTAGTCTCTCCTCGCCTGTAAGATACCTACTGAGAAATCTGTTTGGTCTGATGGGATTCCCTTATAAGTGTCTAGAGGTTTTTCTCTTGCTGTTTTTAGAATTGTTTCTTTTTGACTTTTGACATTTGACTCTAATTGTGCCATAGAGAAGAGCTTTTTGAATTGTAACTATTTGGGGATCTCTGAGCTTCTTGTGTCTCTAGGTCGAAATCTCTGGATAGACCTGGGAAGTTTCCAGCTATTACTTCATTAAATAGGCTTTCTCTCCCTTTTGTTTTCTCTTCTCCTTCTGGGGCACTGAAAATTTGAATATTTGGTCACTTTGTGATGCCTCATGTGTCACATTGGTTTTGTTCATTCTGCTCTTTGAAAAATTATTTTTCTGATTGGGTTATTGCATAAGATCTGTCTCGAGCTTTAAAATTCTTTATTCCACTTGATCTAGTGCTGATTGGGTTATTGCATAAGATCTGTCTCAAGCTTTAAAATTCTTTATTCCACTTGATCTAGTGCATTATTGAAACTTATGAACATATTTTATATTTCATTCAATGAATACTTTAGTTCCAGAATTTATGTTTGGTTCTTTTTTATGATACCTATTTGGTACATTGCTCATTTGTATACTGATTTTTAAAAAAGTCTTTGTATCATTTTTCTGAGTTCTCCTATATATAATTGAGCTTCTTTAATATCATGATTTTTAATTGTTTTTCTGGGACTTGTTGAATTTTTTAATTGAAATCTGTTGCTGGAGAATTGCTGCATTCCTTTGAAGGTGTCATATTTCCTTGTCAGTCCTTCCTTCCTCCCTCCCTTCTTCCTTTCCCTTCCCTTCCCTTTCCTTTCCCCCTTTCCCTTCCCTTTTTCCTTTCCTTTCTTTTTGTGTGTATGTTATTACATTGATATCTGCTCATCTGGTGTAACAGTCGCTTTTTCCAATTTCTTGAATTTACTTTCATAGGGGAGGGCTTTTTCCTAAAGATGTATCAATAGTGTTGGTTGGATAGGGCACTTTGGTTCTAATTGTGGGTGCAGGCAGTAGGGAAGTCTCCATGTGATTTCTTCAGCAGTAAACAGTGACAGTGGGGTCATCGATTTCCCCAGTGGCTTAAGGTATGGCTAGTAGCGGCCATGGTAAAGTTTTTATGGGAATGAAGATGCCAGGTGGACCAGTCATCAGGCCTCAATAGTGGCAGCAGCAGGCTGAGCATGGTCATCCTTGGGTCCACAGGAGGCATATAATGGCACTGGTATTAGTGAGTCCAGGTTGGCTAATTCTTGGGTCTCCAGGCAGTTTTCCTGGGTTGTGGTAGTGCCAGTGAGCCAGTTGGGTGAGTGGGTCTTTGGGTTCGTGAGCAGTAGATGTGACATAGGCAATGGCAGTAGCAGTGGCATGACAACACTATGACTCCCAAGCAGTTTATGCTGGTGTTGGTGGTGGCTGCAATGAGCTTTTGCACCAGTCCCCAGTCACACAGTTGGTGCATATGGGTGGGTGCCAGCTGTGGTGGTAGTGACAGGTTGGGTGGGCTTGACCTCAGTTCCTCAAGATAAATGTTCAGGTGCCAATCATAGTGGGCCAGGATGGGCAATCCCCAGGTGTCCTCAGCCCCCTGGGTGGTGTGTATAGGCACTGGCTGTAGTAGGCAGGGGAGGAGCGATCCCTAGGCTTCCGGTGGAATGCCCAGGTGGGGGTGGCTGTGGCCATGCTGCAGCCCTGTTACAGGGGAGGACGAGTTACTTTCAGTGACAACAGTCAAAGGCAAGCAGGTGTAGAGCAAGCACTATGCTCTTACTTTAGCTCCAGCAGCAGTGGCCTACAGCGGTGGCCGCTGGAGGTGGGAGAGTCTGCTCTTGGGGCGCATGAAGATGTGTAGTGGCTCTGCTGCTGAGGGCAGTGGGGTTGTTACCAATGATTCCCACTGTGACCCTGGTGGCAACCCAGCTGTGGTGGTGGCTGCGTGTTGTGGAAGTGAATGAAGCTCCGGGGATGTGGAGGTGCAGAGTCTGTTGAGCCTCTAGCAGAATGCAGGGTAGAGAGGGCTAGGATCTCAAAATGGCACTTTGCTGCAGCTGCTTAGGACTTAAGGGGTGCGTGGGATCAAGCATGAGCTCCTTTTCCACAGCAGTGTTGTTGTTCAGTGTCCAGGTAGCTCCCTATGTTAGTCTCAGGGCCCGTGAGGGTTCAGTGGCAATTCTGTGGCTAGGATTGTGGGAATCTAGGAGGCTGGGAGTGGTGTAAGGATTTCTATCTTTAGACTTTAGTGAAGCAAAAGTGAATTCATGTCTTCCTCTACAACAAAGGGATTTAGGAAAAAATACGAGTGTCATGAAATGAAACAAAATAATGACCCATATTTTGAAATACTTAGAGTTCTTATGAGACTAAATCTAAGTAATATATAGTACAAAATAATTTTGGTCCTTAAATTTTTAATGTATATCCAGAAAAAGGATTCTAAAACATGTTATTTATTTACATAAGACCAACTTCTAGTAAATGTTTTCAACTTTATTATGCATTCAGTAACACATGGAAATGAGTGAAGTTATTGGAATTATAAACCATATGAGGTGACAAAGCTCGAAGCATCATCCCCTTATAAATGAGAAAACTGAGGTGTAGGGAGATTGAAAAACTTGCTTAAAATCTGTACAGACAGGCTTCAGGGTGGTAAGATCATATTCTCCCATCATGTCTCTTTATTAGAGGTATGGACTGTAAAGCTTAGTGCCTTATTCTCCACTTTTCCACACTACTTTGCCTCATATTTATAGAGCATTTTAATAATTTTCTTTGGATTTGTAAGCCAAACATGTATTTTTAAAATATGTGAGTTGAATAAATTCAAACATTATTTTTTTAAACATTGTGGCACCAAAATGCTTATTCTCAGCTCGGGTTCCCCACCACCCCCATACTGAATCTAAACTTACACAAATATTGATTTACAAGCAAGCATAATGACTACAGGAAAAAAAGTTTAATTTTGTAAACTACGGGATTTTTCAGGCGTAAGGGTTTAATTGAACTATTTAGGGAATTAAAAAAGATGTGAAAGCCTGCCTATATCTTTAAACTCTAAGGAGTCACTCATTTTCAGCTGCAATTTATACTACCTAATTGAAAATACAAGTAAACCAATCAATTATCCAGTCTGAGAAGACAGAATGAAAAGAGATATGAAAATAATTTAACTTTGTAGTCAAGTACTAACAGTGCTTAGGAAATATAGATTGTTCATTTGGCAATAGTTCAGGAAAAAATAAGATTTAAAATAGGATTACAGTAGTTCCTCCTTATTCGTGGGGGATACATTCTAAGCCCCCAGTGGATGCCTAAAATTGCTGATGGTGCTGAGCCCTATGTATACTATGTTTTTTTCTCATACATACATCTCTAGGATAAAGTTTAATTTATAAATTAGGCACAGTAAGAGGTTAACAATAACAATATAGTAGAACAATTAAAACAATATGCTATAATAAAGTTATGTGGCTGGACATGGTGGCTCACACCTGTTAATTCCAGCACTTTGGGAGGTCAAGGCAGGTGGGTCACCTGAGGTCAGGAGTTCGAGACAAGCCTGGCCAACATGGTGAAATCCCCGTCTCTACTAAAAATACAAAAATTAGCGGGACGTGGTGGCAGGTGCCTGTAATCCCAGCTACTCAGAAGGCTGAGGCAGAATCGCTTGACCTGGGAGACGGAGGTTGCAGTGAGCTGAGATCACGTCATCGCATTCCAGCCTGGGGGACGAGAGCGAGACCTCATCTCAAAAGTAAATAAATAAATAAATAAAATAAATAAAAGTTATGTGAATGTGTTGTCTTAAAATATCTGCCATAAGTAATATTTCCAGATACCTGTTGACCCTGGGTAACTGAAATTATGGAAAGAAAAACCATAGATAAGGTAGTATACTATATAGAATTTCTCATTTTTTTCTTTACAAGAGACTCTCATAGATTATTTACAGAATGATGCCTAGCACATTACGACCAGCTGGAAAACAGATGCAACTGGAAGCCTTGATTGTCAGTTAGTTTCGAGGTCAGGAGCCAAACTTGCTAATTTTACCATAGTAATAACAACATGATTGAAGATTGAGACATTTGGTATTGTTACCAAAACACCTGCGAGTTGGTCTCTGTCCTGCTGCTCGCGGCACAGAAAGCCAACCACTAAGGCGCCGGGTACTACCGATGAAGGAAGGAAAACAAGGAAGACAGCTTTAGTCAGGGGCTGCAGTCAAAGAGATGGCGGTCCTAAATCCACCTCCCTAACTGACTAAAAGCAGGGGTTTTATATAGTGGGAGGAAATGTAACGATGTGTAAGAAAACAGGAACTAGGAAGGGGCAATGAAGCAATCATGATGAATGAGAGGTCTCTCACCTCATTGTCTGGATGTGGTGATGTGGTGAGTTTCAGTTCTTTGATACTTTCTTTTTGAGTGGCCTGAAGGTCCTTTCCTGAGGAAGGAACACAGATAAAATGAATACAAGTTTCAAGCTTTAAGACCAGAAGTGTCAATTTCTATGTTTATTTAAAAAACAAGCAAAAAAATTGTCTATGGGACTGTTGGGTCAGTTTCAGCATTGCCTCTAACAAGGATCTCCTGCTTTGGCACAATCAAGAACAGTACAATCTTATTAAGGTTTTAGAGAGGTTATGTTTAGGCAATTGATGAAATGGAATGTTTCGAAGGGTTTTCGCCAGGCACATGCTTAAAGACCCTTCTCACTGGCTAGTAGGTGAATATCTGAGAAAATAAATAATGTGTCTTCAGAGAGGATTAACTATAGGCTTTTTAAAATTCATTGAGATGATAAATTGCCTTCTTTTCGGATTTGGTAGCAGGTATCCGTGTTCTAATTTCGAGGGGGGTGGCCTTTATCATTTCTAGCAACCAGTACAATACATGTGATTACAGCCTCACAGAGAGGAGAGGTCATAGCCTGTGAACAATGCAACTTAGGTCAAATTCAGGTTCTTTCATTTTCTATCTGACATTAGCAATTTACCTTTCTAAGAAGCAGTCTACTCAACTCTCACTTGTAATAATAACACACATGTTGGAATGATTGTGAAAAACAAGTATATAAATTTATGTAAAGCATTTAGCATAGTTGTGACTGTCTAGAGGAAATCCTTAGCTGAGTGTGATCAAAGGGGCACCATTTCAGGTTCTTTTCTTTGTTATTCTATAACTTTCCCAATTCTCAAGTGGAAGTTAATGCCAGAGTTTCATATATATTAATTTTGGTTTATAGTATATGATTATATTTTAATATTAGGTAGATTGAAAAGTTTGTCATGCATCATTCTCAATCATTCTATTGCTTCATTGCCCTTATAAAACCTTGAGTTAAAAAAAATTCCTCTAAATATTTTTCAAGACAGATATTTGGACCAATTCAAACCAGCTGACCATTTAAATTTAAAAAAAATTTATATTGCCCAGATTGTAAAGGTCATGTAGACAGTGTTTCTTTCAGAAAAACAACCGAATAAGGCTTATTGCTTTTTAGGCTTGCTATGGGTTAGCAACATGCTACGTTTTAATTATCCTGGTTTGCCAAATAACACACATCTGCTCCCTTTCCGAAGGCAGTGAGAGGTGACAATGTGCTAGCAGCCGTCTTGGCACCTCTTCAGCCGTGGCGTCTGCTCTGGCCATGCTTGAGGAGCCCTTCAGTCCACCGCTCCACTGTGGCAGCCCGTCTCTGGGCTGGCCGAGGCCGGAGCCGGCCCCCTCTGCCTGCGGGGAGGTGTGGAGGGAGAGGCGCAGGCGGGAACTGGGGCCAACGCGAGCTCCGAGTGGGCGCGGGCTCGTTGGGCCCCGCACTGAGAGCAGCTAGCTAGCTGGCGCCGCCGGCCAAGGCAGGGATGGGCTTAGCACCGGGACCAGCAGCTGCAGAGAGTGCGCCAGGTCCCTGAGCATTGCCACCCCGCCCCCGCCGAGCTCAAATTCTCGCCAGGCCTCAGCCACCTCCCCACGGGGCAGGGCTCGGGGGGACCTGCAACCCGCCATGCCCGAGCCCCACCGCCCCAGGCCCCGCCTCCGCCCCCCGCGGGCTCCCGTGTGGCCAGAGCCTCCCTGATGGGTGCCGCCCCCTGCTCAGCAGTGCCTAGTCCCACTGACCGCCTAAGGGCTGAGGAGTGCAGGCGCCTGGCGAAGTACTGGCAGGCAGCTCCACCTATGGCCCCCGCGCGGGACCCACTAGGCAAAGCCAGGTGGGCTCTTGAGTGGGGTGGGGTCTTGGAGAACTTTTATGTCTAGCTAAAGGATTGTAAATGCACCAATCAGCACCCTGTGTCTAGCTCAAGGTTTCTAAAGGCATCCATCAGTGCTCTGTGTCTAGCTAATCTAGTGGGGACTTGGAGAAGTTTTATGTCTAGCTAGAGGATTGTAAATGCACCAATTAGCACTCTGTGTCTAACTTGGGGTTTGTGGATGCACCAATCAGTACTCTGTATCTAGGTAATCTGGTGGGGACTTGGAGAACTTTAATGTCTAGCTAGAGAATTGTAAATGCACCAATCAGCACTCTGTGTCTAGCCCAAGGTTTGCAAACGTATCAATCAGCACCCTGTCAAAACAAACCAATCAGCTCTCTGTAAAATGGACCAATCAGCGCTCTGTAAAATGGACCAATCAGCTCTCTGTAAAATGACCAATCATCAGGATGTGGGTGGGATCAGATAAGGGAATAAAAGCAGGCTGCCGTAGCCAACAGCAATACTCAGCTTGGGTCCATTCCAAAGTTGTGGAATGTTTGTTCTTTTGGTTTTCGTGCTAAATCTTGCTGTTGCCCGCCTTTTGGGTCCACACCACGTTTATGAGCGGTAACACTCACCGGGAAGGTCTGCAGCTTCAGTCCTGAAGCCATCGAGACGAAGAATCCACTGGGAGGGACTAACAACTCCGGACAGGGCGCCTTTAAGAGCTGTAACATTCACCGCAAAGGTTTGCAGCTTTACTCCTGAAGCCAGCGAGACCGCAAACCCCCTTGGAGGGACAAACAACTGACACGCCGGCTTTAAGAGCTGTAGCACTCACTGGGAAGGTCTGCAGCTTCATTCCTGAAGTCAGCGAGACCACGAACCCACCAGAAGGAAGAAACTCCGGACACATCTGAACATCTGAAGGAACAAACTCCGGAAACACCATCTTTTAAGAACTGTAACACACCGCGAGGGTCCGCAGCTTCATTCTTTAAGTTAGCGAGACCAAGAACCCACCAATTCTGGACACAGCAGCTTTTTTTCTTTATTTTGAGATGGAGTCTCGCTTTGTCTCCCAGGCTGGAGTGCAGTGGCGCGATCTTGGCTCATTGCAAGCTCCGCCTCAGGGGTTCCCGTCATTCTCCTGCCTCAGCCTCCTAAGTAGCTGGGACTACAGGCCCCTGCCACAAGAGCTGGCTAATTTTTTGTATTTTTAGTAGAGACGGGATTTCACCGTATTAGCCAGGATAGTCTCTATCTCCTAACCTCGTGATCCGCCCGCCTTGGCCTCCCAAAATGCTGGGATTAGAGGTGTGAGCCACTGCGCCCGGCCACAGCAGCATCTTGATGACCATATGATACAGCTTTTTCGTGAGTCAAATCAACTTGTTATTTTAATTTCCGGTTGTATGAGTCTCAGTGAGAAACTTAACATCTCTGACTTTGGTTTTCTTGCCTAAAAATGATTGTTCAGAGAATTAAGTATATGTACACACACATATATATCATAATATTTGACTCATAGTAAACAGTAAATGGCACTCATTTTTAATAACTTGAAATAGAAATGATGTATGCTAAAACTCACCCATTTGAAGCATGCATTTCAGTGATTCTTGGTATGTCAGCAGAGTTGTACAACCATCACAATTTTAGGTCATTTTTATCACTCCCCCCAAAAAAACTCTCACGCCCATTAGCAGTCACTCCCCTTTCCCCCTTAGTGCCTACTCTTCTGCTTCCCCAAGCTCTAAGCAAGCAGTAGTCTATTTTCTACCCCTATAGAGCCATGTACTCTGGACCTTTCATATAAACAGAATCATGCAGTACATGTTTCTGTGTGACTATTTTATTTTCTATTTAGCAAAATGTTTTGAAGTTTCAGCCATGTTTTACAGCGTATCATATATCGTTTCATTTTCAATCATTGTGTGGCTATACCACATTTTGTTCATTTGCTCATCAGTTTGTGGCTATTTGGGTTGTTTCTGCTTTATGGCTGTTAGGAATAATGCATGTCTAAAGTTTTTGTGTGGACACATGTTCTTTCTTCTCTTGTGTACCTAGGAGTAAAATTGCTGGGTCACAAGGTTACTGTCTGCTTATCATTGTGAGGAACTGCCAAACGGCTTTCCGAACTGGTGGTGCCATCAGCACCCATTTTTGATATCTTAAGGATGATAATCAATTCTCTGGTGAGAATAAAGTTAGGACTACATCAGATTTGACGTACTTCTAGAGCTGGAGTAATGGATGCATCCTCAGATATCATCCAATAAATTCTAGTTTTCCTAACATTTGCTAGGGGACTTGCTGGAATTGAGCTGTTACTAAGAAGAGTAAGAACATCAGGCCTTAGTGAGCCAGTTTTAGAGTTAGCAGAATATTACTGGCTTTGAAGAAAATTAGGTCTTTTAAAAATACCAGTTTGTGGCATCAGAGAAGCATCAGAAAGCTAAAACATGTAACTGCCTTTTATTAAAATAAGTACCAATAAGGTGGTGAAATAATGTATCCGGAAACAACTATTTGGATGGTAGACTAATAGTACCAGGTGAAAGACAGGCAAATTATAAAAAGTTTTTAGCAAACCAGAACAACGATAGCAACCCACAGGAAATATTATGGGGGCATGGAATAACCTGCCTGCTTTTAAATAATTTCTTCTGTATGACTAGACAGCTCTATACTTGATGTGATGATTATTGAGCCAAATATAATTCATGTCATTAACATCCCCAACTCGGGAAGCTGGAACTCAGCTGAGGACAGTCCTTGAAAATCACTCATTTCCACATTAGCAATAAGGTTAGTTAATTAAGGGAAAGTTACTTATATTTGAAGGCGTGCAGTTAGACATTGTTACAGTTTATAATCAATGCTTTAAAAAACTTTCACTTAGTGTTAGAGAAATCAGTCATTTTTCAGAGTACTATATTATTTAAGCTCAGAGATAAGTGTTTTAATCTTGTTCATTGCCTGTTATTAACTCCTATGAAATAACTCATTGAGTTGAATTGGTGTGAAAATATGATGAAGTTCAAGCCACAAATCAAACTGAATAGTTGGCTGAAAAGCTTCGACTCTTCCTCTACTCACTCTGTGAGCCTGTATGTAGAGGGTTAAATTCCCACAATAATTTAAGGGTCATTGGACACCTTCACTACTTTTTTCCTTTATAAAGATGTACTTGCAGACAACTTTTATGCAATCGACAAAGAACTGCTGGTAGAGCCTGAAGCAGAAGCAAGTACGCCATCTGTTTTTATTTTTGAATAAATAAGCAGAGCACTGTACAGTGAAAACAACTAGAGGATAAATGAATGCACACACTCATTTAAGCTGCAGTGAAGTCTGTTATTTCTTTTGGCGTATCATTAGTCAAAGTCAGGTAATTTCGATTGAAGGGGGGTATTTGTATTAAATAAGGAAAGTAGTTTACAGACCAAGCAATCCATTAATGTCATGGAACAAAGGAAAATTATATGCTCTGCACAAAATATTTTTGAAAAGCTAATTCAGGCCACAGAAAAACTTCGATATTTCAGAAGCTTTGCTATTTCACAGACTGATTTTGGCCACAGCTGCACATCACTTGCTGGTGTGGGAGAAACTTTAGGGATAGCAACTCCAGAGCTACAAAATTTTAATAAGCCAACTCATGCCTCAAGAGAGTTTAATAAAACAAGATTGTATGAATATGCCACCACTATGAGGTCAATGCTAAAATTAAAACCCAATGAAGGGCAGTAATATCTGGGATGTGATTATTAGCCTATAACTGGCTCATATGTGATGGTACAGTATCCCGGACTTAACGATAACACCATTAATTTAAAACAGAGAGGTCAGAATGATTATACTTTGTTGAGTAGCAGAGAAAACAGAAAAATACAAAAACTTTTAGAAAAGACGATTCTTGTTTTGGCGGGGCTGGAAGTATGCAGCATTGATGTTAACGTCCCTCTAATTTGTTGAAACGTGAAACATGGAATAGTAACACAAAAATATCAAAACACAGTCAGGGTTCCCAGGACACTTATCAGTCCTACATATTCAGACACTTATAAATTTAGCCTGCAAGCGGGCACAGTTTGTGAGTCTAAGTTTGTATCATATGAACTGTGGTACAGCCACAAGATAGCGCAATCTGAGCAGCTGTGAAATCAGAGGAAGCCTGCTGTTACCTTCACATGGTGAATTTGCTGAGTGTCAGGAGATTCAGACACAAGGTCACCTAAGAGGGCAACACTGGAGATACTTCCAGGGGTCCCGGCACTGAGAGTTTCTTGGGGGAATAACTTGGCAACTGATTAACTTGGAGATGATCAGCAACTCCATTTTATCCTGGATGTCTTATGATATGAAAGCTGTCTTTACAATTATAGCGTCCAAAACCCACCTATTAAATGTTTGTAAAGCACTTAGAACAATGAGTACACAGCTCATGCTATGCATGTGTTTATTGGAAAAGTATGCTTTCAGTTTTATAACTTCCAGCAAATACTAACTCTCATGTTAAAAAAGGGGATATGAGTGGCAGGACAGCATATGGAGCTTCGTGCCTTGTTTATTAGATTCTCCAGGAGATTCTGAGCTGTGGCTCATTTGATCATTCATTATGACTCACTGCGATTGGGAAGGTGAGGTGACATTACACAACAGAACCCTTGGCAGGTCCAGCTGCCAGTTTCCTTTAGTGATGTGCATAATCCACAGTAATCTTTAAACATGACCATTTAATTCAGGGCGACAAAGCATGATATTGACTGCTCAGATCAATGTTCTTTTCACAAATCTCTTACCTTTATGGAAGACAAACACAGAACCATTGTTAGAAGCAACGGTCTGTGGAAATTAATGATTTACGAATAAGAGATGCAAAACTGCGTCTCTTGTGGCAGATATTTAGAATGGAAGTACGATCCTTATGAGGTATATTGAGGTGAATTCTATCTCAAGAAGTTCCTCCTCTAAAATGTTCCCACAGAACAAAACAATTTATAACCAAGCTTTCTTGTTTGTATCTCTTGAAATATCGTACACTTCTTAATGGTCTAAAAGCAACTAATGATTTCATCAACATCATAATTAGGGTTCTCTAGAGGGACAAAACTAATAGGATAGATATATATATAAAGGGGAGTTTATTAAGGAGTAAACTCATGCAATCATAAGGTCCCCACAATAGGCTGTTTGCAAGCTGAGGTGCAAGGAAGCCAGTTTGAGTCCCCAAACTGAGGAACTTGAAGTCTGATGTTCATGTTCGAGGGCAGGAAGCATCCAGCACAGGAGAAGGATATAGGCTGGGAGCCTAAGCCAGTCTAGTCTTTTTTCACGTTTTTCTGCCTGCTTTATATCCTAGTTGCATTGGCACCTGAGTAGATGGTGCCCAGCCCACTGACCCAAATGTTAATCTCCTTTGGCAACACCCTCACAGACACACCTAGGATCAATAGTTTGCATCCTTCAATCCAATCAAGTTGACACTCAGTATTTTAACCATCACAATGATCAAATAACATGGAACTAAAATGTAAATTGCATGTCATACAAGGCAAACAAGTTTTGTAAGCACTTTCTTTTCATTTACACAACTGTTTTTAAAAAATAGATTTTATTTGTTTAGAGCGGTTTTATGCACATAGCAATATTGAGCAAACTGTGCTGAGATTTCCCATATACTCCGTGGCCCTATACATGCACAGCCTTCTAGACTATTAACATCATCATCAGACTACATTTACACCGTGGAATACTATGCAGCTATAAAAAGGAATGAGATAATGTTCTTTTCAGTAACATAAATGGAGTTAGAGGCCATTATCCTTAGCAAACTAACTGAGGAACAGAAAACCGAATACTGCATGTTCTCACTTGTAAGTGGGAATTAAATTATGAGAACACATGGACACATTGAGGGAAACAACACACACACTGAGGCCTGTTAGAGGGTGGGGCATGGAAGGAGGGAGAGGGTCAAGAAGAATAGCTAGTGGATGCTGGGCTTAATACTTGGGTGATGGGATTATCTGAGCAGCAAACCACCATGGCTTATGTTTACCTGTGTAACACATCTGCACATTCTGCATATGTACCCCAGAATTTAAAATAATTGAACTTAAAAAAGAAATCAACACCAGACTGGCACATTTGTTCAATTGATAAATGTACATTGGCACATCATCACCCAAAGTCCATAGTTTACGTTAGAGTTCACTTGTATGCTCTATGGGTTTGGACAAATGTACGATGATGTGTATCCACCATTAAACTATCATACAGAGTAGTTTCATTGCCCTAAAAGTCCTCTGTGCTCCACCTACTCAGTCCTCTCTCCTCTAAACTCCTGGCAATCACTGATCTTTTTACTGTCTCCATTGTTTTGCCTTTCTCAGAGTATCATCGAGTCGGAATCCTGCAGTACATAGCCTTTTCAGATGACTTTCTTCTTTTGTTTAGTAATGCACATTTAAGTTTCTCCCATGTTTTTTTTTTTTTTTTTCATGGATTGATAGGTAATTTCTTCTTAGTGCTGAATACTATTTCCCCTTTTGGGTGTACCACAGTTTAGTTGTCCATTCACCTATTGGAGGACATCCTGGTTACTTGCCAGTTTTGGCAATTATGAATAAAACTGCTGTAAGCATCTGTGTGCAGGGTTTTTTTTTTTTGTGGACATTTTCAACCAATTTGAGGAAAGTGAAAAGAGCACAATTGTTGGAATGTGTGATAAGACTGTGTTTAGTTTTGTACGAAACTGCCAAACTGTCTTCCAAAGTGGCTGAGTCATCTTGCATTCCCACCAGCAGTGAAGGAGAGTTCTTGCTGCCATATCCTTTTGCGGCATTTGGTGTTGTCAGTACATGCTCTTTTAAAATATAATACTAGGTAATCAGATATAATATTGATTTCAGAAGTTACCAAGACACTCTGACTAGTTAGGTTGCTGTCTCATTCTCTCTGAAGATGCAAATTTTGTCCAGAAATATAATACTCTGAGAGGAAAGCTGCTGTACTTCCTTGCAGAAATCCATTCTTTACAATATCCATTGAGAGTTTACTATATAATGTCATTGTTACAGTGAGCTATGTACATCATCTATGATAGTCATTCACCAATGTAATATTCATTGAAATAAGTATCGAATGAGCACTAATATGTAACAGATCCTCTGCTAGGCACTGGAGGTTCAAGGGTGGACAAAGTATTACAGTCTCTCCCTTTAGGAGCTTACAATTTAATGGTGAAGAAAGATCTTAATCAAATAATCACACCAATGAACCTATAACTAAAAGTGGAATAAGTTATAAGAAGAATAGTGCAGGAAATGAAGAAGGTATGTAATAAGGAGATCTGACCTAGTTTGAGAGTGTGTGGTGTATGGCAGGGGAGGAGGATGGGTCAAGGTCATGGGACACTTCCCAGACAGAGTGATGGTTGAGCTTAAATACGAAGGATGAGAAATAATTTAGTGGGTATTGCAATATTCCACCCCGTTTCTCTCTTCAGAGCCCATGCACCCATCTCCCACTTGCTGATGGTTGGCAGCTGTGTCCTCCACTGCAAATTGCCCTCAGCCTATGGGAACTATATTGGTCAAGGTTACAGCTCCTCCTGCTTGCAGGGGGCATCCTGTGGCCAACAATGAAAGTGAAAATGCTAAGGCTCCACCTCATACCTATTTGAGACAACGCTGAAGGATCTTCCCATTTCCAGATCTTAAGTTTGTCTGAGGTCTCAGTGGCAACTGCACTGTAGGTCAGAATTTTCCTCTGCCCAATCCCTCTGCTTTTACTTCCTTGCAGCTGTACCTCCTGAGATTTCAATATATTTCAGCACACAATTCTCTGCCTCAAAGGCAGGTGAAGGCAGGTAATGGTATCAGTTCTAGGAAGCAGAATCTAAAATGGAATTTGGGAGATGGATCACTTGCCAGCTATATGGCACTAGGACCCTATCAGTGGTGGCGGGTGGTGTTTGAATTGCTCCTGGCATGTTGCAGTCATGTGACTGTTAAAATTTTCACCGGTAATGAACTGTGACCGGATACCTGTGGAAGGAGATGCATTGACAGATGCGTTATTTTTGGTTCTCAAGAGAGAAAAGGGAAAACTATAAGGACCATGGAATTAGGTTACTAGAGCTCCACTGATTTGTTGAAAAGATATAATTACAGGCTCAGGGTGATCAATTACCTATTATAGGCAACATTAAAAACAATAAACCCCACAACAACTGGAGAATCTCATATTTTGCCTTCTTACCAGAGGGCAAAAAGATAAAGGACCCTGATAAGAACATAATCATAAGAGGTAGTGGACATCCAGAGAAGATTGAATTCTGAGACCTGATGGATTTTTTTTTTTAACCAAGGTTAGGGCCCTAATAAAGAAAGAGTGAGACCTTGAGAATTGGGATCAGCTCAACCTTGAACACACAAATTATTCCTATTTTTCTGGGCCTGTAGAATTGGCCAACTCCCCCTTTTTAGAAGGTAACTCTCTCTAACCCATCCTCCTATCCTTGCCTTTGCTTGAGGATCATAAATAGATTGCAGATGAGGTAGATGTCTTATAGAATAATGCTTGTTCCCAATTAGGATTTACTCCTAACCACTTTTCCTCACAGTCAGACCAAAACAGAGGTTAAATTGCAGCACAACTTGGTGACGTGTGCCAGACCTGGGAAGGGAAGAGAGGGCCTATGTATCAGTGGAGCAGGGTGATCTGTTACTATGTACAGCGAGAGCTGGAAGCATGTGCGTAGCAGAGCTCTCCAGTGATGTTGGATCAAGGAGCAACCAATTGATACAGGTTGCTTTTCTGTGATACGGGGTTTAACACACTGGCAGGTGCTCCTAGAAATTTTAAAAAGTGATGTCTTGCATTAAATGAAGTGGATATGATCAAACTATCAGGGCAGACAAAGGAAGAAAGAACTAAAAGGCTCTGAATAGGGTATCCTGGAGAAGATATACTGTGGAAGGTTGGAAAACCTACTTGCCTACTAAGTTCTGCAGCATAACATTCCATTTACTGAACAGAGAATGTGCTTTTGAGAGGGATGCCAGAACTTCATCATTTAGAAGCTCTGCTGTGTCTGTCCTCTGCGAACTGGACTCCTTGTAAAAAATGGTGATGATAGGGTTCCATAATAATATAGACCATGTAAAGTACTTAATTGCCAGAAACAATTACTGGAGAGGCAGTTACTGCAATGAATGGAAAGATCAAAGTGGTAGCTAGGGGTCCCAATCCACAGAGAACCGTGGAGGTGGTTAAGAGAACATTGTGATTTCAGGGACAAGATAGATGGGCAAGTAACAAGATTTTTACTTTATTCGTGCAATCAAAGGAAATCAGGGATGAATGATCAGAAATCCAAATGCAGCTGCCAGATTCTGGACCTAGATAGTTCTCAGATATGGAATCGCTTTACTGACAAAAAAGTCAGGTCTCCACCAGGACTTTACAGCACTTTGACAAGCATATTCAATAGCTGTTTCCCCGCTGTTCCCAAAGGTATCTCTAGCCATTTACTTAGATAATCATGCATTGGCAAATGGGAAATAACTACACATTTTCAGGATTATGAGACATAGAGTCTGAATTGACATTGATACCCATTAATAACTTAGCCCTCCTGAGTGGGGACATATGGAAGCCAGGCAATAAATGAATTCCTGGCCCAGGCCCAACTTATAATGAGTCCACTGGGTTTAAAGACTGTTGATTTTTATTTTCATAGATTTTGAATTTACATTTGGGATGGATAGAGGTGGTAGTTGGCAGAATTTTCCTATTGTCTTCTTGGTCCAAGGATGAAGGTAGGGAAAAGGGCACCGAAAGTACTAGTATAATGCCTTGAAACTGACCCACTGCTCAGGAAAAATAGCAAATCAAAAACAACAGCAGATCATAGGGGGACAGGCAGAGATAAACATGATTTTAAAATATTTAAAGAATGTGGGACTAGTATTTCCTGTCATATCCTCAATGAGATTCAACTGGTCTAGCCTTTACTAGGACTGGATGGATAATGACAATTTACAGTGGACTACCATAAACTGTACCAAGCAGTGGCTCTTAATTGCAGTTGCTGTGTCAGATGGTGTATCTTTACTAGAGAACATCACAGCCTGTGAAATACGATACAGACCCACTGAGAGATGCATTTTTTTTCCATTCTATCAGGAAGAAGGATTAAAATCCCTGGTTAATGTCCTGGATGCTTGGTCTGGAATTTGAAAAGAGAAAGATTAGAAGCTCAGAGACCAAGAGATCAGAAGAAGAGGCACATGGATAGACCTATGGGAGTGGGCACAGAATGTGACGATCTCTGTATCACGGGTTAACCCACCAGAGGCACTAGTCAAACAAGGCCTCCAATGAACCAATCACTTATTTTTCATGTGGTTAGTTGACATCAGCCAGTCTCTGTCAGTCACAGGGCTGGCATAATTGGCACATAAAGTAGCCATGGTGGCAGAAGTGGTTGTGAAAGCCCAATCGCACAGGCTTTCTCTCAACAATAATGATTTTGCTATAGCCTCTGCCAAAAGTCCAGCTTGCAATATCAGAGACCAATATTATTTAGCCCTCGGTATGACACACTTTACCCAAGGAATGGAGCCTACCAGAGAGTTGACTGCAATGGACCTCTCTTACCCCTGAAGAAGCAGTGATTTATCCTTAATGGAATCCACAGATAGTTTGGGTGTGAGTTTTTATTTCCCACCGCAAGGCCATTGCTAATACCACTAGCTGCGGATTTCTGAAGATTTTGTCTGCTGATACAGGATACTGTGTAACCTGTCCTTAGACCAAGAGAATCAAATGATAACAAATGAGGTGTAGTTGCAGCAGAGGATGTGTGACTACACGCTCCAGTTGTTTTATATCATTATTCTCAGAAACCAAAACCTGTTAGTCTGATATACTGGTAAAGTCATGTTTAAAACATGCAACTGAGGTCCTTGGTCGGAAACCATACCGTGAGGATGATACTCACTTCAGGACGTGGTATTCACTGAAAATCAATGACTATTATGTTGTTCTGTATCTGCTTTAAGCTAGAATACATGGATCTGGGAACCAACAGATGGAATTAGAAGTGGCGTTGCTTTCCATCACCCCAGTTTTCTCTAGGGCATTTGTGTTTCTGTTACCACAGTTATAGTCTCCATGAGTCTAAAGATCTTGGTTCTCAGAATGGTAATGCTTTCCACTGGAGGACACAGTAGAGTTCCATTAAAGTTTAAGCTAGTTCTTTCATCTGGTTATTTTGGTCTTCTCATGGCAAAGGGCTGGCAATCAAGTGAAGGAGTCACCATTTCAGTGGGTGGTCAGCTCAGATCAGCAGGAGGAGGCAGGGCTGCTGCTGTACAATGGGGATGGGGTGGAAAGTGCTTGAGCTCAGGTGATCTACTAAAACATCTCTTGGTGCTCTGTTGTCCAATTTTAATGTTAAATGGAAAGGTACAGTATCCATTATCTGAGAAGGACATAATAACTACTGGGACTCAGACCCCTTGGGGATAAGGGCCTAGGCCCCCGACCAGGCAAGCCACCAGCTGGACCAACAGAGGGGCCAGGCAAGGTGAAAACAATCTGAGTGCTGGAGGAGAGGATGATGAGGGTCAGTTATGGCCTTGAGATTAACTTCAATACAGGTTGTTTCCTCCCACTTGCTTCTACATTCTCCCAGAAGTAAGACCAACCAGCACCCTGAGAAAGCTGTTTCCAGATGGGGTTAACTTTCTATAAAAATAAGCAAATTGGGGAATGCAAGGGATATTGCAGTACTTCACTCACATTGCATTCCCAGGACCAATGCACCCCTCTCCTGAGCTGCTGGTCATATCAATTACTGATAGGTCATGGCTGCATCCGTCACAGGGAATTGTACTTGGACACATGGAGCTGCAATAATCAAGTTTATACCCTTTCCCAGGGCAGATTTTGACTAGTGACTGTTGTGAGTACGTGAACAGCCAACCCTTTTCTATGACTTGGGGCTAACCTGAAGGACTATCCCAGTTCCAGAGCTTTCCTTAGGCAGGTGGAAGTCTCAATGGCAACCACATTGCATGTCAGCTCTTGCCCATCCCTGTCTTCTCCAATTCCTTACAGGTGTAACCCCAAGAATGCTTCTCCATAAGGTCATGGCCCTGATCTTCTAGGATTTGTGTCGTTATAAAAGGAAGCAGCAAAGAGCTCTCTCCCTCTCTCTGAATACACGCACTGAAGAAAGGCCATATGAGGTCTTAAGAAGACCATCTCCAAACCAGGAAGAGGGTCCTCACCAGGCACAAAACCAGCTGGCACCGTGATCATTAACATTTAGTCTTCAGGCCGGGTGCGGTGGCTCACGCCTGTAATTCCAGTACTTTGGGAGGCCGAGAAGGGCAGATCACGAGGTCAAGAGATCGAGACCATCCTGGCTAACACAGTGAAACCCCGTCTCTACTAAAAATACAAAAAATTAGCCGGGCGTGGTGCTGGGTGCCTGTAGTCCCAGCTACTTGGGAGGCTGAGGCAGGAGAATGGCATGAACCCGGGAGATGGAGCTTGCAGTGAGCCGAGATTGCGCCACTGCACTCCAGCCTGGGCGACAGAGCGAGACTCCGTCTCAAAAAAAAAAACAAAAAACAAAAAACAAAAAACAAAAAAAAAACATTTAGTCTTCAGAACTGTGAGAAAATGAATTTCTACTGCTTAAGCCACCAAGTCTGTGGCATTTTGTTATGGTGGCCCAAGCTGACAAATACACCATGTCACACTATTTCCAGGCACTTAATCTATGATACACACTAAAATATTCCAGAAGCAGGCACCTCTATCTGTCCTGAGCTCTAAGGAAGATGTTGGGTTGTAGAGTTTCAGAAACAGTTCTGGACTGAAGAGTTCTGGCAATAATTTTAAAGGAAGAGACTTTTAAAGGTATATTCGAGACTCTAAAGAGGAAAGAATCACCTATAAATTGAAAAAAAAAAACGCTTTTCTCAGAAAAATTTTTAATCTCAACTATTTTAAAGCTAACACAGTAAGATTTTAACAGAATGATTTTGGCAACACAGAACATGTGGATTATAATTATTTAAGTGCAACAAGATGCGAGACAGGTAAATATACACTTTATTATTGAATTTGTCTGTCAAGTTGCTTGATGTGTATTTAGTCCAACATACTGAGTAAAAGAGTATTAACAGGAATGGTACAAAAGAATCATATGCCCTTTAACTGGACCCCCTGTAAACTCTTCTACCTGCATAAGCAATGGAAGGATCTGAAGCCCAGGCTGGAGTCCAGTGGGATGATCTTGGCTCACTACAACTTTTGTCTACTGGATTCAAGCAATTCTCCTGCCTTTGCGTCCCGAGTAGCGGAGACTACAGGCATGCACCACCACACCAAGCTAATTTTTGTATTTTTTAGTAGAGACAGGGTTTCACTGTTGGCCAGGCTGGTCTCAAACTCCTGACCTCAAGTGGTTCACCCACCTCAGCCTTCCAAAGTGCTGGGATTACAGGAGTGAGCCACCACGCCTGGCCCACCAATTGGGTCTTAAATGTAAAGAAAGAGCAGGGAGGTAGACTAAAGAAGAGAGAAAAATTCAAAAGAAGAAAACAAGGAGATGTAAGAGAAGATAAGATTTTAAAAGAGGTCAAGTTGAGGATGAAAGAAATGGCTGGTATAGAGCATTCACAGATAAGGGAGAAATGCTAAGGCCACATGTAATATTGAAAAGTCCTGGCAATAACGCGTGCGCTCGTGCACTTACACATACACACACACACAGCAAACAAAAAACTGTAGCTCAAACCATCTTTCTTTCCCCTTCCATTTCAGTCATTTCCACCCATCCCCTGCCCCTAGGATACTTTAACTTGTTTAGTTCAAAGCAGAAACAAAGGGAACTACTTTACCACTTTATTTTTATATTTCCGAACGTAGAATCCAACATAGCATGGGGTTTGATGCATGCGTACAAATGCCGTGCCCACAGCAAACCTCAAAGTAATCAGGTCCCCTAACAAAACTGAAAGGGCTTGGAATCCATCCCCCTGTTACTGATACTACATTAGTTCATTCCAGAATTCAGTAAGAGAGGATCATTTCAATATTGATTTAAAAATTACATTTTCTCCAAAGGAAAAAAAAAACCTTCTTTTATAGTTTTTCCATAGTGAATACAAGTCATACTGAGTGGGAAGGGCTGGAAAGAGAGTCCAGATTTTTTGTGTAAAACTTTTTCTCTTCTTTAAAAAGGTTATTATTCATGAACAAGATATTTGAACTACGCTTGTAGTTGCTATTTTATCTACCCTTAAAAATAACTACCCTTGTAGTTATCCAAATAATGGATATTAAGGTTTAGTAGTTTTTATTTGCTTTGGGGTGTGAGTTATCATAGTCTCTTTTTCTAGGAGTCTTCTTTTCTCATTTAAGGGTGCAAAATATGTTACATCAAAATCCAGTTTCTAAGAAACATTGTTTTAATTGAAACTTGTAGTTTTTAATATACCTGACTAATGTTTAGGAAGAGACACCTGTTTCCAATACTTCTGATTTTTCCATCTGTTAGGATGTGCCTTAAACTCAAGAAATAGGTTTTGGCTATAAGATCCTCTAGAGTAAGGTCTAGGTTTTGTTTCTCTCTCCCTAGAGTATAACAAACTGGATAGGCATACAATAGCTTCTTTTCCAATTAGAACTGATTACACTTTTTTCCTAAAATAATTTATTTCTAATGTCTGTTACAATATGTGACTAGAAAATATTCCACTATTCCACTCTTGCTGGCCCTCCCCTCCCCTCCCCTCCCCTCTCCTCCCCTCTCCTCTCCTCTTTCTTTTCTTTCTTGAGATACAGTCTCTCTCTGTTGCCCAGGTTGGAGTGCAGTGGCACGATCTCTGCTCACTGCAACCTCTGCCTCCTGGATCGAAGCAATTCTCCTGCATCAGCCTCCTGAGCAACTGGGATTATAGGCATGCGCCACAACACTCAGTGAATTTTTGTATTTTTAGTGGAGACGGGGGTTTCGCCATTTTGGCCAAGACTGGTCCTGAACTTCTGACCTCAGGTGATTCACCCCCCTCGGCCTCTCAAAGTGCTTGGATTACATGTGTAAGCCACCACGCCTGGCCGTCTTCTGTTTCTTCTACATGTTGTGGTGCATTTTCCTCCTGGGAGTTCTGAAATCAATCCAGTTGAAACTTTAAGCAGCCTCAAGTTTTTCTCAGCTTTTAAAATGTACTTTATAATTTTTTCCGTTATATTTATTAAACTAGTTGGACCACAGTTTATTCCATGACAATGAGTTCAGTATTAAATATTTATTGAGCAGTTTCTACATGTACAGCAGCACTCTAGATGACTTTTTAAAAATGAAACTTTGCTGTACTTCTAAATTATTGCACAGTCAGAGATGTTTCAATAGTATATATAAATTTTATTTATTCTTCCTAAAGCTGTTTTCTCAGCCTGGGTATGGATATGCATTAGTTTCCTAGGGTAGCATTACTTCAAAACACTTTCTTCACTAAGTGGTGACATCTTGTGGCTTTTTTTTTTTTTTTTTTTTTTTTACCAGAAAATGAGTAAATACATGGAGCCGGTCCTGAAAACTCATCACCTCACTCATGAAAGAAAAACTCATGTGTGTTCAAAATTGTCTTCTCCGTGATCACAGATAAAATTCCCCTAAAATATTTTATAAGTCAAAAATGAAAATGGTTTATTTCTCTGAAAGGCTTTCTACTGCAGCAAGGTTGAGGCTGCTGGTAATTTCCTTTGATGCAGCATATCTGTCTCCAAGCCCCCTTCCAGTCCACGCTCTGGAATCTTCCACTGCTGATTTAGATCATCTTGTTTACATAGGAGTATAGCCTCACTCTGGCAAGACTAATATATTCATATTTTCCCCTGCAGATGATGGATTTGCTCAGACAGAAAAAAATGGAGACTAAATCTAAACATGCACAGATGTAGAGAGCTTGTACAGCTCCTGGAAAAAGTGGTGCTTTAGATGAGACATTATCTACTGCATGACACAAACATGTCCCTTATACCACCATTGCTCGGGTGCTGTAAATGCCATGCTTTGCACTTCTGTAGAAATAAATCAAAGCACATTACATAATGATCTTGGGTCAAAAAGTTATTTTCATAAACATTTGATGTGAAATAATAAAAAAAGAACTATTTAACTGACAGCTCCCCAGCATGAAAAACATCACTAGTACTTCCCAGGGGACAAAGCAATAAGAAGGCTAGAGGAGACAAAATGGAACGCTGAAGTTAAAAACACGGGTAATTGGCCCTGTGTATCTATGCCGTCCTTACTACACTGATACTATTGGGCAGCATCCAAAAATCAAACAGCAGTGCTCCTGAGAGGGAGCAAATTAGAACATAGTCCTGAGACATGCCAGGGTTCCTTTGGTGTCTCATAACTTTAAGGTTTCCTGACTAGCATTTGCTCTTCTGGAATATTGTTTACTTTCTCTTTACTTTCTACAAATACACTTTCTCTGTGAAGTTCAATACAAATGTTCAGCAAAATTATCAGCTAACTTTTATTAACATTTTGCTTTACAGCAGCATCTAAGCCCTTAGGCTCATATTTAAAGTGGATCAAAACAGTTCCTTTATGGCCAACAGCTTCATGCCTGTAGATTTCATAAGTAGAACCACTTTCCGGATGGCCAGATTTTAAAAGCTACAATTTATTCCTCTAAAACTCCTTAAAATTTTCTATCCTTGTGGTAGAGAATTTTTGATAAAATCTCCTAGGTGGACACCCTGTACAATGGAACAAGAAGAGGTCAAAGATACTTTTGGGGGTTTTGAGCCTCAGTGCTGGAGAAAAGGGAATCATCTGGGAGGGGCAGTAATAAAGAAGAATTTATATTTGCAGGCAGCATACTTAAAAGACAATATAGGGGCTGGGTGCGGTGGCTCACACCTGTAATCCCAGCACTTTTGGGAGGCTGAAGCAGGGGGATCATCTGAGGTCAGAAGTTTGAGACCAGCGTGGCCAACATGGTGAAACCCTGTCTCTACTAAAAATACAAAAAAAATTAGCCAGGCATGGTGGTGGACGCCTGTAATCCCAGCTACTTGGGAGGCTGAGGCAGGAGAACCGCTTGAACCAGGAAGGCAGAGGTTGCAGTGAGTCGAGGTTATGCCACTACACTCCAGCCTGGGCAACAGAGTAAAAAACAAAACAATATGGGGCGAGACTGTTTACTAAAACTTGAAGAACAAACAATTATCTGGCCTGTTTTCTGGTCAGCTTTGTCCCATCTTCCTGCTCTGGATGTCCCTGGGTCATAAAACACATACATTTGGAAGTAGAGAAGTAACAGCTATATCTTGCTCCTAACAAATTCCATTGCATTACTTGTCATAACTTTATATAAAAATACTATACAAATTTGACATATTTTGGGCACCATCCATGTACCAACTGCTTTATTAGTTAGTTACACCTTCTATGTTATTTATGTTAATTTTTCAGAATAACTCTTATGTGGGAGGCATTATTAGGTAACAACCCTATGAAGGAGATAGTTGCAAAAACTAAGCCTTGTAGAGCTTAGGCAACTTACTCTAGTTACATAATCATTGGGTGGATGGAATGTTTGCATCTAAGTCTCTCCAGGAAATTTTGTGGTATCTCCACTAGCATTTGTTGCTGTTTTTCTGAACTAATTGAGAAATCCACAGTGCACAATTTTAGTATTCTTTCTTTGATTTCCATTGATCTGAATGCATGCAGCATGCTTTTCTGTTGCTGTAGTCTCAAACGTCACTGTTCAGTGGGTGTATAGTGAAAAAGCAAACACCGGGCTTTATCAGAAGCAAATTCCTTTCTAGTATCTTCTTAATGACCCTGTCTTCGATGCAGCTACTTTGCTGCAGTTTTACGTTTCTATGGTAGCAACCCTACTTCTGAAAAGCCATTTAAAAAACATTCTGAATCCCCTGTCGTAGAGGCAACCTGTTATTGAGCAAGTGATTGCTCTTATGACAACATGATGTTACCGTAAGAGGGTCAGTTGTTGAGTGCAAGCCATACTCGGTCATGTAGAGAGAATTCAACATTTCAGAACTATAGACAAAGAACTTACGAAAGAGTATCATTAAAAATTCTGCACCGTGTTTCCCTATCATGCTTTTTAGATATACATGTCATGATTTTCTTTGACCCTGATCCTCCTTGTCATTCTGGGTTGTGGGTGGACTTAGCAGGTACTTGGCCAGAATATAGATGAAGTATACAGGTCTCAAGAGATCAAGTTAAGGGCCCAGTTTACTGAAGCTGCAGGGAATTGGAAGTCCAGAAGTCAAAGACCAAAAGAGACACAAGAAAATAGTAGATTACTGTGCTAAAAAATGATTCATTTTTATTTTTATTTTTTTTGAAACGGAGTCTCCCTCTGTCACCAGGCTGGAGTGCAGTGGTGCGATCTCAGCTCACTGCAATCTCTGACTTCCTGGTTCAAATGGTTATCCTGCCTCAGGCTCCTGAGTAGCTGGGATTACAGGCAAGCGCTGCCACACCCAGCTAATTTTTGTATTTTTAGTAGAGACGGGGTTTCACCATGTTGGCCAGGAGGGTCTCGATCTCCTGACCTTGTGATCTGCCCGCCTCAGTCTCCCAAAGTGCTGGGATTTCAGGTGTGAGCCACCATGCCCGGCCGCTAAAAAATGATTTAAAATCTAAAAACTCAGAGACCCCATTGATGGTAGTGGCAGGAGGGAGAACTGTGGAGAGAGAGGTATTGGGATTGTGATAGTTAGATCTTGACTGTGAAGAAAATAAAAGTTTTCATTCTAAGGGTCTGGGTCTCTGAAAATTCTGCAATACCAAGAAAGCCCAGTGAGTCTGGTCCTGCCAGAGTCTTGGCTTTTTCCTCTATGAACGCTCAGCACTTATACACAGGTTGGTCTTCTTCACACTTTTCTCACTTCATTCCCTTCACTTCCTCTGGGCTGTCTCATTGTATCCCACATTTATAACTGCCCGTTGTTCTGTGAAGACTCAAATCTGTTCCTAGCCAAGATTTCTTAAGTTCTAGATCCATGTAGAAAATGGCCTCCTGGACATTTATGTATGGACACCCAATTAGCACCTTAAAGTCACAATGATCCTTGCTCTGAAACTGCTCTATTTTGTTTCTTTGCTGTACCTATAAGTAACTTTTATTTTTCTTTATATATAATGCTTTTCTGTGGTCCCTAGATTTTCTCTTGCTGGTTCTTTTTTATGGACTGTCTTACATTTTTTCTGAGCCAGTTCTCCTTTTAAATGCCTTTTTATAGTTACAGAATCAGCCTTAGTGTTACATCTCAGTTGAAGCGTTTCTTCACCACCTCAGTTATAATTGAACATTAACTTCCCTACCCTTTCTCAATATATATCTTATCCATCCTTCCAGCACTGCTTCATACTATATTCACATGTATCTGTTTATAGGCCTGTTTCCACTATTAGTCTTTACATTCTTTTAAAAGCAAGAACTATTATATGTTTTACTTATCTAAAGTGGATGCTGTTGTTTCAAATACGAAAAACTCCAAGTAAAATCAGATATTTGTGTGTGTTGGAGGTGGAGTAGGGGTGAGGGATGTACTTCTATGCCTATTTTTCACAAATCCAAGGGAGAGGAGTGTAGCTTCTTGCATAGAGGATACAGAATTGCAGAAAATTTTGTGGATTCTTTATTTTTTATCTCTTTCTCCATTTCCATTTTTATTTCTCAGTATCTCTTAGATCTCTTTGTCTCTGCTTGGATTTACCCTTAGTCATACCTCCCTTTAGGAATGGTAATATATCTGCTGGTAGCCTTGGGCTCATGTAATCTTTACAAATTTAATCACAAAGGAAGAGAGAGATCTTTTCCTTCCAAATGTTTTCAGAGCAAATCTTGTGGAAACATTCTGATTAGCCAGGGCCAGGCTCTAAGCCTACTCCCAAAGCTAAAGTTTGTGTGTTGCATTATTTCATAGTTCCCCTGAACTATGTAGGTTGGAAGAGTGACAGTTTCCTTAAGAAAGATAAATTGAGCAAATGACTTAAGGTCACTATGCAAGAAAATAGAAAATATACTGTATACGAGGAATACAAAATCAATGATTTGTTGGTTGAATACATAACTGAATAGAAATAAATTTTAGTTCACCATAGAGAAGCAGATGGGTTAAGAAATAATTACCAAAGAATGGAAAAAGGAAAAGAAGTACTTGGTGGTGATTAGATACAGCCTGTGAGTTGCACTGTTATTATATTATTGTTATTAAATTTAGTGTTTTTTTAGTATATCATAAAATTGTGCAATCATCACCACCATCTATTTTCAGTACTTTTTTTTTTTTTTTTTTTTTTAGACAGAGTCGCTCTCTGTCGCCCAGGCTGGAGTGCAGTGGCACAATCTTGGCTTACTGCAACTTCCGCCTCCTGGGTTCAAGTGATTCTCCTGCCTCAGCCTCCAGAGCAGCAGGGATTACAGGCACATACCACCATGCCCGGCTAATTTTTGTATTTTTAGTAGAGATGGGGTTTCGCCATGTTGGCCAGGCTGGTCTTGAACTCCTGTCCTCAAGTGATCCGCCCACCTTGGCCTCCCAAAGTGCTGGTATTACAGGCATCTGGCGTATTTCCAGTACATTTTGGTCACCTGAAAGAGAAGCCCCATACCCATTAGCAGTGTACACGTTTTCTACTGAGATCTTAGGGTGTGTGCTTGGCTACACTGTACCACCAAAAATTGGATAGTGTAAGCAATGAGACATTATTAATCAAAATAAGTGGAAAAAATGGAATGTTCTGTTTGCTTGTGCCCTATTCCTGTCTTGGTCATGTGGGATGGTCCAATGAATGATTGTTTCTACAGAAATTTGACTAACCATGGTAGAAATGAGGAAGTCCTCCTTTCTCTTTTCATTGCTGACTCCACTTCTCGAGCAAACACCTTTCTGCACTTTGATGCATTTAAAGTTTATTTCTTTTTCTGTTTCTCAGGAAAAATAAAAAAAGTGCATTTTAATTATATACAAATCAACATTTATGTTATGCAAATCAATTTTTAAAATTAGCATATTGTGATAATTTATTAGTCTCCTATCACTAATACCTATAGTTTCAGACAGTGGAAAAGTATTAAAACAAATATCAGGTTCTCTTGCTGATATGCAGGAAAACAGTGACAGTAATTCAACCTGGAATCTGTTTCTCTAGAAGTGTTACCTCGGGATGTTGTTACAGATTATTGCTCTCCTCAGGTTTTTGAGCTCATGCAGACAAAATCCAGCAACCTCCTTTTCACTTGGCTGCATCTGTCGTGGCTAAACTCAGGGACAAAGCAACCACTGGAGAAATTAAATTATAGTTTGGAATACATAAAGAAAAGACAGGGGAGATGAGAATTGCACTTTCAGCAGTATCAATAGCAAATTCTGTTTTGACATCCCTCAGCAGCAGAATAATTTAACCACAGTTCTTTATTTGATATCCTGTGCTCTCTTTTGAAAACTTGTAACATCAAGAAGATACAACAAGCACTAGTTAGATGGTTGGAGGAAAATGAATGTATCTATAGATACCTAAAAAAGCAGGGTGATAAATTACGTAAGATAGAGGACTTGTCATTTCAGTGCTGCTAGGAAGTATCCACAAGGTCATAAGCAGGATGCTGGATTTCTTCTGGCCTCACCTTAAAGGGGCACAGTCATATGGAAGGAAAATTAGATTTCTCCTGTGCTTGTCTAGGAGTCCAAAGAAATAACAGTTGGAAGTTATCAGGGATGCACAGTTGATTCTCAGCAAGTTTGTTACTTTCATTTATAAGGTAACATATAAAGAGGCCCTGCTGGATAATTAGAATTGCTTAATAAAATAAATACTTCTCGATATTGTGAAACATTCAAACAGGGTTCATATGGCTATCAAGCATATATAGGAGAAATTATTTGTAATAAATTGTATTAAAGATGATAGAGCTTGAATAATTAAAGTCAGTACTGAAAAATTTCAACTGTGAAATGACCACAGACAATAATTATTAAAAGAATATCTATAAATATGCAAATAGGCTTTTCAGATGAAGAGGGTGTTATGTTTTTATTAATGAGTCAGGTGTTAGTGCCTACACAACAGTCACACTCCTTCAAAATAGCCTGGAAAATGGAACCCCAGCATTCTTTAGAGCCTGGGCAACCAAGAGCTTCATCTTTATTTCTCTAAGACAGTCATATAAATTCGATGCCCCTTGGTGGTACTTGGGTTACTAATGGGCATATGATGCCATCTGTCCAGTGTGATCTGAAGAGAACTTATCTAGAAGGAATTATTGCTGTTAAAATGGAACACGAGAAGAGGCTATACAGTCTTCTATTTTGATCTTTGATTATATTATAAATGGGAGAGGCATAGAGATGCCTGAAGCCTGCTGTAGCCAAACTCCTAAGATGTGGGTCTATAATGTAAGGATGGAGAACAAAAGATGATACGGTACCTGGTTTTTGAAGATATTGCTGGCAACTCAATTAACCAACTCTTGTACCGGATTAATTTTAGATTTCTTGTTATGCCATGGAGAGAGAGACAGAGCAAGAAGAAGAGTGAGGAGAGCAAGTGAGAGAGAGAGACAGAGAGAGAGAGAAAGGATAGTGAAGGTCATGGATACTTTGTACTGGGTGTTCTCCATAGTTTTATCCTGCTCTAGAAGTCTACGATTTATCTGCTTTGTCTGTTTCACAGAGTCATGAGAATAAAATAAAATATTTTTATGGGAAATGGCATTGAAATGGATAAAGCACAATGCAATTGTCAGGAACTATTAGTATTTGTTGGTAAGACTAAAATATAGCCCACAGTTCTTAAGTTGACAAACATTTATGGATTTCTGAAAAATTCAGATGTCTGTAGTAACAAAAAAATGCAGATATACATGAAATACACAATGACTAGAAGTTGACATGGGTAAGTTGGCAAGAACTGTTTTTGATAATGAAGAGGTAAAATCTTTATCTGGAAGGGAAAGAAATAATATGAAAGAAAAAATTTCATGGGGGTGGATTATCCTGTAACTGAAAGAACTAGGTTGCCTTAGTAAAGGGAGATTTGATGAGCATGAGAATGAAGGCAGCAGAAATTCCATAACTAATGAAAAAAGAAAACAAAAACAAAAAAATCTTGCACCATGCTTATGACTGCGACATTCCTCTAAGAATGTTCTCTCTGGCACTGCTTTTTTTTCACAAGTCGAAGTGGATTCTAAAACAATTCTTAGTTATCCATATCCTATAAAATAAAATCATCTGTGATGTTTTTAGCTGCCAGGTTAGCCAACATCTGTTGATTTCTCCATCTGCTTCTATGCTTTTTCCTGTTGCATTAAAAATACATTTCTTACACTCTTTGCACTGAAAGTTTCTTTTAAGCACATATATATGTGTGTGTGTATATATGTGCATCTGTATGTGTCTGTGTGTGTGCATCTGTATGTGTGTCTGTGTATGCATGTGTGTGCGTGTTTGCACATGTGTCTGCATATGTGTGTATGCATGTTTATGTGTGCACTTGTGTGCGTGTGTGCCTGTGTATGTATGTGCACATGTATGGTTGTGTGTACACGTGTGCATGCACGTGTGTGATCTGTGTGTATGCATCTGCATGTGTATATGTGTGTGTGCATGTGTTTGCACATGTGTGTATGTACATGTTTCTCTGTGCACATGTGTGTATGCATCTGTATGTGTCTGTGTGTATATGTATGCATGTGTGTGTGCGTGTGTGTGTGTGTGTGCCTCCTCTACTTGTTTCTAGATATTCTACCCTTTCCTTGCAGTTGTTCCTAGACAGCAACAGGAAGAGGCAGAGCACATGTAATTCAGTTTCTATCTTGGTCAATTTTAGTGACAGAAGTGTAGTTGCACTTAAAATATTATGTCGACAAGACGAAGAGATGGTTAATAAGATGCTAATATAAAATAGTCTGAGGTATAGAACAACAAAATGTAGTGCATTTATGTCCTCACCCAGTTGATTGGACTGTATTTCAACAATTCATGAGTTAAAACTAAAAGAGGTGGTGGAAAAACTGTCAGCATCTAATACTTTTCAAGGAAATTTTGTGAGGCTTAGAAGATTGAGAACGTGCCTTGGAGTTGAATGCTTTATGTGACAAGACGTAGAGTTCATGATGCAGAAAGGGCACAGCCACAATTGAATAAAAGCTGTATCATACTCTATTGAAAATGCAGTAATAGGACATTCCTTCGTGCAACTAAGATGTAGATGCCTCTATTCCAGGCGTGGGGCTAGGTATTAACAAGTACCAGTTAGCATCTGGTCAACAGTACATACAATGCCACATCTACCATTTCAGCACAGATAATTTCATATAAAGAATTGTAAAATAGGTATTAATGAACAGATAGAAAAACAATGGAGCACTTAGACCTCATGCAGGGAACAAGAGGAAGCAGTTAGTACTCCTAGAGTTGAGGAACAAAGAGCTGAAGTTGAAATTACTGAAGCCTGGAAGTTTGGAGTTGGGACGCTGGAATTGAAATTGACCTCTGAGGAGGGGTCACTACTCTGTGGATAGTGTCTCCAAGGAAGGCACAGGGTCTAGTTCTAACAAGGGTTAGAAAAGTTTCAATCTAAAATTAATTGTTGCTAGCAAAACAAATAGCCTTTATCCTGTTGAAGAAAATTGATTAGGGTTTGATTCAAAAAGGCAGGGCCAACAAAAAAGGAATAGGAAAGAAAACAGGAAGGAATTTGTCCCACTTCTCCCTTAAGCCTCTCTGTCTCCCTCCAGCACCCTCTGTGGACTTACAGCCTAAGAGCCAGACAGTGGACCGGGGAAGTCCCTCTTTCAGCACCACACAGCAGAGTGTTGAAGGCGGGGTTTGAAGCTGAGAGACCCTATCTTAATAACTGGCACAGGAAGTAATTAAGATTTATGAGACATTTACCTTGTTTTTAAGGAATTTTCATTTTAGTAGGGGAGAGAGATCTGTGATCAAATGCTTGTAAAAGGAATACACGCAAGAATCTGCAGAGGTGACCTCCATATGTATACATTCTGAATTATGAATTTTAAAATATATGCAAAATTACTAATATTGATATTGGTATGTTTCTTTTAAATGAAAAAATATAATACAGTTATCATGGAGGCTAAAATTAGAATAGACTTTAAGAAATAATTTGACCCTGCTCCAAACCTTCATGTAGGTAAGGTATTTTTGAAATGATTCTGGCTTGGATGCAGGGTAAGTGTGCCTAGGGTCTCTTAGCTGGCATACTGGGGAAGGTGAACCTCTGCTTCTTAGCAGAAGGTTGTATCTACCTCTCCACCTTGTGACCTCTCAAGACATGTAAAAAATAATGATCTTATTTCACATTTTAATTTAAAAATCACTGATTCTTCTAAATATGTCTAATACAGTGCTGCATTACATGAGTGGCAGTGCTATATTACGTGAGTGGCATTGATTATTCTAAACATTTCTAATACAGTGCTATATTACATGAGTGCTATGTTACGTGTTGTCAGCTGGACAGCCGAGAGCTGCTTATTTTTAAATCTTCAGATGTCATTGATGAGATTCCTGTAAGTGTCAGTCTGCCTTACCATTAGATTGCTCTGATCTGCCATCTTCTCTTAAACACAAATCTGCCTATATCAGCAGGAAAGTTACAGAGAGAACACATAAATATATATATCATACTTTCACATAAAGGTAAATCTTAGAATATTTTATCATAAAGCATCAATTGCTGATGCATACTTATGTGTGCATATATATAAATATAAAATTACAGTATGGCGAAGAGCTAGTGTTCCATGTGTTGTTCCGTTCACAGAGTGTATCACGGTTCCTTGAGTATTGTATTATGTACAGTCATGCATCGCATAAGAACATTTTGGTTAATGACAGACCACATATACAGTGATGCTCCCATAAGATTATAATACGGTATTTTCTTGTACCTTTTCTACACTTAGGTAAGTTTAGATACACAATTATTTACCATTATGTTGCAGTTGCCTACAGTTAGTATTCAGTACAGTCACACACTGTTTAGGTTTGCAGTCTAGAAACAAAAGGCTGTATCATATAGCCTAGGCATATAGTCGACTATGACATCTAGGTTGTGTAAATACACTTTATCATGTTTACACAATGACAAAAATCACCTAACAACTCATTTCTCAGAATGTACACCCACTGTTAAATAAAGTCTGACTGTATTTGAGAGGCAGTGAGGTACTGTGCTTACAGGCATTGATATTGGTGGCAGCAGACACCTAGCAGGATTATAAGGACTCACTAGCTCTTGTAAGATATGCTAACTGACCACACAACAACTATAGTACATAAACATCATATAAAGATGGGAGTTCTTCTAGTCAGTTCTCTGTTTAGTTGACTAATGGTGCATATTTACTTAATTTCAATTATAATGTAGACATTTACTATTCCTCAAACATTTTCAGATGAATGGATCTCTTCTTAATCAAAGTAAAGTTGGATTCTTACCTTTCTTTACTTTATAAATTCTTTTCTGGGTTCTGAGCACCTATTTGGAAGTAGAATTCAAGTCTCTCACAAAAACAACAAAATAACAACACACAACAATTTGGAGTTGACCATATGCCCTCAAATAAAAAGATGAACTGAGCCTTTCAATGACCCTGTTCTAACGTCCACATCTGTGGTTAGGTCTGTGGAAGCCAGGGAGTATAGACATTCCAGGAGGCTGCTAGGGACTCTAGCTTGTAGGTATTTGCTGTGGCTCAGGAAAGCATAGCTTGTGTCTGTTGCTGAGAAGTGGAGGTCCTCTCAAAAGAAGCTGCACATATTCTTAACTGAGGAAAGAAAACTAGGACTACCACTGGAGAAATATTCTACAAGAAAGCTTTAATGACTCTGAAATAATAGGACTAGCAAGACCATGTAATGCTTACTGTGTCCTGGGAACTGTTCTAAGAACTTTATATGTATTTTTTAAACTCGTTTTAATCCTCATAACAATCCCATAAGATTGGTATTATTAGCATTCTCACTTTACAATTGAGAGAACAGAGACCCAAAGGTTAAAATACACAGCTGCGAGGCCAGAGCCGTGATTGAAACCCAAGAAATTTGGCTCTAGCATTTATGTGCTTACCCATACGTAATATTGTTTTTCAGATACCAGAAAAGCACAAGATAGAGGTATTTCCTATTTTTCAGGCTCTATGCCAATTTTTCTCATATATTATTTATTTCCTGACAAGACAATATAATCAAACAATATAGGTAATATTAGCATCTCCACTTTGCAGATGGAGAAATGGAAGAACAGAGAGGTAAAGTTATATTTCCGAGCTTACAGGATTAGTAAATGTGGAACATCGAGATGGATCCCTGTGTTTAACAAATATGGAATCAGAATTTCTAGTGGTGGGTCTTTGGGAATTGGCATTTTATTAAGCATTCTGAGCAATTTTTGCAGAAACTAACATTTGAGAATCACTGCCATAGGGGCCAAGATTTTTCAAATTTAGAATTGGTGCTAATTCTTATACTTTGTTAGGATAGCACTACTTATATGTGCAGAGCACTTTTAATCAGTTGGTTAATTCAAAAACTTTTGAATGAACATCTGCCATCTGTCAAGTGCTCAGCTAAACTCCTGAGCTAGAAAGTTGAATTAGAAATGGTTCTTGCTCTTAAGGTTATTAGAAAATAGTAGGAGAAGAAGACAGAATGATACGTAATATAGTATAATATAGAAAATATTATAATAGAGATTTGATTAAAATGCCAGGTGATAAGATAGAAGGAAATACTTAATTCTTCCAGGATGAGTCCAGGAACATGTACAGAGAAGATCACTATTTAACTGGATCTTAAATTTGTAAGAAATTAGCAAGTGAATAAAGGGCTTTCCAGGGAGAGTGGAAAGCAAGTGCAAAATGATGGGAATATGAAAGAATGTAACATGTTTAAGTTTCTTTGGGCTCGCCAAAGAGGACAGATTTCATAGATATGTGTTTGAGCATGGAAGAGGATGGAAGGCAGGTGGGGGCGGGAGAATGAAAGCATGTTTTGAGAGACTGTATGTACATTTTGTACCAGCTAGGCAGTGTTGTGCTGGAAATAATTAAAAATGCACCTGAAACCGGTCTAATGATTTAAAGGTAAATTATTCATTCTTTCACAAATTTAGAAATTCCATAAAAGTAGTGATTGATTTCAAGGCCCAGTAATGTCATCAAGGTCCCAGTTTCTGTCTCCTTTCTCTTTTATCAGTGTTTGCTTCATACTAAGATCCATTTTTTTTTCTCACGTTCATACTCAAACACAGTCGGTGTTACAATCTTCTATGCAGTAGGAAAGTAAGTACTTTTGTCTCAAGATAGGGAAGCATCCTGAAATTCATGTATTAGATTGTTTATTACACATTGTATTACTTAGCTATTGCTGTGTAACAAATAACCTCAAACCTTTCAGCTTCAAACAATAAACATACATTATCCCACACTGGTTCTATGAGTCAGGGATTTGTGAGTGGCTCAGATGAGAGGTCCTTACTTGGGGTTTCTCGTGAAATTGCATCTAGCATGTTAGACGAAGTTGCAGCTATGTGAAGACCTACTGCAGGTGGAGGATCAGTTTCTAAGATGGCGCATGTGGATTGCAAATTGATGCAGACTGTAGACAGGAGGCCTCATCGCTGCTTGAATGTTCTCCCAGTGTGGTGGGTATCTTCCCTCAGAGTCAGTGAGGCAAGAGAGAACAAGGCAGAAGCCACAATATCTTTTATTACCTGGCCTCCGAAGACACATTCTGTCATTTCTGCAATATCCTATTGGTTACACAGTCAGCCCTATTCATTGAGAGAGAAGATTACATGGAGGTATGAACATTACAAGGCAAAAATCACTGGGAACCATTTTGGGGATTTTATCTTTTTCTGGATCTTCTTAACTATTTAATTAAGGTTATGAAAGGAGCTGAGTCCTGGATTCCCACACAGATGCAATTCTAAAATGGCAGCTTCAGTGACTATGACACAGCTAGGAAGCATCCCTTCTCTCCCCACCTGTTTACCAGTATTTCTGCCCACAAAGACTACCACCACCTGAAAATAAGAAGAAAGGATAACTAGTAAAGAACCACACCCTAGAGGATGTAATCTCCAGTATTAAAAGGCCTTAAAAAAGAACAGTGGGGAAAAGTACTGCTCTGGTACTTGCTAAGAATGACAATTTTCAATTTATTTTGTATTCTTCCTTTTAGAGAAAGACACAATGTATGTAGGAGCAGATTACAGCTTGCTTAACACAATTGCACCAGACAAATGCCTGCAACACACTACAAACATCACATCAGCTTGTTCTTTCTTCTCAAACTGGAGAATAAGTTTGCTAGGATTGGATTCTTTTTTTTTTTTTTTTTTTGAGACGGAGTCTCGCTCTGTTGCCCAGGCTGGAGTGCAGTGGCGCAATCTCGGCTCACTGCAAGCTCCGCCTCCCGGGTTCACGCCATTCTCCTGCCTCAGCCTCTTTGAGTAGCTGGGACTACAGGCGCCCGCCACCACGCCCGGCTAATTTTTTGTATTTTTAGTAGAGATGGGGTTTCACTGTGGTCTTGATCTCCTGACGTCGTGATCCGCCCGCCTCGGCCTCCCAAAGTGCTGGGATTACAAGCGTGAGCAACCGCGCCCGGCCTAGGATTGGATTCTAAATATGTTTCTGTTCCAGAAACAAGGGCCTCTGTAAAATGATACTAGCAAAAGTTTCCCACACTCTCACTTCAGGCTTGCGCTGTTTATACTTTGTTAATACGTTTCTTAGCTGTTACAGAGGGAGTTTTGAAATAAAAGACTAGAAACTTAAAATTATAAGAGGAATACATACTTTTTAAGAAAACTCAAAAAGGCAAAAAGTAAAACCATTGCTAATATTTTGGTCTGTAAAATGTCAGTCTTTGTTTTGTGAAATAAATGTATGGATGTGTGAATATCAATGGACCTTGTAATCTACGTTCACTTAGCTAATTGCAAATGCCTTCTCATGTCTTGAAACATATTTTTTGAAGTTATTATTATTATTATTATTCAAAACAGAGTCTCACTCTGTCACCTACACCGTAGTATAGTGGCAGTGGCGTGATCTTGGCTTACTGCAACCTCCGCTTCCTGAGCTCATGTGATTCTCCCACCTCAGGCCCCCAGGTAGTTAGGACTACAGGCGGGAGCCACCATGCTGAGCTAATATTTGTATTTTTTGTCGAGACAGGGTTTCACCATTTTGCCCAGGCTGGTCTTGAACTCCTAAGGTCAAGCAATCCACCTGCCTCAGTCTCCCAAAGTGCTAGGATTTCAGGCATAAGCCGCCAGGCCTGGCCTTGTGAAACTGTTTTAACGACAACATTGCATGATATTATGTGGATAGACCACAGTTAATTTTACCAATTTTCTATTATAGACATTTGGGCTCTTTCCAGGTTATTATTATTATATATCAAAGCATTACTGTGGATAAATCTCTATATGAACTTAATTTTTTTTTCTTAAGTAAATTCCTAAGGTTGTTTTTGGAGGGGGCAGGGGGCAGATGGAGTCTGGCTCTGTTGCCCAGGCTGGAGTGCGGTGGCGCGATCACGGCTCGCTGCAACCTCCACCTCCCAGATTCAAGCGATTCTCCTGCCTCAGCCTCCTGAGTAGCTGAGATTACAGATGTGCGCCACCATACCCAGCTAATTTTTGTATTTTTAGTAGAGACAGTATTTCACTGTGTTGGTCAGGCTGGTCTCAAACTCCTGACCTAGTGATCTGCTTGCCTTGGCCTCCCAAAGTGCTGGGATTACAGGTGTGAGCCATTGAACCTGGCCAATTCCTAAGGTTTTTTTGAAAGATATTTAATACATGTGCTTAATGGTCCTTGAAGATTATTTTTATCAGCTCTACATCTGGCCTTAGGCATTATCATTTACCAGTGACACCAATCTTACAAAAAGTTTGTTTTTATTTTAATTTCTTTAATTATTAGCGAGCTTAAATATTTTTCATGTAATTACTATATACTTGCCTTTCTTCTTCCAGTATTTCCTATTCTTCTGCACATCCTTGCTTCTTTATCTATTGGGCAGTTAATGATGTTCTTAATTCTTATTTATTTGGAAGGGCACTTTTCATTAAGATGCTAAATGTTTTTGCCATTCACTGATAAAGCAGTCTTAAATCAATTTTTCTTTTGTCTTTTATTTGTAATTATGAAATACTTACTAATGAAACATTTAATTCTAATTTGTCATAATGTATTTATCAATATTTTCCATGGTGATAATACTGTTTTTGGTCACATACATATTTAGCTAAGTTTTCAACTAGATCAGTTACATTTATCTTTTTTTAAATATTTATTCAGCTGGAATTTATTTGGTGTACAATGTGAGTTAAGGACTTGTATATTTTTCAAAAACAAATAAATTTACACTGTGTAGAAAAGTAAAGTATATAATCTTAAAATTTTTTGGCATTAGAAGTGTTTTGAGCCAGTAATCCAGCTTCTTTGGCTTCTTAACCTTTGACCATTGCAATCCTATCTCAATAACTTTATTTTAGGAAAAGAATAGATGCCACCAAGATGCACGTATGAGATATTCTACATAACAGAATTTATTAATAGTAAAAAATTAGAAGTAACCTAAGTGTTCAATAATAACATTAAGTAAATGGTTAATGGAAAAAATACAATAGAAAAAAATGTAACTACTGAAATCAAGTCTGTGAGTAACATTTAATTATTTTGAAAGACATGCTCAAGATATAATTGTAAGTAGAAATAGCAGACTACAGAAGTTTATGCACAGCATAATCTGTCTTCCATGGATTATGTTCAAACTATATTTTATTTGAAATATGTCCTGTGATTTTCAGTTTTTCAACATGAATGTGAATAGCTATATTACATTTATACACATTAATGATTTTTGAAAGAAATATATGATGATAAAATCAAAGGGAAATGACTTTTTTCCTTTAATGTAATTTTGTAATGATGAATTATAAACTTGTTTCTGATTTTAGGTAGCCTCAAGCATACATACCTAGGTTTAGTCACCACAATTGGCAACCAAACATGAGTGTCTCATCATCATAATGACAGAAGCATTTACTGACTCATTAATATTTATGATGGAATATAGTCAGTGGTAATTTAAGAAATGATTACTTGAAGTTACTTCAAGCAACAACACCACAACAGAGGTTTTTATGTTGAAAACCTCTCAAAAAATAGTAACATCTGGTAGCATGAGAAGGTAGGAGGAAGAGTCTCATGCTCAAATACACTCTACAATTGAATTAACAGTCTCTGATCTTTCATGATTGATTTGCTTTTCATGGAAAAATTATATATTTTTGAAGCTACTTCTAAATATTATTTCAATTGCTTGTCTTTTTGTGTATTTAAAATTATATATATTGTGTAAAATCATTTATATATTTGCAGTCAAATCAGACTTTCAGTCCTATATCTGTATGGTACAAAGACCTACACAAATTAGTTACATTGTAAATAGTATGGAGTTAGACTAAAGATTAATTACTTTTTTCAGAGCCAGCTTTAGGGGCAAACAGTCTGTGCAGTCATAAAAGGTTAGAATGGCCCCATCCTTGGTTATACTTTTTCTGATGTGGTTTGGCTATGTCCCCACCTAAATCTCATCTTGAATTCCCACATCTTGTAAAAGGGACCAGGTGGGAGGTTACTGAATCATGGGGCAGGTCTTTCCTGTGCTGTTCTTGTGATAGTGAATAAGTCTCACGAGATCTGATGGTTGTATAATTAGGAGTTTCCCTGAACAAGCTCTCTCTTTTTGCCTGCTGCCATCCATGTAAGATGTGACTTGCTCCTCCTTGCCTTCCACCATGATTGTGAGGCCATTTTAACAATATTGATTCTTTCTATCCATGACCATGGAATGTTTTTCCATTTGTGTCATCTCTGATTTCTTTGAGCAATGTTTTGTGGTTATCCTCGTAGAGATATTTTGCATCCCTTGTTAGCTGTATTCTTAGGTATTTTATTCTTTTTATGGTAATTGTGAATGGAAGTTTATTCATAGCTCTCGGGTTGCCTGTTATTGGTAGATAGAAATGCTAGCATTTTTTGTACATTAATTTGATATTCTGAGACTTTATCAGCTTAAGAAGCTTTTGGGCTTAGACTATGGGTTTTTCTAGATATAGGATCATGTCATCTGAAAACAGATAGTTCGACTTCCTCTCTTCCTTTTTTGAATGCCCTTTATTTGTTTCTCTTGCCTGATTGCTCTATCTAGAACTTCCAATACTATGTTGAATAGGAGTAGTGAGAGAAGGCATCCTTCTTGTGTTGGTTTTCAAGGGGAATGATTCCAGATTTTGCCCATTCAGTATGATATTGGCTGTGGGTTTGTCATAGATGGCTCTTACTATTTTGAGATATGTTTCTTCAATATCTAGTTTGCTGAAAGTTGTTAACATTAAAGGATATAGAATTTTATTGAAGGCCTTTTTTGCATCTGTTGATAATCATGGATACAGTAACCAAAACAGCATGGTACTCATAGAAGAACAGACACAGAAACCAGTGGGACAGAATAGAGAACCCAGAAATAAGACTGCACACCTACAATTATCTGATCTTCAATGAACTTCATAACAACAATCAATGGGGAAAGGATTCCCTATTCAATAAATGGCACTGGGATAACTTGTTAGCCATATGCAGAAAATTGAAACTGGACCCATTCCTTACACCATAAACTAAAATTAATTCAAGATGGATTAAAGATATAAATGTAAAACCAAATCTACAAAAACCTTGGAAGACAATCTAGGGAATACCATTCATGACATAAGCATGGGCAAATATTTCATGATGAAGATACCAAAAGTAATTGCAACAAAAACAAAAATTGAAAAATGGGATCTAATTAAGCCAAGGAGCTTCTGCACAACAAAAGAAACTATCAGCAGAATAAACAGACCACCTACAGAATGGGACAACATTTTTGCAAGTTGTGCATCTGACAAAGGCTTAATACCCAGCATCTATAAAAAACTTAAACAAATTTAAAAGAAAAATAAACCCCAGTAAAAAGTGGGCAAAGAACAAACACTTCTCAAAAGAAGACAGACATGTGGTCAAGCATATTTTAAAAAGCTCAGTATCACTGATCATCATCAAAACCACAATGAGATACCACTATTATTAAAAAGTCAAAAAATAACAGATGCTGGCAGGTTGTGGAGAAAAAGGAACACTTATACACTGTTGGTGGGAGTGTAAATTAGTTCAACCGCTGTGGAAGAAAATGTGGTGGTTCCTTAAAAACCTGAAGTCCGAAATACCATTTGACTTAGCAATCTTACTGAGTCCAGAATTGGTTCCTTCCAGTGGGTTCTTGGTCTCGCTGACTTTAAGAATGAAGCTGCAGACCCTCGTGATGAGTGTTACAGTCCTTAAAGATGGTGTGTCCAGAGTTTGTTCCTTCAGATGTTCAGATGTGTCTAGAGTTTATTCCTTCTGGTGGGCTCGTGGTCTTGCTGACTTCAGGAGTGAAGCCGCAGACCTTCGTAGTGAGTGTTACAGCTGTTAAAGGTGGCATGTCCGGAGTTGTTTCTTCCTTCCGGTGGGCTCATGGTCTTGCTGACTTCAGGAGCGAAGCTGCAGACCTTCGCAGTGAGTGTTACAACTCTTAAAAGTGAAATGTCCAGAGTTGTTTGTTCCTCCTGGTGGGTTCGTGGTCTCACTGACTTCAGGAGTGAAGCCGCAGACCCTCACGGTGTGTGTTACAGCTCATAAAGGTAGTGTGGACCCAAAGAGTGAGCAGCGGCAAGATTTACTGTGAAGAGAGAAAGAACAAAGTTTCCACAGCATGGAAGGGGATCTGAGCGGGTTGCCGCTGCAGGCTCAGGTGGCCAGCTTTTATTCCCTTATTTGGCCCCACCCACATCCTGCTGATTGGTCCATTTTACAGAGTGCTGATTGGTGCATTTACAATCCTTTAGCTAGACACAGAGTGCTGATTTGTGTGATTTTACAGAGTGCTCATTGGTGCATTTACAACCCTTTAGCTAGACACAGAGCACTGACTGGTGCGTTTACACTCCTTTAGCTAGACACAAAAGTTCTCCAAGTCGCCATCCAACCCAGAAGCTCAGCTGGGTTCACCTCTCACTACTACTGGGTACATACCCAAAGGAATATAAATCATTCCATATAAAGACACATGCACACATGTGTTTACTGCAGCACTGTTCACTATAGCAAAGATATGAAATTAACCCAAATGCCCATCAGTGATAGACTGGATAAAGAAAATGTGATACAGATACACCATAGAATACTATGTAGCCATAAAAAAGAACAAGATTATGTCCTTTGCAGGGACTTGGATGGAGCTGGAGGCCGTTATCCTTAGCAAACTAATGCAGGAACAGAAAATCAAATACGTGTTCTCACTTATGAGTGGGAGCTAAATGATGAGAACACATGAACACATAGAAGGAAACAACACACACTGGGGCCTACCAGAGGGCCAAGGGTAGGAGGAGGGAGAGGATCAGGAAAAAATCACTAACGGATACTAGGCTTAATACCTGAGTGATGAAATAATCGGTACAACAAACCTCCATGACACATGGTTTCCTATGAACCAAACCTACACATCCTGCACATGCACCCCTGAACTTCAAATAAAAGTTAGAAAAGAACAATTGAAACTGGCCTAAGCCAAACAAGGACATTTTGGGAGGGACATATATCAGGTGTTTTCAGGGCAAGTGTAATTCCAGGTGATACTTTATTCAGGCAAATAAGCATATTAAAAAAGCTGATGGTTCAGGGTGTGTTATCTCAGTGCCAGGTGTTCTGAGGCTCATCAGCACTCAGGTTTTGGAACCGAGATGGCTGCCAGCACCTTCTGGAGTGTGTCCTCTGTTGCTGTTTTCAGGAAGGAAAACTATCTTCTTTAAACCTTTAAATCAAAGTTCTGGACTTCATTCTGGTTGGCTTAAGTGAATCAACCTCTAAGAAGAAGGAAGGATGGAAGAAAGGAGGGGAGGGAGGAAAACGGAGGGAGGAAGGAAGGAAAGAAGGGAGGGAGGGAGGGAGGGAAGGAGGGAGGGAAGGAAAGTCTGTAAGAAAAAGGAGGAGAATGTAATGATGCTGATTAGCCTAGTGTTGAATAGAGGGATGCCTCTAAAGATAGCTGGGGCTGGCTTTTCCTGAAACTGTATCACACAGAAATGAATGACATGAGGGTACTTCTACCAAAACAGGAAATGGATACTAGATGGGACAGATTTTTTTTGATGACTTTACAGAGAAATTAGAAGTTTATTACAAAAATTAAAAAGCTTAGTTATTAATTTTATTAGTGAAAACTGAGAGAACGGAAAAGGATATATAAATTATTTCCGCATATGTTTGCTTTAAAGTGTCTGCTGTGTAGCCAAAATTCAAATATTTGATAATTGTTTGACCAAAATGATTTAATAAGATAGAATGGATTAATTTTCCAGACAAAATACTACAGCAAGACCAACGTAGTCCTCCAGGTGAGAAGAAGATATTCTATTAAAAACGGTTGGAATAAATACATATAATGGCTTTGCCAGTGTAAATTCAAGGTGTTTAGGGATTAGGGGTATCTGTAACACCACTATTGAAGGTATGGTGGGCATTCAATTACTTTATACAAAGCAATGAGGGGCCACAATGCCAAATTGTACTTTCTCTTGCAAACTAAAATTAGAGGCAGCTTTTCTTCTTTCAATGAAACTAAAGACTGTATCATTTGTAATTCAGGCTAGCAGTATTATTCCCAGCCAAGTCTTATTGACTTTCCTTTCCAGTGACATTATTGTAATTAATCATTAGGACAAAGCAAGTTAAATGCAGGCTAGAAGAGTGGTTTCATGAAGTCAAGGTCATTTCCAAAACACAGTCTGTTTGTTCTCAATGTAGATTATCATTGCCATTTCCTGACCAGTCAATAAGTGTCTAATTTTGGTCAGATCAGTTCAAACTTACAAGACGATATCCCAGAGTAGAAAATGATTACATCTTTTAGAAAAATGCAATTTTGATTTTTTTGAAGAGTAAAGCATATGCTTTATTTCAATGTCAATATAGTCACCTTACAATAACGTAAGAACACAAATGCAACTGTGTGATTACTAAGGTATAATAGAGAAAAGTATTCTTTCTCAGGCCAAATGATCAAAGTGGTGAGAATTAAATCGATAGAAAGGTAAAAAGAGAGAAGTCAATGATCTTTATAACTTTATGTGAGAGAGCAACTGGGAACTTTGGTAGCTAGCATATTTCTCTGTCTTAAAGGAGTGAATAAGCACTCTAGAAGAAAGGAAATTGTCCCACACGCATAGTGGAGAGGAATTCAAACACTTAATTTTTTCCTTTCAATGCCACAGTATGCATAAATATTCTCTGATATTTCCTATACTTCCTCTTTTCTTCGTGTTAATTTCACTCGGTTGGAACAAATACTTCATCTTTGGAGAAGATGGAAATCCTAAACTTAAATCATGTTTTTGATCATTTCAAAATTAAAGGCCTGACTTGACCAGCAGATGTTTTGGGGTTTGGGATTTAGAGTATAAGAACCCAAAGATGTTTGGCTACTGGGCAAGACCAACGTGAAATTGTGCTGGAAAGAAAAGCTTTATTAATGTATTGCTTGGTTATTCATTCAACTGATACGTATAGGACACATGCTGTCTGCCAGGCATTGTGCTAAGACATAAGTAAGAGTTTCCATCCCTAAGGAATTTTCAGTTTAGAAGAGGGAAACAAACATGCAAACAAGTGTAAAAACAAATTATAGATGAAATTAATACAAATTTTAATGGAAGACAACAGAGGAACTTGGCTTTTATATGTAGAAATAAAGAAAAATGTTCAAAGAAGATTCACATGACTTTATTTTTGCAGGGATGGTGTCAAGTAATTAGGAGTTTGAAGGAAAGACATTTTTCTTTTTTTTTTTTTTTTTTTTTTTGAGACAGAGTCTTGCTCTGTCGCCCAGGCTGGAGTGCAGTGGCGCAATCTCGGCTCACTGCAAGCTCCGCCTCCCGGGTTCACGCCATTCTCCTGCCTCAGCCTCTCTGGGTAGCTGGGACTACAGGCGCCCGCCACCACGCCCGGCTAATTTTTTGTATTTTTAGTAGAGACGGGGTTTCACCGTGGTCTCGATCTCCTGACCTCGTGATCCGCCCGCCTCGGCCTCCCAAAGTGCTGGGATTACAAGCGTGAGCCACCACGCCCGGCCTGGAAAGACATTTTTCTTTCCCCTCTCGAGTTCTCTGCTTTTCTTCTTATTAAGCAACTATTGTGTTAGTGTCAGCCACAGAAAGAAAAGGCTTCAGTAAAGGGTATTCCAATACCTGCAAAAATGTACTTTTATCTCCCAGTACAGAGGTGACAGTCATTGAAAGTTGGATGAATAAAGGAATTAGTAAATACATGGAATGCCTTTGCTTTCTAGAAGCTCAGAGTGTCTGAAAGCATGAATTAGACCTCATCAGATTATTGGACAGGTTGAACTAACTCTAGCAGATGATGGAAAAGCTTCACAGAAGACTGTGAGTCTTAAAGGATGAGTTTATCAGGTGGAGGAGTAAAGGACTTTTTCAGGCAGATGTAATGGGTGTATAGAATCATGGAGAAGGGACTTGGTGTGTTGGAGGGTTGATGTGGCAAGATTTAAGAGTTCATGATGGGAGAAGAGTTGGTGATGTGGTTGAGCAGGTTAAGATAGAGAAGAGACTCATTTGCATGTAATGCCAAGAATCAGATGAACACCATATAGGAGGTTTTAAGGGGAGGAGCATTCTCTGACGTTTTATGGCTCTCATTTATCAGGCTGCAACTCTGTACCCCTGAAGATTCTGCTTCTTCATTCACATGCGTTATCTTATTCCTGTCCTCCATGACAATCTAGTGAAATCATTTTTTTCGTTTTTTAAGTTTTTAATTTTTTTTTTTTGAGACAGAGTCTCACTCTGTCGCCCAGGCTGGAGTGCAGTGGCGCTATCTCGGCTCACTGCAAACTCCGCCTCCGCCTCCGCCTCCTGGGTTCACGCCATTCTCCTGCCTCAGCCTCCCGAGTAGCTGGGACTACAGGTGCCCACCACCACGCCTGGCTAATTTTTTGTATTTTTAGTAGAGACGGGGTTTCACCGTGTTAGCCAGGGTGGTCTCGATCTCCTGACCTTGTGATCCGCCCGCCTCGGCCTCCCAAAGTGCTGAGATTACAGGAGTGAGTCACCGCACCCGGCCCATTTTTTTAAAATTTCTTTTTAACTAAGGGGTAAATATTGGAGAATATAACAACTTTCCAAATATCACATAACTAGTAAGAGTCAGTGGAGTGCAAATCACCACTAAGTGACATCTGCCTATGCAATAAGCTTTCATGTGTCTGTGGAGGCCTGGGGTAGGCCAGTGGAGACAGATATGTTATTGACTGAGCTGACATTTTCTTTCCCTGCATACTGCATTTATAGTGGTCATCACTGTTTCTGCACAGGCTTTGCTTTTCTGACAGTTTATAGTGTACATCTAATCCAAATCCCTCCACGCTGCCTTAGGCCACAGCTCAAATGGCTTTATCATTTTAAGCAACTAGGTAGGTACAATGCTGCTCTGCACAGAGGCTAGGCATTTTCATCTACATTTTAATTTCATCTCCTGGTAGGTTCCTATGTGAACACCATCTTTTACTGGGTCCATTCACTATTCATTTGTCAGTGTGATAAAGTATGCCTGGTGTTTTCCACCTAATCTTTATTTCTGTTACTGCTTAGTCACCCACAACAGCTCCAGCTATACATGAGAAGACAAGAATGGTGATGGTTCACTGATTTTTAAATTAATGTGTCTTCACAATGGCAATCAAATTAGGAGAATTAGAAGACGAGGATTTTGTCTTGAGAATTCGTTTGCATGGTTGGATTTGTGTGTGTTTGTGTGTGTGTGTAGTAGGTTATTTGAAGGGCTTTTATCGTTATAAAAATATAGTCAAATATAGTTAAGTCTCCCCTCCCCGTTTTCAGAGAACAGTCTGCAGTCTTGAAATATTTTACAATGCTTTTTCAAGACATGGCAGCAAAGAGTTTAATAAGGGTTATCTCCAGGTGAGAGTCAATAAATCGTCAGACCTGAGCAGCTGCCAGATCTCGATTCCTCTTAGAACTGATGTATTAAACACAGTCAGGCCCAAAGCAGGACCTCTGAGGATAAAGGACTCTCAGATCTTTACCAACATGCTGTGTTCTAAAACTTCATTATATCTAAAGACATGTCACTTACAATACTTGTACTTTGTAGCAAGGGCAACATGCCATTTATTTCAGCTCCATTAATCTGTCAAACCTGACAGCTTCTGGGCTGTAGTTAACCTTTGAAATTAATGATGGTGAACAAATGATAAGACAAGCATATTTCCAAGGTGTTTATCACATCTTCTTTAGAAGATAATGTTTTCAAACAGTTCAAAATCTCTATTTACAAAAGGCATGTTGATTGGAGATTATTATAATTTCTTACTGTCAAATTTTCCAAGATAATATTTGATAACACTGAACAAGGGGTTGAAAATCTGAGCTGTTTTGTATAGTACTAGTTGTGTGACTTTGGATAAATCAATAAATATTTCTGAACATCTATTTCTCTTTCATTTTTAAGGGATACAATGATTTTTACCCACTACAACTGTAGTAAAGAGTAAATGAAATCTTACTTGTGAAAACCTTAGAGAACTAAATAATACTAATTAAAGGTAAGATACAAATATATGACTTATTTGAGACTCTTCTCAATCAAGAACTAATCGCTCGTGTGTTTTTGGTTTCAGAACTTTCTTACCATAACTAGATATTTCTCATTTTCATAGTAATGTTAATTTTGTGTATTTTCCTAAGTATTTCAATTTCATCAAGTTGCTTGAGGGCGGAGTCATTGTCTTACTTATTTTGTTCTTTAAAAATTAATTCTCTTAGTAGACACTTGGGATGGTTAATATTGTGTCAACTTGATTGGATTGAAGGATGCAAAGGATTATTCCTGGGTGTGTCTGTGAGGGTGTTGTCCAAGGAGATTAACATTTGAGTCAGTGGACTGGGAGAGGCAGACCCACCCTCAATCTGAGTGGGCATCATCTAATCAGCTGCCAGCACGGCTAGCATAAAATCAGGCAGAGGAACTTGGAAGGAGTAGACTGGTTGAGTCTTCTGGACTCCATCCAGCTAGAAGCTGGATGCTTCTAGCCCTCGACTATCACAGTCCAAGTTCTTCAGCTTTTAAACTCTTGTACTTACACCAGTGACTTGCCAGGGGCTCTCAGGCCTTTGGCCACAGACTGAAGGCTGCACTGTCAGTTTCCCTTGCTTTTGAGGTTTTGGGATCCAGACTGGCTTCCTGGCTCCTCAGCTTGCAGATGGCCTACTGTGGGACTTTACCTTGTGATCATGTGAGTCAATTATCCTAATAAACTTCCCTTCATATGTACATCTATCCTGTTAGTTCTGTCCCTTTAGAGAACCCTGACTAATACAGCACTGTTGTAACAGAAGAGTGGGCTTGTATTAGTCAGGATTTTTCAGAAACACACCACCAATAAGATAGATAAATAGATAGATATAGATAGATAGATAGATAGATAGATAGATAGATGAAAGGGGACTTATTAGGGGAATTGACTCACATGTTTATGAAGGCTAAAAAGTCCTATGACAGGTTATCTGTAGATAGATCTTAGATTTGCCCCTTTGAGGGATTTTATAGGTCCTGTAAGTGCGTTTTACTGTTTTTTATTCTTTTCTCGTTTGTCTCCTCTGGCTGTTTTCAAATAGCCTGTCTTCATACTCATGAATTCTTTCTTCTGCTTGATCAATTCTGTTATTAAAGGACTTTGATGCATTCTTCAGCATGCCAATTACATTTTTCAGCTCTAGAATTTCTGCTTGATTCTTTTTAATTATTTTAATCTCTTTGTTAAATTTATCTGATAGAATTCTGGATTCCTTCTCTGTGTTATCTTGAATTTCTTTGAGTTTCCTCAAAAGAGCTATTGTGAATTCTCTGTCTAAAAGGTCACATATCTGTTTCTCCAGAACTGGCTTCTGGTGCCTTATTTAAGTTCATTTGGTGAGGTCAGGTTTTGCTGGATGGTGTTAATGCTAGTAGATGTTCTTTGTTGTCTGTGCATTTAAGAGTTTAGGTTTATTGTAGTCTTCACTGTTTGGGCTTATTTGGAGCTGTCTTTCTTGGGAAGGCTTTCCAGATATTTGAAAAGACTTAGGTGGTTGTGATTTAAGCTGTTTGTGCTTTAGGGGGCACCCTAAGCCCAGTAACACTGAGCTTCTTGCAGACTTGTGAAGGTACCACCTTGATGGTCTTGGCCATGATCTGGGATAATTCTCTGGATTACCGGGCAGAGAGTCGTCTTGTCTTCCCTTACATTTTCCCAAACATACAGAGTCTTTGTTCTGAGCCACCTAAAGCTAGGGTGGAGTGACATAGCACCCCAGGTGGCCACCGTCTTTGTTTGTGCTCTGGTTCAGACCTGAAGCCAGCACAGTTCTTGATCTTGCCCACTTCAGTTCTTGATCTTGCCCAAGGCCTACTGTAACCACTCCCTCAGCGCTGGAGCTCTACAATTGGCAGGTGGTAAAGACCAACCAGGCCTATGTCCTTCTCTTTTGGGACTTGAGGTCCCCCAAGTCCAAGGTGGGTCCAGAAGTGCCATCTGGGAGTTAGAGACTAGAATCAGAAACTTGAGAAGTCTACCTGCTGTTCTATTGTATTACAGATGAGCTGGCACTCAAACCACAAGACACAGTCCTTCACACTCTTCCCTCCCCTTTTCAAAGGCAGAGGAGCTCCATCCCATAGCCACAACAACCCTGGCCACAAGGAATACTGCCAAACTACCACTTATATTCCCTTAGGGCCGAAGGTCTTTTAAGTCAGCTTGTGGTAATGCTGCCTGGCCTGGGACTCACCCTTTAGGGCAGTGGGCTCCCCTCTGACCCAGGGCGGGTCCGAAAATGTCATCCAAGAGTCAAGTCCTGGAATGAGGGACCCTAAGAGCCCGCTTGGTGCCCTACCCCCTTGTGCCAGTGTTGGTACCTGCAGCCAGCAAGTCTCTCACCAAAACCTTTGATGTAGTCCTTGGGTATCACTGCTGGTTATTCAAGGCCCAACAGCTCTTCTTCAGTTGGCGGGTGATGAAGGCTGGCAAGACTGGGTCCTTTTCTTCAAGGCAGTGGGTTCCCTTTTGATCCCAGGTGTGTCTGGAAATGTCATCTGGGAGCTAGGGCCTGGAATGAGAGCTTCATGACTCTGAACAGTGCCCTCTCCTGCTGTGGCTAAGCTGGTATCCAAGATGCAAGACAAATTCCTCCCCACTCTTGACTCTCCTCTCCTCAAGTGGAAGGAAGGGATCTCTTTTGGACCTGTAAGCTATGCAGCTTGAGGTTAGGGGAGTGGTGATGCCAGCACTCCCTTGGCTGCACCAACTGGCATCTCAATATTTCCTGTGCTTCGTCTATAGTCCACTGTCTCTGGGCCTAGATCAGCCCTCGGACTTGCCTAAGAGTTGCAGTCTTTATGGCCTAGACTGCCTTTTAAGTTTATTCAGAGACCAAGAGCACTTTTACCCTCAGTGGCAAGGTTTGTAGGCACTCAATTTTGGACTGCTGGCAATTCCCCTCTGGCTACTTCTGGTTTAAATGGTCTCTTTGTGGGTGGGCATCAGGTGAGTTTGGTCCAGGTTTTGGTTCTGCTGTAACAAGATAGCACTGATTTCAATGCCTCACCATTGCTGTGTTCTCCTCCTCCAGCACCCAGAGAGGCTCTCTGCACCACACCCCAATGTATCGGGTAGGAGAGGGGTTGCCTTAGAGATTCAGGACTGTTTTGTCTATCTCTTTAGTGCCTCTTTCATCAATATGAAGTTAAAACCAGGTGCTGTGAGTGCTCACCCGATTTTTCTTAGGAAGATGTTTTCTCTGTGTGGATAGTCATTAATTTGGTGTCCTTTGGTGGGGACAATTGGTGGAGGCTTCTATTCCTCCATCTTGCTCCACCTCTCTCACTGTGCTTTATTTTTAAAGCACATCTCTTTTTAAAATTTCCAGCTCACTTTTCATCACTGTGAGCTCTGTCACCTCACAGTCAAAATGGTTCCCAAAAATACAGGTTGCGTCTATTTGCAATTTGGTACCTCATCAGTGTAGTCACACAATGTCCATCTTGTGATCAGCTGCGTCAACAATCTGTTGTCCTAGGTGCCTATTCTTGAAAGCAAAGCAAAAGAAAGGAATGGAATCAAAACAGCAAAATTGGAACAGGGATATATATATTATATATATATATATATATACACACACACACACACACACACACACAGACACACACACACATATCTGTAGTCACACACATATATATATACACACAAACACATCTATGTGTGTATATATATATATATACACACAAACACATCTATGTGTATATATATATATCTCCCTGATCCCTGTTCATATATATTTTAATGGCTGGGCATGTAGTAAGCAATAACAGTATGATCTCTCAAAAAATATCCCTAAATTTTTGGAAACTAAGTTACCCAATTTCAAATTATCTATAGTTAACAATAAATCAAATGGAAATTAGTAAATATTTTAAAGTGAATAAAAAAGAAAAATACAGCATATCAGAATATGTGGGATGCCACTAAAGAAATATTTAGTGGGAAATTTATAGCACTAAACACCTACTATGGTTTGGATGCTGTCCACTCCAAATCTTGTGTTGAAATTTTATCCTCAGTGTTGGAGATGCAGCCTAATGTGTTTGGGTCATGGAGGCAGATCTCTCATGAATAGGTTAATGCTCTCCCTTGGAGATGAGTGAGTTCTCACTCTATTGCTTCCTATGACAACTGATTGTTAAAAAGAGCCTGGCACCTTCCTCTCCACCTTGCTTCCTCTCTCACCATGTGATCGCTGCATGACTGGCTCCTCTTTGCATTCCATCATGAATGGAAGCAGCCCAAGGATCTCACAGATGTAGATGCCAGTGCCATGCTTCTTACACAGCCTGAAGAACTGTGAGCTAAATAAACCTCTTTTCTGAATAGATTATCAAGTGCAGGTATTCTTTTCTAGCAAAACCAAATAGACTAAGACAGCACCTATGTTAGAAAAGAAGAAAGATTACAAATGAATGACCTCAGCTTCTACTTTAAGAACTGAAAAAGAACAAATTAATCCCAAGTTATGAGGAAGAAAAAAAAATAGTAATGATTAAAGAAAAAGTCAGTAAAATACAAAAGAGAAAATCAATAAAATTTTTATCTTCTTTGAACAAATAAGGAAAATTAATAAAACTCCAGCCAGACTGATCATGTAAAAAAGAGAAGATACTATTTTTACCATTTTATTTATTTTTATATATATATATACATATATATGAAAAAAACTCTACATTTTCTATAAATAGTAAAAGAATAGAGACCATGGGGTATGGTGAAATAATACTATGATAATAAGGATAGTAAAACAATACTATAGACAACTTTATGCCGGTAAATTTTACAATGTAGTAGGAAAATTTTTCTTAAATAATACAAACTAAAAAGGTTCAATCAAGAAAAATAGAGGTAACTCAAATAGCTCTATATTTATTATAAGCTTTGATATTTTAGCTTAAAAAATTACCACAAGGACAACTCCAAACCCGGATGACTTCCCTGGTGAATTCTACCAAATATTTGAGAAAGAAAGAATACCAGTTCTACCCAAAGTCCTTCAGAAAAATTGTAGAAAATGAAATGCTTTCCACACATTATTTGAGGCTAGGATTATCCTGATACCAGAGTTAGACAAAGATTATAAGAAGGGAAAATTACAAATATCTCTCACAATTGTAGATACATTCTCAACAACATTTTGTAAAGCGAATCCAACAATATATTAAAAGATAATGCATCACAGCAAGTTGTTTCTTCCCCCAGAAATGCAAGATTGGTTTACCATTAGAAATCAATCAACATGACTCAATATATTAACAGACTCTGTTAGTCCCTTCTCTCATTGCTATAAAGAACTACATGAGATTGGGTAATTTATAAAGAAAAGAGGTTTGATTGGTTCACAGTTCTGCAGGCTGTACAGGAAGCATGGCTGGGGAGGCCTCAGGAAACCTGTAGTCATGGTGGAAGGTAAAGAGGAAGCAGGTATGTTTTATATGGCCAGAGAAGGAGGAAGAGGGTGAAGAGGGAGGTGCTACACACTTTTAAACAACCAGATCTCATGAGAACTTATATCACAAGAACAGCAAAGGGGTAAATCTGGCCCCATGACCCAATCACCTTCCACCAGGCCCCTCTTCAAACACTGCAGATTATAATTTGACATGAGATTTCGGCAGGGCCACAAATTCAAACCATATCACACACTAAATTAGAAAAAACATACTGTCATCTCAAGAGATTGAGATAAAGCATTGGGCAAACTCATCATCTATTCTTGATAAGAACTTTCAGCCATCTTAAAAGATAATCAGACTGTTTTATTTCAATAAAAGGCATACATAAAAAACCTGCAGCTAACATTATTCTTAATTGTGGAAGACAGAGTGCTTCCCAGTAAGATCAGAAACAAGGCAAAAAATCTGCCATAACAACTTCTATTCAACATTTTCGGCAGGTTATAATATGTTCAATAAGGCAAGAAAACATTTTTTAAAAAGTCTACATTGGAGAAAAAGTATAGTTGTCTTCATTTGCAAATGACATAATTATCTCCGTAGAAAATTGTATGGCATGTGCAAAAAACTATTGGAATGAATAAATGAGTTTAGTATGGTTGCAGGATATAAGATCAATTATACAAAATTGATTTTATTTTAGAATATTAGCACAAACATTCAAAAATTGCCATTTAAAAAATACTGTTTGCAATACTATCAAAAACTGTGTGTCAGGCATTGTGGTGTGTACCTGTAGCCCCAGCTACTTGGGAGGCTGAGGCAGGAGGACCACCTGAACCCAGGTTTGAGATTAGCTTGGGCAACATAGACGGGACCCCCTTCTCAAAAACAAAACAAAAACAAACAGACAAAATAAGAATTGTGAAATACATAGGGCTAAATACAGTATGAGTTGTGTAAGACCTGTGTATGAAACTATAAGACATTACTGAGAGAAATGGAAGAAAACCTAACTAAACAGATATACCATGATTATGTATCTGAAAACTGTATTTATCAATTTCTTGACCTATACAACAACACGATTCCAAAAACATATGTAGTAGATTTTTTTGGTATAATTGACTCATATAAATTCAAAGAATATTGAATAGCCAAAATAATTCTCAAAAAGAATAAAGTTGGAGGGCTAACACTATCTGACTTCAAGGATTATTATAAAGCTACAGTCACCAAAACAGCATGGTACTTGCATCAAGATAAAGTAGATTAATGGAACAGAATAGTCAGTTTAGAAATAGACGTGTGTGTGTGTGTGTGTGTGTGTGTGTGTGTGTGTGTGTAGTGAATTGCTTTTCAACAAAGTTGCAAAGACAACTTTGCCTTTCCACAATTCAGTAGACTAGGGACGGTGTTTTCAAAAATTGGTTTATAAACAACTGTATGTCCATGTGTGAAAAAAAGGTCCCCCCAAACAAAAACAAACAAAAAATACTCAATCCATTCTTTGCACCATAAACAAAAATTAACTCAAAATTTAAGGAAGAAATTTATGGAACAAAAAAGAACTTTTTGCTTTGTAAATTTTTACTTTGTGCAGTAGGATCCATAACAGGTATTAGAGGTTGTCATTATTGCATTTTACTTATTCTCAGTCATACGTTTTCATTTTTAAAAACGTCTTTGAAATCAGCTTGTGATTTAAAATTGATGGCAACTTACAGTTACCATCAATCAGGTGTTAGTCACAGCACAGTTGTCACTTCCTTCATATGTGCAAATTTGATCATAGTTATGACGTTTTATGTACAGCCTAGGTATTAGATGTATCTTAATATAACCAATATAACATTATTTTGACCATATCTAGTATAGGAAATCTTTGAGTTTAGATTTGATTTTTGCCAACAATTGCAAGTTATTCAGAGCTAACTTTTGTAAGGTTGGGCATCTGTCTGGGGAAGGTTTTATGTCAAAAGGTGATATAACTATAACGAGAGCACATTTCTTGTGTGATACATAAACTTACCCTAACAGTAATTCTGGAAGAACAATTCTAACATGTTTTGTGCAGTATCAGACTAAATTTGAATCTGCATTCAGAGCCTCATGAAGAGAGTGGTTTGAAAGACAGCATTCTTTGTGTACTAATATGCTGATATGTGTACAAAAACATATTACTTTAGAATCTTTAAGAAATAATTATTAATTTTATCCAACTAATATGTAATGACTGACTTCTCCAAAGGAGCATGCTAGTATCCATATGGAGGCAGTACTAATTAGTAATAGTATCAATCTTGGATGAAAACAATATATTTGAAGAATAGTTTTTAGTGGTTGAGTATTAAGAGGTATATATTACCTCATTTAATTACTATAACGACCCTGTAAAAATGCATTATTATAATTTTCTAAGTGAGTCAGTGGAGAGCTAGGTTAAATGACTTGCCTAGGGTCACTCAGCTAGAATTTGGCAAAGCTCGAAATATACATTGATGTGACTAGTGAAACTTCCTCTGATGTTGCCTTCACTTGTGTCCTTAAGAAGCTTTCATTTATTAAAGGAAGAAGTAATAAATGCCATGGAAAACGTGGAAACAAATGGCCACAGTTGTCCGAAAGGGATCACAACTAGTGGAGGGTAAGAGGAATTTTCAAGGAGTTAAAATTTTAGTTGAGTAAATAAGTAAAAATTTAGTAAGTAAAAATAAGTAAAAAAAAAATTAAATATTGAATTATTTTAACAAGTAGATTTAGAAGTAGGAGACATTGTACATGGAGGGAACTGTAGAAGGTGAGACATAGAGATAGTAAAACACAGGGCAGGTTGCAGACATTGTATATAACTGATTTTTTTTAGCCTAGGCCTATGCAAAGGAGCAGAGAAAATACACCTAGACAGTCAGGTTAGGAACAATCTTGGAGGGACTTGATTACAAAGGTGAGGAATTCTTGTCTATTTTATTAGGTATATATGGAAGACGATGTGAGCCTTATTGTGCAAAGAAAGGATGTGTTAACAGCTGAGTTTTATTTAAGAATATTAGGCCGGGTGCCGGGCACGGTGGCTCACGCTTGTAATCCCAGCACTTTGGGAGGCCGAGGTGGGCGGATCACGAGGTCAGGAGATCGAGACCATCCTGGCTAACACAGTGAAACCCCATCTCTACTAAAAATACAAAAAAATTAGCCGGGCGTGGTGGTGGGCGCCTGTAGTCCCAGCTACTCGGAGAGGCTGAGGCAGGAGAATGGCGTGAACCCGGGAGGCGGAGCTTGCAGTGAGCCGAGATCGCGCCACTGCACTCCAGTCTGGGCGACAGAGCGAGACTCTGTCTCAAAAAAAAAAAAAAAAAAAAAGAATATTAGGCCGGGTGCGGAGGCTCACTCCTGTAATCCTAGCACTTTGGGAGGCTGAGGCAGTTGGATTGCCTGACCTCAGGAGTTCGAGACCAGCCTGGGCAACACAGTGAAACCCTGTCTCTACGAAAAATATAAAAAATTAGCCTGGCATGGCAGCATGCACCTGTAATCCCAGCTACTCAGGAGGCTGAGACGGGAGAATCGCTTGAACCCGGGAGGCAGAGGTTGCAGTGAGATGAGATCGTACCATTGCACTGCAGCCCTGGGGACAAGAGTGAGACTCCGTGTCAAAAAAAAAAAAAGCTTAATATGGCAGTTGGGTATAGACTGGATGAAAGCATGGGAGCAATAAATCAAGAAGAAATATTAGACAGCTGAGCTATGATGATGGCTTTGAGGATAGGGCTAAAGGGATAATAAATCCAGAGAGAGAAAATAGAGAAGCATGAGAGAGAGAAACTGATTTTTACTAGATGACATCTATTCTTTAAGGGATTGTGAAAGCTAAATTCTAATGAGGAATAACTGATTTTGCCCATACACACAAAACAGTATCCTGTCAAAATTGAGAATAATCTACTATTTTAAGGAGTATGTAGCTTTTACAGAAAACAGTTATTAATACACCTTGATCAAGTGATCAATCTTTCTCTGTCGCTTATTCCATATATATGTGTATATATGTTATATATATACACGTATATATTATATATGTATGTGTATATATGTGTTATATATATACCATATATACACATATATAACACATGTATCTATAACATACATATATATGTGTGTATATATATTATATATGTGTATATATGTATATATACACACATGTGTATATATAACATATATATAATATGTTATATATATACACCAATATATATTATATATAGGTATATATACACACATATATAATATATGTGTGTATATATGTTATATGTTATGTATACACATATATATAATATATGTGAATATATGTTATATATACACATATATATGTTGTGTATATATACCATATATTATATATGGTATATATGTACCATATATTATATATACCATATATAATGTTATATATATGCCATATATAATGTTATATATGTACCACATATATATGTATATATATGCTATATATTATATATGGTATATATACACATATATAATATATGTGTAATATATAATATATATGTGTATATATGTTATATATACACACACATAATATATGTGTATAAATGTTATATATACACATATATATGTGTGTGTTATATATACACATTTATATATGTGTATGTTATACACATATATATAACATATATAATATATATCATATATAATATATATATTATATATAATATATAATATATATATATATCTCCACCCATCACCCAGCTGCCATCATCTATCATTTGCCTTTTGCTTATTTGTTAAGGGCTGAACTTAGTGCTAGACAGATTTCATTTTCTCTGAAATTTCTAACATGGCCCTGAGCAAAATTTCTGTGCTAAACCTAAGATTTCCTCATATGTAAAAACAGGATTATTAATGGTCCTTTCAAATAAGGTTATTACTATTAAGTGGAATGATATATGTACAATTCTTAGCAGTCTTTTGTAATAGTCAGCACTTAAAAAATATGAACATGCACACATACACAGATTTACAAATGTATAAATATGTTTGTAGATTGGCTATCAATTATGTTGTTTATTTTGTTTGGGGACTAGCACAGAGTACTTCCAATGACAGATTATTGAAAGTTTTATCCTATGGGAAGAGTTAATGTGTCATGCCTTGTCAATAGTTTTTCATTTCCTTTGATGGTTACTTCCAGCCTAAAGCCTCCCGAATTCCGTTGATCTTCCCTAGGAGTCTCATTCTGGCACCATCTATCCATTTTTCTTGGTACCAGGAGACCTTCCTACTCTATCCTTTTCATCAGTGGAGTCAGGTTTGATTCTTGGGCTTGATTCTCTTGAAATGATAACTTCATGTATGTTTAAGTGGGTTATAATTGCTTAATGAGTACTTTTTTCAGATAAGTGATTTACAATTAACTGAAATCGTTAATGGTTTAAGCTGATGGTTCTCAATTTTGAATATACATCAGAATCATCTGAAGGGAATACAACACAATTTGTTGGGTCCTAATCCCGGAGTTTCTGATTCAGTAGGTCTTGAGTGGGATCTGAAAATACGCATTTCTAACAGGTTCCCAGGTGATGTCGATGATGTTGGTATCGAGACCAAGCATTGTGAACCACTGGTTTAAGCCAAAGGGATATTATGAGTTTAAATCATCACAACTAAGTTACTAAAGGAGACATTTGGTGGTAAGAGAAACGTTCAATATTGCTTCACAAAAAGAAAGTGGAAATAACTTCACAGTCAAGTGACTTATACCATTAACAAAAAAATGTAATTTTGTATTGGAAGGTCTGGAACATTTTTTTCCCATAGTTAGTCCCTGTTTCTTTATTCCACAGAAATTTCTGTGTACATGTACAGCACTAACTTCTCAAAATCCACATGCACCAGCAATCTAGTGCCTAGTCTCAAATACATTTTATTTAGACTTACATTTCCCTTGTAAAGGTGTGAGAAATCTAAAGCTAATCTCTGTCCTTTGGGCCTCCTTGATGATCAGTGTGTTGCTGTTAGGATGGGAAGGAAGAAAACTGCCACCTCTATTGGAGTTGGTATCCCTACAAAGCAGGACCACTTGCCAGACATCCCAAACCCTGGGGCTGGTTGTTTTTTTGAGTCCTTGGTGAATGCAGATGAAATGAAAGGAAAATTCATGTCATTGGGTGATGTTAGTACTCTGAATGGTTCAGGTGGCTCTGTTTCTATTGAATTTTTCACATAATAACTTTAATTTTCTACTTTATTTGCATACATATGCCTGGCCAGACTCCAACAGCTGAGTTCTTTCAGATAATCAACAAGAGTATCTTGAAACAATTGGCAATTGCATGGAAATTCATGTTTTGAAAAGTGAGTAATTATATGCACAGGTATCTAACAATATGTGTACTGAAGTACTCATTTGAACCGATTATGAATAACTGCCCCAAATTGCCCTGAGCGTTTCTCTCCTGAATGCACCACAAGTTGAGTTGAAGTTCAACGCAAGCTTAGCTTCAAGGCCTCCATTTGTTCTACTGAAGCGTGCTGAAAATGGTTCCTCTGCGCTGTCACGGTGCCCATACTCCTGTCTCCTCTTCCTGCACATTGAAGCTCCTTTATTCTTCACAGCACACTTCAGTGTCTCACCATGTCTCCTCCTGAAACATTTCTGTCTTTGTGAAATCTCATTTGAGTATTTCTTAGTATGACAAGCTGTCTTGCTGCACATCCGTATTTTGGCACAATTTGTCATTCTAAAATAGGCTATTCTTAATTTAGCTTTAGCTTTTCTTCAGTGTTTTCATTTAATTTCCTATCAATTGTATTACCTATCAGAAAGTTGGTAGAGAAGTTAAAAATAAATTATTTGAAACAAGTGTCTGTGAGATTTAGATGCACACACTCCCCTGGCCTTTTGCACTTTTTTATTCTTTACTTTTCCTTTTCTCTAAACCCAATCCGTTTACGTAGGCAGTGTTTCATTGCGCCGGAGCCCCACCTAAGTCCCACCTGAGAGTCTCATGCTGCTTTTCCTAGGTGTAATACACTAATTATGGAGATTATCAACAGAGATAAAAACACCACTTGTCTGTATTTTTTTAAGCATCATGTCTCCTCTGCAAAGGCAATAGTTAGCCTTTGTGGAAATGGTCTAAAATCCCTTAAGGAAAACAAAGCTGGGGGACTTTCTGTTCTGCTGGAAATGTTACAGGCATTCATGATCTAGAGTCAACAATGCCAATGGACAGGTGGTTTTGAAACATCTGGAATCTGATGAACTCTTTGCTCTTCTTTCCATGCCTTTTATGGATTTGTGTGAGTATACGCTGGCAGGTTACAGTGAGTTATACAAATAAAGATATGGTTAGCATAAGAGAAAGATTGTGGAAATAAATGCAGTAAAAGTTACTGCAATCCCAGGTTCAGTGTGCAACATTTTTGAAATGCTAAAGGTAAAATAAGACCACAACTTCCTAGGGTTTACATTAGGATTTTTTTTTTTTTCTAAATTTGTGTTTTCTTATTTTACTGTCTCTGATTTTTCATCTTTGTTTCCCCTAGTGGTCACTGAACAATTTTATTTGCAGGCATCACAAGCCCATCAGTGGGAGGTTTAATTTCTTTGTTTTTCATTTCCTGTATCATATATTAAGTCTTCCAATTCTAAGTATGAAGCAAAGTGTCAAATAAGGCCTTGGTGACAGAAAATTTGAAAATCTCTTGTTAGAACTAAATGAAGAAAATCTTCCAGGGATTTCAGGTGATTTCATAGAGGACAAGGATTATATAGCAGAGAAATAAAATTTTGATTGACCACCTGAAAAACAAATAAAGATATTGCAAATATTTCAAAATTAGAAAAAAATAATAAACCTCTGATTGAATTGTTTGGTTAGGGTGTAGGAGATTTGATGATCATGATGAGAGAGGAAAGGATTTTGGTGGAAAGCTTCCATATTGAAGTGGAAAGAGTCAGCTACAGTGAGTGTTTATGCTTTACTTATATATGTAATGAGGATTCAGAATAATGCCTGGAATATGGCTGTGACTTAACACGTGTTGCTTGAATGAATGCCTGTTAGGTTAAGAGGGTGTTCACGGGACTGCATATTGCATTCTTCTGACCCTGAATATCCCTGTTATTACCACTGTCTCAACAATTTGGGCACTCTCTTGTTGGACTTTCTGGCTTATAATCTCTTCTGATTCTATTTTGCTTTCTACTTCTGAATAGATAGAGCTTCCTAGCATATTTTGTCATCTTGATTTCCTCAACCTTTAAAGGCTTCACAGTACCTCAAGAAAATAAATCCAGGCTTCTTCCTGAACTTCAAACTATAGTTTGAATTATTTCCATCTATATCATCCATTGCTATGTTATTCTTCCAAAAAGCTCTATACTCCTAGTCTAGTAGATTTTCTGTTGCCTTCCATACATTGCCATCTTTTTAACTTATTCCACTTGAAACAGTGTCTCATATATTTTTCTCCTTTTATCTAATCACTTCAAAGAACAGCTTAACTGCATTGTCTTATTAAAACCTTCCTAGTTATCCCAACTTGCCTTAGAAACATTTCTCTGAAGTCTAAACTCCTTACTGCCTTTAGTACTCTTTGTGGTCACTTTTATACACATGTGTTCTACCTTCAAAAAACTTAACTACTTATGGAACACAATTCTCAAAACAGTTGACTGCTTTAGGAACTTGCAAAAGCTTTTCCATAGTAGATATACAAAAAAGGTTCATGATGATGGTAGATAATAAAATAATGGTGCCTTTTACTAAAAAAAAGTTAAAACTGGTTTGTTTTCTTTGTGAGAATTTTCAGTCAGTTTTAGTGTGAAATTCACTTGAATTCATTGAATTACACTATGTTGACAACCAACCAAAATGTATCAGATGAGTTGACTTTGGAAATTCTCATGCTGTAAATGCACCAGGTTCATTGTCTGGTGCATGCACGACAATACACCAAGACACTTGTAGCAAAGAGCTTTAATCATAAAGCAGCCAAATGAGGAGATGGGAGGAAACCTCAAATCCACCTTTCCGAGGAGTTTGAGGATAGAGATTTTATGGGGTTTGGGTGAGTAGTGGGCTGAGGTGTGGGGATCATTTATTGTTGGAAGAGTACAGGGTGAAATCGTAGAGCGAGGAGATGAAGAAACTGGTTCATTTCCTCTGTGAGGGGTATCTTGCTGGTATCAGCTATTCCACTGGAACTTAGGATCTGAAAAACATCTTAAGCAGTCCTTCAACAAAAGCCTTATGATTGTAACATCAGAGGTTCTATCTATAGGAACAATGGGGATGCAAATGTTCAGTACCTAGTGTGTGTGATTTTTGGTTAGCAAGCAGCTGCAAGGAAGTGTGGACTAAGGTGCAACCTAATTAATGCTTAACTATAACTATATTTCTGTCCAGAACCCAGCATGTAATTCTTATTGACTCTGTGGGGACAGTTTCAATAGTGAAAGCTCACTAAACAGGTTCATTCAATTGATGAAAACTAATTTCACATTAAAATACTTACATTTACATTTTTTAGGTATATTAGGGCATACTCCAGTTTTATCTTCATTTACATAAAATGAGATGCGCCTTTACTGTAAATTGATATTTTCCCTAATGTATGCTGATAGTGGCCTGACTGATAGCTTGACTGAGTAGACAAAGGGCAATATTTTTGATTTATTGGAGGCTAACAACTGTCAAAATATGAGTAATAAACTAGACTGGCAATCAGAAAGCAAGCAAATAATGAAAGCATAGTGAGGTTTTGCTTAATACCATGGAATGTTTTATTTCCTGCTAGAAGATAGTTATATCAGGACATGTTAATACGTATTTATCTATCTTGTTCTTATACCAAAAAAAATTAAGGTGGTGACTGATAAAAACAAAATGTGTGTATGAATAGAAAGTAAATGTAACTTGCATGGATTCTGGAGCCAGACTACATAGGCTGAAATCCGATTGCACTGTGGCTTATTTGGAAAGTTACTTAACATCTCTGTAGCTCAGTTCACTCATCTGAAAAATAGGGGACCTGAAGAGTACCTACTCATAAAATTCTCATGAGGACAAAAAATAAATTAGCATTTGCAAAATGCTTGGAATAGTGCCTAGCACAACATACAACTTTTTGTTAAATAACATTATTGAAACTACCAGAAAGAAGACTTATTTACATATGGGACTTATTCACATAATGGGACAACAGTTAAACTGAGTGGTGACTTTGCAATAGCAGCAAAAGTTGCTCGATGACAATTATTTAATACCTTGAAGTTCTGAAGGAAAATGCAGATCAAACTAGAGTTCTCTATATAGCTAAACTATAATTCAAAAATGAGATCTGTGGTAAAATAAAGAATATGTTCTGGTTTTTATCCCAGTTTCTGACAAAGAGCTTCAAAAACCCTTGGAATTTCTTGAGTGTTGGAGTATCTTTTATGATTTATTCATAAGTACCTCTTTCCAGCACGCCTGAGTTTATACTAACCAGGTGATAAGTAGTGCACCCTTTTATAGTTTCAAGGAAGGGCAAGCACTCCAGAAAGACCTAGCATGTGATTAGAGGGTGGGAAATTTCAGCCTCACCCCACAGCAGAGAGGGTCTGGAGAAAATGATTTCATAAGACCAAGACCTCACAAAGCTCGAAGAGCTTCCTGGTTGGTGAATACATAGATGAGCTGGGAGGGAGAGCACCCTGACTCCATGGAGAGAGGTCGTGGGAGCTCTCCATTTGGCAGTTCCTGATTCAGATCCTTTATGATAAAACTGGAATTGTAAGTATAGGGCAGTGAATGCTAGAAGTCCTTTAAGATGATTCACAATTCTGAGGAGGTCATGAGACCCCCTGAATTTATAGCTGGTCAGAGGTGTGGAAACTCCCCAGGAGCTGCAACTGGCATCTGAGGTGGGACTTCCCTTAACCTCTAGGATCTGTGCTAACTCTGGATAGTCAGCATCAGAATTGGGTTAAATCGCAGGACATCCGGTTTATGTTAGAATTAGTGTCAAAACAAGGTCAAATAAACAGAGCTTATAGACATAAAGCAGAAAACTTACCATCTGTTCAAGCTTATTTAAAAATTCCACCCAAAGAGGTATTATAGCAAGAGATAAACCCAAAGTAAAAAAGGAGTTGTATGTAGAAGATAATATAAATCAAATACAAAGCGTGACTTTTTTTTTTTTATAATTCTAGTTAACTCAATGAATAACAGCAAAAATTTGTTTTGTGCTAAAAAATAACATTGATTAAAATTTTAGATACTAGTAAAGATGTAGGAATGCAGTTCTGAGTGTGTTTAAGCCAGATAATAATGTCCCTGCTTTGATTAGGAAGAGGACAGAGATTTCAATTAATTTTAGATTTTACTTAAAAAAATAGATATTTATATCTCTACCCACAAATGAATCTATCTACATTAGAGTCATGAGGATAATCATGAAAGCCATAGAAACTAATTATATTACTTCCAAAATACAGAAGGAAAGGAGATTAAAGGATACTTTGAATCTTCAACTTAAAAATGACCAGGGAAAATCAAACAAAATGAAATGTATGCTAAATAAGAACACAAAATAGGGTTATATAAATTCATGTACCTCAGTTATGTTAATAAATATAAACAGTTTAAACCCAGTGACTCAAATATGGAAATCTTATGGCTTATTTTTAAAAAGTCAATCATGTTCTGCTTTCAAGAAAACAAAATCAGAACAAAAGATTTTTTCATGTAAAAAAAGATTTTACATGAAGTGTGAAAAAATACACAAAGCAAAGAGTGACCAAAGATGAACTTGTATAGCCATATTAATTTCAGATAAGAGAATTTAATGCAAAATGTATTAATAAAAATAACAAATATCACAGCTTAAAGTTCACAGAATCAATCCGCTGAAAACTTGCTTCAGGTACATTTGGTCATTTAAACATTTAAGTGGGCCATTTAAACATTTTATGAAGGGATTTTGTTCCATTGTTATTTTCAATGCATGTTTTCTCTTTTCCATGCAAGAGGGCTGATGTTGTAACAGTAGATTATTATGCTACAGTGAATTTTCATCAGGTAAAGAAAGCTTTTTGTAGTTTGAATCTTCTGAGAATATCAAAGAAAGACTGTTCTTGCCATCCACACTACAACAAAACTTTGGCACCTTGAACTGTGGGTTCATAATCTCATAATTGAGAAGGGTCCCTCCACACTCTTGAAGTTATGCACCCATTGGAACCCTTAAGGTAAAACTAATCAGGGAAGTTTCTCCCCAGAGGAGAATGGCATCCTTGATGTGAACAGCTTTTCCCAAGTTCACAGATTAAGGCTTCTACTATCATGAAACTCTTATCTTTGAATATTTTTTCTTGCTTATGCCTCTATGAACAATAAAAATGGAAAAGAGGTCAGTTATGTGCTCTTATGGGATATGCATTTATTTGTGAAACAGTTTGCAGCTGGCCTTATACATGGATAATCTTACACTTTAATAGATAAAAGATGAAGGCCCAATGTAGGTAAGAAACTTTAATGGTACATATGTTGTCTGATTATCACTCAGAAACGAAACACTAGTTCCCTCCTAACCATATCATAGTTCCAAAAGAGTATCATTTGTTAGGTTCTTTATCCATGGTTTAAATTAAAAGAAACAATTATTAGAAATGTATTCTTCATGACAGGCTCTATAGCAAATTCTACTGTAAAGGACACAACTTTAAATTCTCTTGTGAAAGTTATTAGAATTGGCTGAGCAGAGAAGTATTTGTGCCGCTGCTGGCACTCACGCCCTATGGAAAAAACATTGGATATTACAGAAATTCAGTTGTAGCAGATTAATGAAGACAGTGCTTAGTTAAGTCATTCTTTGATTTATTTGATTTTAGGAGGTTTGTTTTATGGGGACCTTGGGTAAGGAACATACTACGAACTCTTGATATTATCCTCCCAATAGTCATAATAATAGTATCCCTAGTGTGCCGGATTCTCTCAAAGGTTGTAAGTGCTTGCATGCAGCCATCTCTAGAATGTCATATGGTCTCTCTTCAACTGGAATGACAGGAACTGAAAGAAATGTACAACCATGTGGACACTGTAAGTTATAAATTATGTGCTGAGACCGGAAACCCAAAATGTTGGTAACTGAGAGTGGCACTATGGCCCTAAGTTTGGTCATACTCTCACACCTAAGTGAGAACCTAACCATAAAGGGGGAATTTTTTTAAATGAAATTCTGGGAGTCCATTGTTTTGGACTGAGCTCATGCCCTAGGCCCCAACAAACCAAACCAAACCAAAATGGAGTCACTTGTGGTAAGTTCAAGGAAACACATAGTTTCTAGAACATACCAAAAACCAGGTTTTGCTTTTCTCCTGCAAATCTCTATAACAAATACTCTTAACAGCACAGTTATCCACCCCCTGAAGTTCCCATTAAGTCTTTTTTGTTTGTTTGTTTGTTGAGACAGAGTTTCACTCTGTCACCAGGCTGGAGTGCAGTGACATGATCTTGGCTCACTGCAACCTCCACCTCCTGGGTTCAAGCGATTCTCCTACCTCAGCCTCCTCAGTAGCTGGGATTACAGGCACACGCCACCATACCCAGCTAATTTTTGTATTTTTGTATTTTTATTTTTTATTTTTTTTTTTTAGTAGTAGACATAGCGTTTCACCATGTTGGCCAGGATGGTCTCAATCTCTTGACCTCCTGATCCACCCTCCTTGACCTCCCAGAGTGCTGGGATTACAGGTGTGGGCCACCGCTCTTGGTCTCAATCTTTTAACTAAATTCATTTTCTCTCACTTAGAGACTATCAACCTTCAGATGATCAAGCAACAAAGGTTTCAGCCAGTTCCAGGTGAAAGCACCACCCCTGGCCATCAAGAAAGCACCACCCAGGCCACCACCCCTGGCTCTGCCTCCACTAGACAGAGCAGGGCAAGAGTTCCATTCCATGATCCTCAATAGGCAGGGATGATTCATGCTCAATGCCAGCATGAAGCAGTTACAGAAGAAAGATCATCGGTTCTTCTGCCTCCCATAACGATTTATGGGGATCACATTTTTCATGGGAGACGAGGCAGGAAAATAGGGTCTGGAGGCGGGGAACATAAGGTCACTTCACACCTCAGCAATGACAGGAAATATCCTCTCCACAGGGCATAGGCCAAGTAAATGACTTTGTAGCTTTACTTCATCCTCTTCATTCACATAAGGCAACCCAAGTAACCAAAGGAATCCTCTAGAGGGTAAACTCCAGGAAATTTTGTAACGGGCTCGAGCCCCTATGCTTGGGCCTGCTCCCACTCTGTGGAGTGTACTTTTATTTTCAATAAATCCCTTCATTCCTTCCTTGCTTTGTTTGTGCGTTTTGTCCAATTCTTTGTTCAAGACACCAAAAACCTAGACACTCTCCACCGGTAACAATCTGATGAAAAAAGGATAAAGAAGTAACTACTGTTAGGTCATCTACAGAAATGGAACACTCTTTCCCTTTGTGCCTAGCTGAGGTGCTATTAAACTCTTTTTCTGCTAATATCCTGCACAAATAACGTGGGATAAGGGCATAAGGCTTTTTGGTATAGCCTTACTCTTGAGAGGAGGTCCATCCACCATGAAGTTCTTTGTAATTTTTAACTCTCTACCAAGTGAGCTTTGACTAAAGGCTATTGCATTTGTAAATAAGACAAATATATATTGCTTACCACTCCTATTTGTTTGCTAACCAACAGAGTCATATAAGAGAGCTGAGTAGAAGATGGTGCCAGTGTTTGAAGGGTTCACACCTTGTGAGTACCCTCCCCTTTTACCTGATGTTACTTAGCTTAGGAAATTCCATAAAATCAGGAAACCTTCCTAGAGACACCACTGGACAACTGTACACCTGCTGTACACAGCTCCTAATGGTCCATCCTGAGCTCTTCATATTGTCCGATACAATTGCATGTCTTTGACTACACCTTCTTTTAAGTCATTAGGATAAACTTAAACACCCCTGAACAGTGCAAGCATATCGTTGTTGATACTGTGTTATTTAAAGGTTAAGATCATCTTTTACATATTGTTATCTCATTTAATACTTATATTTATTTGGGATATTATTAAACCCATTTCGTAGGTGGGGAAGGCAGTAAAGAAGGGTAAAATTGTGTTTTCCATGTCACACAACTCATTAGCAGTGCTGCCAGGATCAAAACCCAGGTCCATCTGATTTCAAGGTCAGAGTGTCACATCCTCTATAGAAAATTATAAATATAGGAGAAGAGATGGACAAGATCATCAATTCTAGGAGGCCTTCCACGACTTCCTAAATGTGACAAGCCAGTGCTTGAGCCCTTCCCATGGCAAAGAGCTATTTCACACGGGAGTTCATTTATTTGTTGGACTCCTAATAATTTAGAAGTGCCACCTTATACTACCTTCAAATCTTCCTCCTTATACCTTCTAACTTTTCGGCATTGTTTTTCCCAATAGAAAATTTCATCTTGCTTTCCCTGAACATTATAATTTAGTTTTGAACCTGTGTGGGGCTTTATATAAAACCCTATTAAATAATAGTTACAGCACTTTAGAATGACGTACTTTGACACTGAGAAATGAATTTCGTATTAAAGTCTGTATTTTGTTTTTTTAAAAATTTAAATAGCAATCTCATCTGAATGTCCTTTAAAATAAAAATTAAAATGTAGCTTATAATAAAATTAGACTTTTCTCAGGCTGTGAAAGTCCTTAAAACCATATCCTACTTCATTACATTATTATAAGAGGACTTTCGACGCAGGAAATTAAAGTATAATTAGCAATGTGCATTTTGGCATTACTTTTGAACATACTATTTTATTTCTTCTACATATTGTGTAAATTTCAAATGCCCAGGTAAAATTTTGCATTTTATTTCTAGAAACTGACTGAACAACAATACAAAAGATAAACCAAAATAGTACTAGTGGTTCAGATTTTTAAGATGCCCAGTATTTATTACATTAGATATTTCTTTTTCTCTTTTCATTTTTTTTTTTTTTTTGGAGACAGAGTCTTGCCGTGTTGCCTAAGCTGGATTGCAGTGGTGCGATTTCTGCTCACTACAACCTCCACCTCCCCAGAGTAAGCAATCCTCTCACCTAAGCCTCCTGAGTAGCTGGGACCGCAGGCGTGTGCCACCACATTCAGCTAATTTTTGTATATTTTGTAGATCAGGGTTTCTCCATGTTGCCCAGACTGGTCTCCAACTCCTGGATTAAAGTGATCTGCCTGTCTCGGCCTTCCAAAGTGCTGGGGTTACACAGGAGTGAGCCACTGCGTCCAGCCTATATTATATATATATATTTTTTTAATAAAAGAAATCTACAGCTAAGATGACATGCATAATTTGGGGGTAAGATGGTATTAGATGTGATGGAGTTAAAGCTAACCTGCTTGCCTTCCTTCCTCCCCTTCCTTCCCCTTCTCTTCCATCTCCTTCTTCTCCTTTCACTTTTTTCTCTTCCTTCTCCGTTTTCTTCTGCATAGCTTTATAGCTTAATCTGAGAACCCATATCTTTCTTGCTCCATGTCTTTTTCAGTGTCTGTGAGTTAAGCAGAATATAAACATCCCCCTAAATTGAACAAGTACTTATTTGGAGATCATTGAAAAATCCTGAATTTAATGATTGAGTCAGTTTTTCTGGTCACCCTTAATTATCACTTATCCGTATAGTAGTAATTTGCTAAGTTCATGCAGTCAGATTTTGGCAGTTGCCAGACCTCTATTTTTTCTCAGATTGACCTCTTGATAAAGTCAGATGAAGTATAAATTGAAGACTCCTGAATATTTTAGAAATTGCTCTTCTCCTCTGCAGATTTGCATTAGAGACCATGTCCATTCATAGAAAAGGATAAATTGATCATTTTATGCATTCATTTTTTGTCATTTGTACTCTGTAATATTGGTAAAACTGAGTTGTCAACCATATTAGTACAGAATTTGAAATAAATCTTTTTCCTAAGGTTAACTTAGCTGTTAGCTTCATATATATATATATATACACACACACACATATATATACACATATATATGTAAAATACATATACACATAAAGTAGGCCATGTGAATAACTTCATAAGCACGTTTTCACATTTTTGACTAGAGAATATACTCCAAGTACTTATAAAGCATGATTTTTGTCAAATAGCCCATTTGCTAAACCTTTACAGGCACTATTTGCACAGGGCAAGGCATTCTAAGACTGCATTGCAAACTCCAGTTTTGCAATTACTTGGTATGTAACCTTGGCCAAGTCACTTATGCTCTTTGTGCCTTTGCGTGTTCCTCTGTAAAATTATGCTAATAAAATACCTATTCTACTTAAATGACGAGTATTAAATGGACACAGTCAGATGACAAAGTATAATTTAAGTCGAAAAAACTAAGAAAATTTAGAAAATCATTATCTTTATTATATCACACTGAACTCACTTGAGTTCCTGCAATTTTGTTAGGCTGCTATCATGTGGCAAGCATGTGCTTTAAGCCATGTGTGTGTTACACATGTGTTACACATAAATGTAATGAATCTCTGCAAGAAACTAGGAACAGTACTTGCAGCTATGGGGCACAGCGTAATCAGACATGGCTTCTGGACACGTTATAATCTGCTAGGGAGATAGACATAAACTTGTAAAATGTGTTACGATGAAGGCTTAAAAAGTGCAGTGGAGAACAAGGAGGGAAATGTTTATTTCCAGTGAAATGTGAGAAGATGTTGTGAAGAAAACAGGGTTTGTACTTAAAAAGGAGGTGTAGCTGACAACTGATATTTATAAATAGAAAAGAAAGAAGACTTAGGTTGTTCTTCTGTTAATATTATTTTAAAAATTCACATAGAAACTATAAATTAAATATTAATGATGATATTTAAGAGCAAATTTAATAGAAAATTGTCAAAAACATAATTGCGTGTCTTCCCCAATATTCAAATGTGTTTTTCTTTGTCAACTCTTCTAGAAGGTCAGATTAGTCAGGAGTTCTGTCTTGAGCACTTCCTCAGGGCCCATAATTGTCAAAATGTCCCAAAAGGGATGACTGTGTCTTTGCTACATGTTGGCGAGACAAGCCACCTTAGCTCGTGAGATTTCCAACCTTTCTGCAATTAGAACTCCTGCTTCTTCTACACTTGAAAGAGGCAGACAAGTCCAAGAGCAGGAAAATTCAATAGAATTATGTGACGAGTAGTTGCAAATTTCCAATCAATGGCTCTGTTTATTCCCCCCAAAGAGAAAGAGGTGTTTTTCTGACACTGATGTTAGGGGTTGTTTATTTATTACAAATTCAGGGGGTAAATGTGTAGCTTTGTTACACGGGTATGTTGCATAATGTTAGGGTTTGGACTTCTAGTGAACCTATCACTTAAATAGTGAAGATAGTATTCAATAGGTAGTTTTTCACTCCTTATCTGCCTTTCTCCCTCCCCTCCTTTGCAGTTCCCAGAGTTTATTATTTCCATCTTTGCTTTAGCACAGCCGATGGAAACATTGGCTTTAAATAGCTGTCTCACTTTAGTCACCCTTTTAATAGTGTTTGCACCAATGTTTTCCATTATAAACAAAGTTAGTGAGAGTTATGTCTTTCAATATCAAACCACATTGGCTCAAATTTAATCCTTTAGGGAGGTATGTATTTTTAAATGTTAAATTTTGTATGAATACATTTCAGGCAATCTGGGAATGGCAAAAATAAATTATCCCACTCCCATTCCAAATACTGTTGGTATTTGTTATCCATCGTTTTCCCTTTTTTCCAATATGACTGATTATATATTGGCCTGCCTGCCACTGTATCTATTCTTTACAGTCTATCAATAGCATCACAGTTATATCTTTTGTTCTGTTTATATAATTATCAAGGTATCCAGCTTGGATTTTTATAAAGTCTTAATATCTATGGGTTGCTATAGCTATATCTTTTCAAAGAGTGAATATACTATATAATTTTTAATGCAATGCCATGCCGTTAGATTTTTAGGCTGATCCTAGAGTTTTTTGTTGAATCATAAGCATACTTATGTGAAAGTATTTATACATGGAACTTTGATGAAATATTTGGGTAAAAGGGTATGAACAATTCCACAGTTCTGGATTACGCAGATACAACATCAAAAAATTTTGACATTCTCAGTTTCTCTGTTACAATCCTTGGTTTCCTGGTTAAGTGATTAGCAAAATGCTCATCAGTTATGTATGGTAAATTACTTACTTTCCATCTCCTGAATTTGGGAGGTTATATAACCTGGAAAACTTAGATTTCCTCACATGAAAACTTAGAATACTACTACCTTCTAGAAAAGTTCTGATATTTAAAAAATAGTATGTGTAGTAAATCTTCTAGAACATTGCCTATTTAATGAGCACTCAATTGATAGATGTTAGCATTAATTTGTTTCAGTTTGCTTTTTGTAATGAAAGAGTGATGCTAAATTTCTTCTGAAACATTTGGAGGTCATTTGGATTTTTTATTGTCCTATGCACATTCAAGTCTATTTTCTTATGGCTAAGTGACAGTGCTAGAAGTAGGCAACAGCACCAGATGCAGTCCCTGGGGTGTCCTGAGTAGAAGTCTTCCTACCTAGGATGTATTGGCTTAGTCTCTGGTTTTAGTAATTCCATTGATGGACCATGGCTCTTTCAGTGATTGGTTTGGCCTTTCAAAACTGATGGTAACACTATTATTATTCAACTATTTAATACTACCATTTTAATAAGAGAAGCATTTCATATTGTCCACTTTGATAACTCATCTGCAATTGTACTGTCACCTTTGAGACTGCTTAAGATTTACTTAGAATACCAAAAAAATGTCGTTTTTGTGGCCAGCCTCAGATACCTCAGAGGTTCAATCCTAGAGCTCATGACCATCTCTCATTTTCTTACAAAGTGCTGCTTTGCCCTGCTTCCTCTTCTTTGTGTTTGGTATCTGTGAGAGCTTCCTGGCAGGAGAGAATTTCTGGTGTGATGGTTAATTTTATGTGTCAACTTGGCTGGGCCACAGTGTCTAGATACGTGGTCAAATGTTCTGGATGTTTCTGCAAGGGTATTTTTTGGATGAGATTAACATTTAAATTGATGGACTTTGAGCAAAGTAGATTGTCCTCCACAATATGAGTGGGCCTCATCCAGTCAGTTGGAGGGCTGAAAAGGACAAGACTGGCCTCCCTCAGACAAAAGGGAATTCTGCCAGCAGATGGCAGACGTTAGACTTGAACTGCTACATCGACTCTTACATGCGTCTCCAGCCTGCCAGCCCACCCTGCAGATTTTGAACCTGCCAGTCTCCATGATTACATGAACCAGTTCCTTATAATAAATCTTTCTCTACACAACACATGTCCTATGAATTCTGTTTCTTTGAAGAACCCTGACTCATACAATCACTAATGGAGGGAACACGTCTCATGATTGAGTGCCTTGTCCAGAAACTCTTGGAAACACCCCCAGAAGCGCTCTTTGGCTGCCTGTTCTATTTGTTTGATAGCTCTGCTGCTGAATCTTGGGGAGGAGGACAGTGGAGAGACAAATGAAAAAATACATTTTTGCTCCTTGATAACTGAATCATGAGGGCGGGTCTTTCTCATGCTGTTCTCATGATAGGGAATAAGTCTCATGATGGTTTTGCAGAGGGCACTTCCTCTGCCCATGTTCTCTTGCCTGACACCATGTAAGATATGCCTTTGCTCCTCCTTCACCTTCCACCATAGTCATGAGGCCTCCCCAGCCATGTGGAACTGTGAGTCCATTAAACCTCTTTTTCTGTATAAATTACCCATTCTCAGGTATGTCTTTATCAGCAGCATGAAAACGGACTAATATGTTCCTTTAGTGGCGTGTATATGAGGCATCTGGAGACTGCTCTGTCACTTTCCTTCTGAATGAGGAAATTTCAATGGGTACCGCATTGAGTAGACCTCCAGAGGAGAAAATTTTTCGCTTATACTTCTGCCTCCTCAACTTTAGCTGAACCTCCAATTTATTCTAGAAAAATTGCTAATCAAATCCATCCAATTCGAGTACATTGAATAGAATGTATTTTCCAGAAGACTAATGTTGTGTGTGAAAGGGTCAGGAGAATGCGACTCATCCTCTCTGTCTTCTCTCTTGTGTGTGTGCAGCTGCAGAGGGAGCTGACTCGTGATTGGCTCTCTTCCAATCTAGACTTCAGATTCCAGACCCATGAATTCCAGAACAGGAAGCTCAGTCACAATCTCTGTGCTGTGAATCTCAGGGCTGCTGTTCCTCCTGAGGCCTCCAGGGACTGCTAAGGAGGCAGACTCTTAGAGGACCATCTTCTGTGTGCACCCTGCTGGAGTCTGGCTGCAGTGGTCCAGCAAGGGGGAGGTGCTGACCCTCTCCCAACCACCCTTGCACTGTTTGTCACCTGCACCCCGAAGCAGGGTTCTTCAGTTTCTGCCAGCGTTCTATGCTACTTGGTCCAAGCCCCTTCCTTCCTCCTTCTGGTCTTATTTGCTGTTCTGTTGCAGGATGCATCCATTGATATATCATTGATTTTTCTTAATCCAACCTCATTTGCTCTAGAATATGGATTTTTTTTCTGTCAGATTTTTGGGGAAAAAACAAATGTTGCATGTTATCCTTAACCTCTGAAACTGTTGTGACTTGTTTGCCTCTCTGCTTGCCTTCATGAGGGGAATGGGAGGCAGCACTCATTAGAAATGGCTAGCCGTTCTACCTGGGTTCTTTCTGTTACTGACAAACTCAGGGAAGATTTCTCCTTCCCAAATGGAGTAATGTTAGAGTGACTTATATTTTCATATGGTTGAACTAAAAATATAATTTACAGTTTGAATTGGGTATTAATTTAAATATTGATGTAAATTTTTAATATCACTTACCTATACATCAACCAGCCTCAGCTCCAGGAGAACAAAAGAGTTTTCACATAAATCCACTCTAATGAATGGCTTACGAAGCCAAGAATGGTAGTGGTTATAATTTAATCTTCCCTTTGTGTTCCCTAGTTTTTTTTTCTCTCTCTAAAACCAAGTAATAGAAAAAAAATTTAAAAGGAAATTGGAAAAGAGAAAATAGACTGGTAGATATCAAAAAGAGAAATGAGACTTAAAAAACAGAAAAAGAAAAAAGGAAAATAATCACATTAGTTGTGGGAAGTACAGCACTATTGTCTAGTAGGTCCCATAGAAACCGTAGTATCTGCAGTAGAAGTTTTCTATTTCTAGTTTAGTCAATGAATCTTTTATTGGCTATAAACTTTTCAGAGGTTTTGAGAAGTAAGCGGTAATATTGACTAATGAATAATTTTCAATTGCATGTTCTCCAATACCATATCAATTTGCTATTTCATTAATTATGGAACTAATCTGAAAATTTTTAAAAATGTTGCTACTGAGAGTTTTTTGTTCGAGTCAGCTCATCTCTTTCTGAAAATTAGATTTCTTCCATTTAAAAAATAGTCTTAACAGTAAGCATTCTCAACACAGCATGTTTCTACATAAAATGCTAGACTCTTCTCCGTTCTTAGAAATAATTTTAAATTTAGATTTAGAATCTGACATAACCTTGATAGCAGCTCCAATTGGTCCAACCTTTAGTTGGAACTGAGAATGTAGTTTAAGTCAAACATTATTGATTCTCAGTTTAGTTTTGTTCTCAGGATCCTCTTAAACATTCTGAATGTATTAGAAGAAAATACGTAAATATGAACAAGACTGCCTTGATTTTAAAAATTATAGTGAGACACTGTCACCCAGAGAAATGTTTTTCAGAGGACTAAATTTTCCTGAAAGGTAATTTTGTTAGGAGACATACCTATAGTAAATTAGAAGATAATGAAAAGAGGTAGACAAGTTCAAACTTTGTTATCACTTACTACTCATTTGACTTTGGGAGAACCACTGTGTGGATTTCCTCATGAGTAAAATCAAGTATGCCATGCCCTCTTTTATAAGGATTTTGTAAGAAATTAAGTTAAAAAATTATGAAGAGCAATGTCACAAAACTTGACACGTAATATAAATAATAGATCATAATGTAGTTGCTTTTATTATTGTTTAAAATAGCATGTATTTCTCTGCAACAGTAAACTGAATACAATTAATATAAATTTGCTTTTTTTTGGTGAAACGTCTAAAATTATAAGACAATTTTGAGCTAGTTGCTTCCATTGGTGGTTCAAAGGAGTGAGTTGGGGAGAGGGAGCATGGCTCCCCTAAAACCTCCAAAATACACATATCATCTAAGTAGAAACAGTAGGCAGAGACTGTTCCCTGACACAATGGAGTAACTAGAACCAGACTTACTATTCTACTATGAACAAGTAGAAAACTACAGAATATATGTGGCAACCAATTTTAGACATTGGACAACCAGCAGGTCAGGACTATGATCCCTAAGAGCAGGGAAGCACAAAGAATTTGGAGGCACTTTCCCAATAGGGATGCAGGGAGGAGAGTCTAAACAGCAAGCGTTGCAGGACTTTTCCTTAGTTCAGCTGAAGACAGGGTCCTTGTCCCATGGTCATGAAAGTTTAGGCTCGCAGACAGTTTGAAGGGTGAGTAAAGCAGGGTTTTATTGGGTGAAAGGAAAAAAAAAAAAAAGGCAGGGCAGGGAAAAGGGACTCTCTGCAAGGCCAGAGTCCCTGCTTGTGCACCTCCTGCCTTGCTGTTTGACTCCCAGATTCCACACAAGAAGAGGAGGGGTCAGGCTCCTCCCCTGGTGCAAAGGGCATAATCTTCTGTGTCTCCAATCCAGTACACAGGCAGGTTGCAGTTTCGCCTGGGAGCCCCTCCCACCTGGCTGTCTCACAAGAGGCCTCACTGAATCAAAGAAACAGAGATCACCCAGGCGCTGTGGCTTATGCCTGTAATCCCAGCACTTTGGGAGGCCGAAGCGGGAGGATCACCTGAAGTCGGGAGTTCGAGACCAGCCTGACCAATATGGAGAAACCCCATCTCTACTAAAAATACAAAATCAGCCGGGCGTGGTGGTGCATGCCTGTAATCCTAGCTACTCGGGAGGCTGAGGCAAGAGAATTGCTTGAACCCGGGAGGCCGAGGTTGTGGTGAGCTGAGATCGTGCCATTGCACTCCAGCCTGGGCAACGAGCAAAACTCCATCTAAAAATAAAATAAAATAAAATAAAATAAAATAAAATAAAATAAAATAAATAAATAAATAAATAAATAAATAAATAAATAGAAATAGAGATCACCATTCAAGGAGGCAAAGTGGGATGGAATTTGTAGAACAGTACTAAAGATGACAGAACTATTCAAGAAAATGCACCAGAAATTTGTTTTGATCTCTTAGGTCTGTTTAGCATTCAATAAAGAATTCCTGGACATGACATTTTAAAAGTGTGAGTCATCACCAAGGGTCACTTCCTGAATGAAACTTTTAAATGACTTCCCATAACTCTAAAAAAACTACTCCAGTCTCAAAAAGTTGACTTAAATGTAAGCCCTGAATCATCTGTGTGGTACTTGCATCTCTAGCCTCATCCTTAACCAGTATGAAGCAGCCTGGCCACCACTGTCCCTTCAGTGGCTCTAGGGTACTAAAGTTATTGCAGGTCTTCAAATGCCTCATTCTATTTTTCTTGATTCCACGTCTTCGAACATCCTCTTTCATCTGCTTGAATCTCTGGTCTCTCTTTCCCTGTTTATCTTACTAAATCCTACTCTTCCTTCAGGTCTCAGTTTTAACATGAGTTCCCTGGTGAGTATTTCTACAGTAAACACAGTTAGTGTTCCCTGCTCTGTGTCCAGAGCTGCTTACTTTCTCTTTCCTAATCTGCTTCACAGTTAATTTAATGCGTCTCCTCCTCCCTGATGGTCAGCAAGCCCAGGGATGTTGGGTCCTGTTCTCTATTGCCTTCAGCACAGTAGCTGGCCCATGATAGGCTAATTGTAAATGTCAGGTGGAATGAGTAAGTGAACAAGCTCAGAGACAGAAGTTACTCTTGAATGGGAAGAAGGACACTTCTCATTTCTTCCTTTGACTTAAAAAAAAAATTTTATTCTAAAAAAAATGGGCTACATGTGCAGAATGTGCAGCTTTGTTACATAGCTATACACATGCCATGGTGGTTTGGTGCACCTACTGACCCATCCTCTTAAGTTCACTCCCCTCACCCTCCATCCCCCAACAGGCCCTGGTGTTTGTTGTTCCCCTCTCTGTGTCCATGTGTTCTCATTGCTCAAATCTCATTTATGAGTGAGAACATGCAATATTTGGTTTTCTGTTCCTGTGTTAGTTTGCTGAGGATGATGGCTTCCAGCTTCATCCATATCCCTGTAAAGGACATGATCTCATTCTTTTTTATGGCTGCATAGTATTCTGTGGTGTATATATGCCACGTTTTCTTTATCCAGTCTCTCACTGATGGGCATTTGGGTTGGTTCCATGTCTTTGCTATTGTAAATAGTGCTGCAATAAACATACAGGTGCATGTGTCTTTGTAGTAGAATGATTTCTATTCCTTTGGGTAGATACCCAATAATAGGATTGCTGGGTCAAGTGGTATTTCCTTCTAGATCCTTGGGGAATCGCCATACTGTCTTCCACAATGGCTGAACTAATTTACACTTCCACCAACAGTGTAAAAGCGTTCCTATTTCTCCACAACCTTGCCAGCATCTATTGTTTCCTGACTTTTTAATGATCGACATTCTAACTGGTGTGAGACGGTATCTCATTGTGGTTTTGATTTGCATTTCTCTGATGATCAGCGATGTTGACCTTTTTTTCATATGTTTTTTGGTTGCATAAATGTCTTTTGAGAAGTATCCATTCATATCTTTTGTCCACTTTTCAATGGGGTTGTTTTTTTCTTGTAGATTTATTTAAGTTCCTTGTAAATTCTGGATATTAGACCTTTGTCAAATGGGTAGATTGCAAAAAATTTCTTCTTTCTGTGGGTTGCCTGTTCACTCTGATGACAGTTTCTTTTGCTGTGCAGAATTAATTAGATCTCATTTGTCAATTTTGGCTTTTGTTGCAATTGCTTTTGACATTTTTGTCATGAAATCTTTGCCCATGCCTATGTCCTGAATGCTGTTGCCTAGGTTTTCTTCTAGGGTTTTAATGGTTTTGGGTTTTACATTTAAGTCTTTAATTCCTTTTGAGTTAATTTTTGTATAAGGTATAAGGAAGGGGTCCAGTTACAGTTTTCTGCGTATGGCTAGCCAGTTTTCCCAGCACCATTTACTGAATAGGAAATTCTTTCCCCATTGCTTGTTTTTGTCACGTTTGTTGAAGATCAGATGATTGTAGATGTGTGGTGTTATTTCTGAGGTCTCTGTTCTGCTCCATTGGTCTATATGTCTGTTTTGGTACTAGTACCATGCTGTTTTGGATACTGTAGCCTTGTAGTATAGTTTGAAGTCGGGTAGCATGATGCCCTCAGCTTTGTTCTTTTTCCTTAGGATTGTCTTGGCTATACATGGTCTTCTTTAATTCCATGTGAAATTTAAAATAGTTTTTTTCTAATTCTGTGAAGAATCTCAATGGTAGTTTTATGGGAATAGCATTCAATCTATATATTACTTTGGGCAGTATGGACATTTTCACAGTATTGATTCTTTCTATCCATGAGGATAGAATGTTTTTCCATCTGTTTGCATCCTCTCTTATTTCCTTGAGCAGTAGTTTGTAGTTCTCCTTGAAGAGGTCCTTCACTTTTCTTGTTAGATCTATTCCTAGGTATTTTATTCTCTTTGTAGTGATTGTGAATGGGAGTTCACTCATGATTTGGCTCTCTGCTTTTCTGTTGTTGGTGTAAAGGAATGCTTGTGATTTTTTTCACATCGATTTTCTTTCCTGAGACTTTGCTGAAGTTGTTTATCAACTTAAGGTGGTTTGGGGCTGAGATGATGGGGTTTTGTAAATACACAATCATGTCTTTTGCAAACAGAGGCAATTGGACTTTCTCTCTTCCTGTTTGAATACCTTTATTTCTTTCTTTTGCTTGATTGCCCTGGCCAGAACTTCCAATACTATGTTGAATAGGAGTGGTGAGAGAGGGCATCCTTGTGTTGTATCGATTTTCAAAAGGAATTCTTCCAGCTTTTGCCCGTTTAATATGATATTGACTGCAGGTTTGTCCTAAATAGCTCTTATTGTTTTACTAAAAGCGTTAAAAATGGTTGATGTGTGGGTAATTATGCACATAATGTTGTAATATTTCTGGCAAGAAATTAAAACATGGCACTTGATTGGATATGAATGATAAAGATAGGGCTATATATTTTAATAGTTGTTGATCAATAAAATACATTTTGGAGGTTGATTACTATGCTTATTTTGGTAATGTTTGAGATTTTTGGTTACTTTTGCACTAGCAGCTCCTCCAGATATTGGTTAATACTCCTTCCTCTCATTAGTTAAAAAAATTACAATTCACCTTTAGTATGAGCTGTTTAGAATATTTATTTTACCTCAAATACTTACACAATTTAAATAGCAGGAAAATGTTACACATATAGAAGTTAGAGGGAAAATTCAGACTAGAAAGTTCTATTTTGGAAATATTTGCACAGAAATATCTTTCTTAGGACTTTTCCTTAAGAAAATATTTTTGATGGAATGATTTTGGAGAAAATATTTGAGAGTTTTGAAAAATCACATTCTTTATTTAATAATAACAATTTTGTAAGTCTGAAATTCAGCAAACTGGATTTAGATCTCACATTCATTACTTCACAGACACAAAGGAACCCTTGGTATGCCACTGCTTCGTTTGTAAAGAAATAGTCTTGGGGCACTTTTGGATTAAAACAGAAAAGCTAACTCATTTAATTGCCTTTGTAACATGGGAAGTGCATGTTATCCCCAGGGAATAGGGGTTTTTAGCTGTGCTACTAATTCTTGCTTATGTATATAGATCAAGGAAATATTTTTGATGGTTAGTTATGTATGTTTCAACTAACAATATATGCATCTCAGACAGTTGGCTTTGTTTATTGATGTTTGTCTTTTAATTTTAGAAACTATAAATCTTTTGAAAGAAAAGTCTTTCTTGTGTTCCATTTTTCTACTTACACTAAAATCAAAGATCAACATTATTTGCACCAGATTTACACAACTCAAGATTAAATTGAGAAAGGATGGCTATAAATATATTTTTATCATAAAGATAGTCTATCTTGATACTCTTGGAAAACTCTTTAGTTCAAATAAATATATTTTCTTAGTAGGTTTATTTGCTGTGAGGCAAATATTTTGGGTGTTTGCCACATGCAAATGTGTGATCACTAACTGTTCAACAGATTCTCATAGAGCCTTCTGAGGTCATCTTGATACAGTGTTACTGAGAGCTGTATTAATCAAATTTACCATTAAATATGTAATCCTATTTATATCTCTGTCCCTACAAGATCTTTACAAGGCTATAATGTGATTTTTAAATTATTATTATTTTTGAGATGGAGTCTCGCTCTCTTGCCCAGGTTGGAGTGCAGTGGCGAGATCTTGGCTCACTGCAACCTCTGCCTCTTGGGTTCAAGCAGTTCCCTGCCTCAGCCTCCTGAGTAGCTGGGATTACAGGTGCCCGCCACCAGGCCCAGCTAATTTTTGTATTTTTAGTAGAGACAAGGTTTCACCATCTTGGCCAGGCTGGTCTTGAAATCCTGAACTTGTGATCCACCTGCATTGGCCTCCCAAAGTGCTGGGATTAAAGACATGAGCCACCGCACCCAGCTGATTTTTAAATTCTTATGTGTAATAGAGAAGCATTTGCCTGATTTATTAAAAAAGTTGTACCTATGTGGAATTGGCTTTCAATAAGTTTTACAAATACACTCTCCCAATATACCTGACTTTAACTTTTAGGATTTATTTTTAATATATGATTTTTTTTTGAAATAAAGCTCTGTGTAACCCTGTGGAATGTAAACTTTTATTGCAATGCTTTATAAATCAATCTAAAACTTATGAAAAGCTTCAAGAAAAGAACAAGATTTTTTTCCTCAACCATTAGAAAGGGGCCTGCCAATCTGATATTCTAACAGATTTAAAAACTTTGAATGTATTTCCTAAAAACAAGAACATTCCCTGCATAACCACAATACTGTGACAGATAAAATAACACTGATACGTTTCTACCACCTGTTTATCATGCCCCATTCAAGTTGCAGCATTTTCCCAATAAAGTTCTTTTTAGCAGAAAGATCTAATTCAGATTCAAGCCCTTCATTTAGTTGTCAAATTTCCTTAGTCTCTTTCAATCTGACTCAGGTTTTCAGCCTTTCTTTGACTTCCATGCCTTTGATTGTTATGGAAACTATAGGCGAGTTATTTTTTAAAGTATTGTCAATTTTAATTTGTCTGATGTTTCCTTGGGATTAGATTCAGTTTGTCCGTCTTTGGTAGGGATATAAAAGAAATGATGCTGTGTCCTCATTGTATCTGCTGTGGTTTGGATCCCATCAAAACTCATATTGAAATTTGATTCTCAGGGTGACAGTTTTGGGAAGTAGAGCTTGATGGGAGGTGTTTGGGTCCTGAGGGAGATCCTTCGTGAATAGATTGATGCTGGTTCAGAGGAGTAAGTTATTTCTTCTGTGGGACTGAATTAATTGCTTTGAGAGTGGGTAGTTTCCTCTCACATTTGGTCTGTTTGCACACATCCACTTCCCCTTTCATTTTCCACCATGAGTTGAAGTGGCACAAAACTCTCACCAAATGAGCTGTCTGATCTTGGACTTCCCAGCCTCCAGAATCATAAGCCAAATACAGTCATGTGTTGCATAAGGAGCTTTCAGCCAACAATAGACATTATATATGAGAGTGGTCTCACAAGATTCAACATCATATTTTTACTGTACCTTTTCTATGTTTAGAAGTGTTTAGATACACATTTATTATTGTGTTAAAGGTGCTTACAGTACTCAATACAGTAACATGCTCTACAGGTTTATAGCCTAGGGATAATAGCCTAGGTGTGTAGTAGGCTATACCATCTAGTTGTGTGTAAGTACACTCTTTAAGCTCACACAGTGTCAAAATCACTTAATAATTTCTCAGAATGTGTCTCCATTGTTAAGCATGACTGTAAACTTTTTCTTTATAAATTACCCAATCTTGGATACTTTGTTACAGCAACACAAAATGGAAGAAGACAACATCCAATGGGTAGAACCACTTTGCTTTGTCCAGTTTTTGATAATGTTTATTGTAATTTTTTGATTTAAGTGGTGCTCATCTTCTCCAACTGTAAATTTATTCTATTTCCATTTGTTATTAATAAGTAATTTTGAAACTAGGCAGCTCCTCTGTTCTTTACTAATCTTTGCTAATTTAATCATACATTTGTAGACTTTAAGAAAAAGTTAATGTGTTATTATTTATATTTGTCCCAGATTTAGCCAGAGTAATTCAAGTTGGCTTTTCTGTCCTGACACCCCTATTGTTTTATTTTATGAATATTTCTTTGCTTACTTGCATGACAAGAAGTACCAGGCATATCTTGTATTTCCCAGCTCTATCCCTGGATTCAGTCATTTCTCCAAAGAACCAAGGTTTTTGTAAAAGAAAAATGACATGTGGAAGCCAAGGTCTGGTTTGTTTACGTATTTATTTCTGTTCTAGATTTTGTTTGTTTATTGACTCCTTACTGTAGACTTTGACTTCCCATGCTGGGCTAGGAAGCATAGATGCCTTCCTCACCCCACTTGGACCCAACACCCTGTGCCAGGCCATATCCCCAAATAGATTTTTCTATTCACACTGTGTGGATAACCTCCATACAAACCCCATTAGGTTTCTGCATATCACATCAGGCTACCATTATGTCCAAATTGTCTTTATCTTCTCTGAAAAACATGACTTCAGGATTAAATACTTCTGGAATAAAAGAGAAAGGAAAGAGAAGAGAATAAGGAAGAAAAGAAAAATACTGAATTATTCAGGAAAGATAGGAAAAGAGAAGAGAAGAGAACAAAAGAACTTTAAAAATGTCATCTCAGCATCTTCTGGCTTTCATAGATTGAGATAAGAATTATTCAGTTATTCTTTCCTTTTTATTTAATGTTCCCTTTATTCTGCATGATTAAAATAAATTACTGTTTTTAGCAATTTGATTATGATGTTTCTTGGTGTGGGTTTTCTGGTGTCTATTTCAGATATGAACTGAGCTTCTTGGATTGATGTCTTTATAAAAAGGAGAAATTTGAATACGTATACACAGAGGGAGAATGCCATGTGACATTAAAGGCAGAGATTAGAGTGATACAACAGAAGCTAAGAAATGCCAAGAAATACCCCAAGTTAGGAGGCAGGTATAAAAAAGATTTTCTCCCATAGACTCAATGGAGTCAACATCACCAATACCTTGATCTTGGAATTCTTGCCTCCAGACTATTAGATACTAAATTTCTGTTGTTCTGAGCCACTCCATTTGTAGTATTTTGTTACAGCAGCTCTAGCAAACGAATAAAGGTAGGTTTCTGTTTCTCATCAAATTTGTAAAATATTTGGCCATCGTAAGTTCATGTATTTTGGTTTCCATAGAGGAGTCACTATGCAAATTTCTAGAGTCTTTACTCTCTGTAGCTCCTTCTTCCTTGGTAGTCTGTCTCACAAATGACTGCTGCAGCTGACTCCTTGTCCTCTGGTTTTTGTTTCTTCAAATTAGAAAGACTGTTGTACCCTGTCTGCTTTAGATCCTACGCTCTTTACCATAATTCAGAAAGTGCATTTAGGCCAAAAGTCAGGGCAATTGTAGTGCTCACTTCATTTGTATCACTTCTGTCCGAGGCCACAATTCTTTGTCCTTTTGTCATTAGTGAGAAGAGTTGTTTTAATAATTTTATCTAGTTTTTAGTTATTTTTAATAACAAGAGGATACTTTTGATCCCAGTTACTCTACCATAGCCAGAAGTAGTAGTACTACATTATTTTCAGAGATCTAATAATTTGGTTTACTAATTCACCTGATATTTAGACAACAGGTATAGATTCATCTTCTAAATATATTTTATATTTAGAATATGTAAAGTTTTATTCTTGTCCAATTTAGAAAAGCCATTTTTTAATAAAAGAGTAGAAAAGGAGGTGCTACTATCTATTAAGGATTGTTGATCATTTTTAGACACAAAGACATAAATTAAGCCCATCAGGTCTTTTGAGAAGCATCATTATCAAAATTCTAAGCAATTTTGTGATTTTCTTATGAATTTACCAGTGTGGGCTTTGAAAGTTTTTCTTTCATTCACTAAAAATAGTAATAATCTTTTTTTGTTAATTTTATTTAAAGAATCCTGAAGAGATAATTAATTTGGAATCATTCTATCATTGGAAGTCTTGCATAACAGTGAACAAAAGTTGACCAGTGCAGGTTAGAAATTTCATTTCCTTTCATTCAAAAGCTTTCTTTGATTGAGGAACTGATAATGGTAAAAATGCTAATCATATAACCAGAGATGATTCCTGCAATAGTTAGAAAAATAACAAAAATATTTTAATGCTTGGTTCTCATATGTAAAAAAATACGAGAATCTTTTAACAAACACAGATACACAAATTATAAAAAGACTAATAAGAAAATAGATTCCAGGCTTTTTATCAGCTGCCACCTGAAAGATACACAAATTCTGACATCTACTACATGTCAACTTTGTGATTCAAAATCAGATTTCACCATTGTTATTACCAAAAACAGACTTGGCCATAAAAAGAGTGTCTGAGCAGAACTGAAGAGCTTCCTCACCATGTATGAGATTTGCCAGATGAGTCAAGTGAAATTGAACTGACCACTCAGCCTGTCCAAGTCCAGACAAGGTGTGCCACTGGACTACATGTTTCTCTTGGCTTTGATGACAGAATACAAATGAATTATAACTTAATGGAACCTTTAATGATGACTTTCAAAGAAGACTGTGAGACAAATTCATTCAGAAAAACAATATAATACTTGCAAAAAAAGCAAGGGAGTCACATTCCAGAAGGAAAGAGTTGTCAAATATAAAACACAGCAAAGGAAAAATGTAAAATTTTGCGTTTTTTGAGAGGGTCTTACTCTGTTGCTCAGGCTGAAGTCAAGTGGCATGATCTTGGCTCACTGAAGCCTTAAACTGCTGGCCTCAAGCAATTCTTTCACCTCAGCCTCCCAAGTAGATGGGACTACAGAGGTGCACCACCAGGCCCAGCTAATTAAAAAAAAAAAAAAAAAAACTGTAGAAACGAGATCTCACTGTGTTGCCTAGGCTGGTCTCGAACTCTTGGCCTCAAACAGTCCTTCTATCTCGGCCTTTCAAAGTGCTGAGATTACAGGTATAAGTGACTGCAATCAGCCAAAATGTAAAATTAATGATTACTTTGTGTGTATTCACCTGCTTACAGTTAAAAACTGGTCATTTTTCGAATGTTTATCATATTCATATTCATAAGCAATATGACATGTCTTCAAATACCAACACATCAAAAATAACAATAAAATTGTCTATGTTAAGAAGTCTGGTTTAAGAAAAATATTCACTATTTTATTATTGTGAGGACAAGAATCCATCAAGGTGACTCCCTCGTTTTATCATGAGATATACTATTTTTCCCCCTTGAGTGAGGTATGTGAAGTATATAGTTTTAGTATTGGTAGCAGGATAAATGTTAGATAGCATTCTATATAACCTATTATCTCTGTTCCTTAGGCAAGATTTTTACCTTCTTTGTGCTCCAGATTTCTCACCTATAAAAAGTGAATGGTGATAAAGTTATATTTCTCAGTGAATTGTTATAAGGATTAAATTTGTGTTCAGCAGTGCCTGCAATATCATGAGCAGTGTAAAAATGCTTTCTGTTACTGTTATTATGTTGATGGAGATGATTCAACGGAGAGTGAAAAATAGATGATGCAGGAGAGGAGAATTTCTGCACTGATGTCCTTAAGTAGGTAAGGATAGGTAGACGGAGTCTGGTGCCCAAATGGAAACTCTAGTCTTGGACAGAGGCATAGATTGTTTGTCCATATAAGCATGAAGCAAAGCAAAGCAGATGGCTGTAACATGGGAACAGAGTATATGGGGGAGTGTACTGGAAACAGCCTGGAGAAGTTTGTCTAGATTGCTCACATTTTCTTTGTGAATTAGGAACTAATGTCATCAGTTGGAAGTGAGAATAAGGAAGAAACTATGGGAGGAACTGAGATAGAGAGCAGTAGAGTAAGTTGACCAAGGCAATGTAGTGGGACTCTAGAGGCAGACTCTGAAATACCAAGGACTATGGCAGAGAATATTATTGAAATATTCTGAATATGTTGTTTTAATGTTTTTATAGGATTTTAGATCCAGGACCAAATTCTACTTTATATTGGACTTAAGTCCTACAAACAACATTATAGAAGTGGTTATTGTAGTTTTTACTCTTTTTCTTGACACAGGATTAATTAATGTTATTTATTCACTGTGATATTTTGATTACATTTTAATAAATTCAGAAGAAATTCTTGGTGGATATAAACACATTATCTTATTTTGCATACCCGCTTTGTGGATATGTGTGAATTTGATTTTAATCATAAGATGTAACAGTAGAGAAATGTAGCAAGGGTGAGGAACCACCTGGGCTTAGTGGTTGTGCATAAGCAGTGGAATCAGTCACATAGGATTCTGTAGAAACAGGGAAATTGGAGACTGGGACATCACCAGGATTACCAGGATAGAAGGGAAAGGAAGTTAAGGGTGTATGCAAGATGTTCATATAGAGGTGAACTTTGTAATCTCAACTGGATAAAGAGGGAAGAAAGATTGTAAGTGGGTGAGATCCAGGAAAAATTTGTTAGGATTAACAGATTAGGGAAAGGACTTAGTTATTCGTAATGGCATGTTCTGGAAGAAAGTGGCCGAGCAAGTTAGGGAACAATACTATGGAATAAAAGAAGTCAAGGACCTAGGAGTTCTATATGTTTGATGGTTTTATCCAAATACATATGGAAAAATCACCATCATTTTTAAAGATAACAATATCCAAGGGTTGGTAGAATCATGACCCCATGCATCCCTAATCTTAGAAAACATAGTTCATGTTTTTGTTTTTTTTTTAACTGTGAGCTCTGGTAACTCCAGTCTTTTTAAAAGGAAAATTCATAATGAGGTAGCCTCTCCCCAGTTAGGGTAGTTTTACAGTATAGAGATAGTGGTCATATAATTTTCAGTGAAATGAAGACTGTAGGATAGAAATGAGACCTGGATGGTTTCCTGTTCACGATAAAGTGGTCCATTCTCAATGTACCCTATATCTAGAAGAGAAAATCATGTGTCACATTGCTTCTGAGAATAATAATTCATTAATTTATCCATTCCAAAAACATACTTTGAAGAGTTTGATACTTTTAGGGATGTTAATTAGAAGTTACCACCCACAGTAGAGAAGTGCTGAACATAATATATTGGAAAAATGAGGATAAATCTCACTTGACTTTAAAATATTAAAAATACTTGAAAGATTCCTTTCATGTATGAGTGATCTGTAAAATTCTTCCTCCTTTCTTTCTTTCTTTCTTTCTTTCTTTCTTTCTTTCTTTCTTTCTTTCTTTCTTTCTTTCTTTCTTTTTCTCTTTCTTTCTTTCTTTCTTTTTCTTTTCCCTTCCTTCCTTCCTTCCTTCCTTCCTTCCTTCCTTCCTTCCTTCCTTCCTTCCTTCTTTCTTCTTTCTTTCTTTCTTTTCTTTTTGTAAGATGGAGTCTCGCTCTGTCGCCCAGGCTGGAGTGCAGTGGCGCGATCTCCACAATCTCAGCTCACTGCAACCTCCACCTCCTGAGTTCAAGAGATTCTTCTGCCTCAGCCTCCCAAGTAGCTGGGATTACAGGGACCTGCTACCATGCCTGGCTATTTTTTGTATTTTTGGTGGAGACAGGGTTTCACCATGTTGGCCAGGCTGGTCTCCAACTCCTGAGCTCAAGTGATCCACCCAACTTGGCCTCCCGAAGTGCTGGGATTACATACAGGAGCCACCATGCCCAGCCAATTCCTCTTTTCTTTTATGCAGTTGTTTCTAGTAGACAACTAATTTTCTAGTTTACAGATTAAAAGGCATGTAAAATATTTCTAAAAATGACTGATAAAAGTAATATCGTAGACAGTTAAAAGAAAAACAGTTTGAACAAGGTCATTTAGTGGTATTTCTAACTCTACTTTGTTACAGCAACAGGAGAGAAGCTTCTACTCTTGTGAGATTCTGTAGTTTCATATTCAAGAGCCCAATTTTGAAGGGAAATCAGGAATATCAAGCACTACTGCCAACCAACAGCATTATTGGCATAGCTGGACATTCCATTTCTGTTTTCACAACAGATTAGATTCATACCCAGTTTCCACTTGGTGCTGGAAATGAATAAATCCTGCCAACCGCTTTGAAGATGTGACTATGGTGACTTTTTATTCTTTATTTTCCTGTCCATATTTACTTACAAACAAAACAGTTATCTACTGGGGTATGTTTATCCAGAAATATTCTTGCTGCAAATTTAAACTCTAAAAGTAATCCTTTCTGACAATAAACACGATACATACCATATGCACCTGCTTAATTTATATGCAATGCTAAACTAAAAAGTAAAAGAAGTGTTAGTTGGTGTAACTATGGGAGTGCACTTAGGTCTGTGCAAACAGTGACAGTTCTGTTGATTATAGCTTCTTTATGAATAAACCTATAATATAATAAAATTTAAAATTTCAGCTGAGCTATTCATAAGCTATCAAAACTCCTCATCTAAAACTGTCATTTTCCAGATGCTAAGGTTGTCTTAATAATCATGAAAATAAATTGAGCCCTGATTTCAGAACAAAGTAATTGGCTTTATTAAGACTCCGTTTTCTGAAACTTCATCTGAGTTTAAAAGGAGTCTATTATCTTAACAAAGAGACCAAATTAATTCTTGTCTGCATCCTGACATCAGGATGGGCTTGATCTTTTGGGCGAGAATTATTCTTGTTTTATTAGAAATAATTAGCAAATAAATCTAAGTGTTCGGTGGCATTATTCAGTCTTTAATCAAGTAAAGTAGTTGACATCAAGTTTTCAACCACATTAATGAAACAATTATTATTAACATTCACTCCTTCTCCTATCTATAAATTAATCTGGATATGCACAGTGAAGTAGATGTTATTCTTTCTCCCTAAATAGCGAGTCCTTAGATGCAGAGATGAATAATTTGCATAAGTACACCCTTTTCACAAGGAAATGTATTTTGCTTCTTGAGATCCCTGTAACGTATTGTGGATGACATTTGACTACAAGTAGGACACCCACCTGGGACACAGAAGAGCTTTATTTTGCCAAATCGTCCAGTCTAGACCATTACTTCCTTCCTCTGTGCACTGTAAATAAGACTCTTCAGCATTTCATTCCTTCTTATAGCCTTTGGATTTCTTCTTCTGTGTGAAGCCAGGATTAGGTATCTCATGTGTGTGCTGTTGATACACAATGGGCCAACCTTCTCACCAGGTCCTTTTGATACACTGTAGACCCCTGATGGCACACTCTGTGGACATCTGACAGCATACTCTGGACTGTGGACAAAAAGTCACATTTTCTCAATGTCTTCAGGAGTAGTTGACATAATTTCAAAAGGTAGGCCCCTCTCTTCTGGTAAGAGCTTAGACAGAATTCCTCTTCTGTCTCTTTCAAAAATGGACATTCATCTCTTGCCTATTGGCTTCAATAAGTATTTGCATTGTGATATTGAGCATTTATATATAGGAAATAATTCCATCTATTAAAAAATCCTAGGTTGATTCATTTATTTATGTACCAGTTCTTTCCTTATATAATACAGTATTTTTTAATGTTTATTTTTTAATGACAGAGTCTTGCTCTGTTACCTGGGCTGAAGTGCAGAGGTGTGATCACAGCTCACCACAGCTTCGGACTCCTGGGCTCACGTGATCCTCATACTTTAGCGAGGTCCCAGGAGCTAGGACCACTGGTGCAAGCCACCATGCCAGGCTAATTTTTGTATTTTTTGTAGAGACAGGGTCTCACTGTGTTGCCCAGCCTGGTCTCAAACTCCTGGGCTCAAGTGGTTCTCCCGCCTTGACCTCGCAAAGTGTTGGGATTACAGGCATGAGGTGCCACACTTGGCCTCACTACTGTTTTAGTGGTTTAATTCAACATTTAATATCTCCTTCATTGTGTACTTTTCCAGGCAGAAGAAAAAATGAAGAAACAAAAAATGCAGTTGCATTGCTTTTATTTTTACCTGTGTATTTATCTCTACTGATGCTCTTTATTTCTGCATATGGATTTAAATTACTGTCTAGTGCCCTTTCTTTTTTCAGCCTGCATGTGAATAAAACTGGTGTTATTGGCTGAATTTTGTCCCCCCCAAATTGACTCTTGAAATCTTAACCCCAAGCATCTCTGTAACTTTATTTGGAAATGAAGTCTTTAAAGAGGTTATATAGTGTAAATAGGACCTTTCAGGTGGCCCTTAACACAATGTGAATGGTGTCCTTATATGAAAGAACATTTGGATACAGACGTGTGCACACAGAAGAGAGACAATGTGAAGATAAAGGGAGAAGGGGACTATCTATTATACAAGCCAAGGCAGAGGCCTCCTAAGAGATTTACCCTGCCAACACCTTGATCAAATTCTAGCCTTCAGAACTGTGAGAAAATGAATTTCTGTTGTTTCAGTCACGGTCTGTGGTATTTTGTTATGACAGTCTTAGCAAACTAATGCAACTGGAGAGGATGATGACAGTTTGGTCTCCATAAAAGAAGTATAGGTGAGGAGTGTTGATAGCCTGCTTTTAGGCAATACTGTGAAAGAAAGAGATAGAACTAATCTGACTGACATTTAGAAGTAGAATCTGGAGGACAAAGAGGTTGTTCACCATGCAGGTGGATGGTGAGTGCATCCACATTCACAGGGAACATAGGTATTGGAGTAAGTGGATAGAGGATAGAGGAAAGATACGTGTTTGATCTTGAACGTGTTGAGTTTGAGATGCTTATAGGACAACTAGACAAAGATACCAGGACTTGTTTACATACATGGGTATAAAGCTGAGCCCATATGTAGAAAGAAAAGGAGACTAAAATTTTCATTTTCAAAATGGGATAGATTTTAATATATTTGCATGCCAAGGAACTTTGCCTTTTGATAATTTGGTCACTATGTGTCTAGAGGTGCATCTCTTTGAGTTTATCCTGGTTGGAATTTGTTGAGCTTTTGTATGAATAGGTTTAATATTGTTTCATCAAATTTGGAATTTTTTTGGCCATTATCATCAAATATTTTGTCTTTTTCTCTGCTTCCTCTCCTGGGACTCTGATTATGTGCATGTCAGTACATTTGCTGGTGTCGCACAGGTCTCTGAGGCTCTTCTGTTAAGTTTCTTCTTTAATTTCTTTTTCTGTTGTTTGGAGTGTAGAATCACAATTGATCTACCTTCAAGTTCACTGATTCTTTCTTTTGCTATCTATCATCTATTGTTCTTTTCTAGTAAACTTTTATTTAATTAAACTATTTTTAAGTTCAGGATTTCTATTTAAGTCTCTGCTATAATTCTGCCCATTTGATGGATATTTAGTGAAATACTATTCTTATACTTTGATTCTTTAGACATAGCTTACTTTAGCTTTTTGAACGTATTTATAGTAGCTAATTGAAAATATTTTTCTAGTAGGTCCAAAATCTAATGTTCTTCAAGGACAGTTTCTATTGACTGCTTTTTTTTTTTCTCTATGTGTGGGCCATGTCTTGTCTCCTTGTGTCCTTGAAATTTCTTGTGGAAAATGGGACATTTTAAATAATATAATGTGCCAATTCTGGAAATCAGAAAACTTCCTCTCCCTCTCAATTAGTGTTTGTTCTTGTTTACTGTTGTTACTGATGCTGCTGTTTCTTTATTTACCAAATTTCCTGGATTAAGTCTGTACCCTTTGTCATGTGCAGCCATTGAAATCTCTGCTCAGTTCGTTCAGTGGTTAATGAAATTCAGTCATTTTTCCTCCATAAATTCTCCTTGGATTTTTTTGTAAGTCTGATTAATTCCCAGAGTTCATTGAAGTTGATTTTGACAATTTTATTCCAGTGTTCTCATTGCTTTTATGAAGGAGCAGGGTTTCAGAGGTCTTTACCATTCCAGAAGCGCTTTATGAGCTTGAATATTTTTGACCTCATGTATAGAAAATTCACATGAAGGCCAGCTTGTGATTTAAATTGTCTCACTGAGGATTTTAGTTTTGCTTTTCACTTAGCACCAAGGCCAAGACAGGTTGTTTGTGTGTGTGGGTGTTGGATTTTACTTATTTTGTATACTCACCTTTAAAATAAGGCTGTAACTCTTTTGAGACCCACGTTCATGCAGGTCTATTCGTTTGTCTCCATTTCCACGAGTGAGTACTAGGCTTTATAACGTGTTCCACTCGCTTCACAGAGCCAGAAGAAATAGAAGCTCAATGACATGATAATTTGATGTCTCAGGGAAAATTATCCTCACCACTCACTTCCCCCCCAAGAATTCCTTCTATGATGTTTAATTTTTTTTCCTTTGTGGATTCTTCAAATTCTTGTCGTTTATGCAATAATTTAATTATTAAAAATGTGCTTTGTCTGGTTTCAAAGCTGGTTTAATGCAAGTTGTTCAAACTTTATCATTCACCAGTGATCAGGTAGAGAAGTGAGGTTTTTGTTTTTAATGAACAATTTTCCCCAAGAGTTTTCATCTCTTATTTTTATCTTTACGAGTAGTAACAAAACTTGAAGATCAAAACCCCTAGATTAATTTTGCAATGGATTTTTTTTCACTCTTTCTACCCATGTCTGCTTTGCAACTCTTATCAGAGAAGGAATACTACCTAAAATCGCTTAGTAATACTGTGTAGTATTTATGCCTATGCTGTCACTTCAAAAATATCAACAGTTTTACATTACATTTAGTTATCCACTTCTAATCCTGATAAGGAAATTCAGTAAGAAGGAGAGCTGCCTTTGATTTAATCTGTTGGAGAGTGCTGGAATGGCAAATGTAACCTTGGCCAGACATTAAAATATTGCCTACTAAGAATTCCATATATGTGTGTGTGTGTGTGTGTGTGTGTGTGTATATATATATATATATATATATATGGAATTATTGGGGGAAAGTGAGTGGTGAGGATAGTTTTGAGATATCAAATTATTATGACGTTGAGTTTTCATTTCTTCTGGCTCTATGAAGCAAGTGGAACACATTATAAAGCCTAGTATCCACTCATGGAAATGCAGACAAAAGAATAGACCTGTGTGAATGTGGGTCTCATAAGAGTTACAGCCTTATTTTAAAGGTGAGTATACATAATAAGTAAAAACCAACACACACACATTCACTCTCACATACATAAATACATATATATGTATGTGTATATATATAAAATGTGTGCTATATATATTTACATATTCATATAGTATATTCAAATAGTGTATTCTGTTGAAAATTGACTTATCTTTGTCTTGTACAGAAACAAAATAGTCTACATTTGGATTTTAGTGTAGTCCAAAGGTATAACATGTACTATGCTTTTTATTACACTTGCCACCTTTACCTCTCATGAACACCTGTGGTTATGAGGTTATGACTAATCAGTCATGACAATTTCAGGCATGGCTTATAAACCTTCCTAACGGTACACTGGGAACTTTCTGCTAATTGATGGTAGTTGACACAGTACATGAAACTTACCTGCCATCCGTGATTAATGAGTTCTCTGTTAATATTTATGTACTACATTGTAAAATTCTACAAAAATATCACCACGTCTGTAAAAGTGTTTAAAAACAAGAACATCTGCAGTTGTTAAAACCAGCCTTCTCTTTTAAATATATGTATACCACCCTGGATTTATTATAAAAATTTAAACAAGTATATGATATAATCTAATTCTACTTTTAATCAAATATGATGAAAATATCTTGACTCAAGTTTCTGAAGTGCACCCTGGATTGCAGGTGTTAAAACGCTCTGGCAGTCAAGGTCAAACTGCCCCTTATTGGAGTGTCATGGAAAGCCACAAGTCGCCATGGAATTTAGTCTGAGATGACAGAATCGGTGTTAGAAAAGGTACCTAAGACAGATGACCAAGATTTAATTTAAAGATGTTGTAAACTTTACAAATCAGGTACTAGAGTTGTATGGTTAAGTTTGGGACAGGATTTACAAAAATAAGCAAGGTAAGAGGAGATAAGAATTTCCAAGGCTGTGTCCCCAGAGTACTTGGACTTACCTAAATGATATTGCTGTCAATTAGGATATGTTTTTGAAATCATAATAATGTGTTAGCTCTTGCAATACATAATCTTAGGTTATATTTAAAATGTACCTCACAATATACTTCGTATATGCTGTGTTAAGCCTCTTTGATCATGCCAAGTATTACTATTTTCATATTACAAGTTTACCCCACTAGTTCTGTTACATGGGAGACAAGCATCTCACTATGTTGACAGATGTACTTAGTAGAAACATTTTTGAGAGCTTAATTACTGTTCCTCTCATACATAATTAGCCAACAATTATTTTCATTTTCAGCTATAGAAGTAATTTTTATACACAGCTTTGGTTTATTAAGTTACCATATAATGCATGGTCTATGATTTTGATATTTTAAAATTACTCTTTCTCTAACTGATTGCTGTCAAGTCGTGATCTTTAGCAAGAATGTAGATTTTTCAAGATAAAAAAATATGCCATTGAATTAAAATATTAAATCTTCAAGGTTAAAGCCAAATACTATTCAATGAAAAATAAATTATTGAGTACCCCTATGATGCAGTATTGTGAAAGAGTCTCGTAAAGCATTGTGAATAAAAGACACAGTCCCTCTACTCATAGAGTTTATAATCTTGTGAAGGATATAGAAAATAAAGCAGATTATTAAAATCGAAAGTTATGTCCAAAAACCCCACAAGTCTGTAATCAGGTGAGAAGAGCCTTTATTCAAAGGATTATTTCAATTAGGGGAGGAGTATACTGTTATGAAAAGAGGGGGACTGTTAAAATTAGGAGGGGCCTTTGACTATAAGGTGTGAAACGTCGGTGGGAGTGGTGGCTCAAGCCTGTAATCCTAGCACTTTGGAAGGCGGAGGCGGGCAGATTACCTGAGCTCAGGAGTTTGAGACCAGCCTGGGCAATACGGTGAACCCCGCTTCTACTAAAAAAAAAAAAAAAAAAAAAAAAAAATTAGCCAGGCATGGTGGTGGGCGCCTGTTATGCCAGCTACTCAGGAGCCTGAGGCAGGAGAATTGCTTGAACCCGGGAGGCGGAGGTTGCAGTGATCCGATATCGTGCCACTGCCCTCCAGCCTGGGCGACAGAGCGAGACTCTGTCTCAAAAAGACAAAAAATATCTGAAATGTCAGGCAGCAGAAAGGGCTTTCCTTTATAAAGAGAAGAAAGCATGAGGTGTTGAGAAATGGAGTGATGTGGGATGATTGCAAAGCTGATAGTTTCCCTGAAGGCCAGCAATTCTCTCTGCAGGGGCTTTTAAGGCAGGCTTATTCTGTGTCTCAAAGCTCTAGGGTAGGCCACAGTTCAGGGGCACGGAAGAAGAAGAGAATCCTGACTACATTTTGGTCAAGTCTAGTCAGCAGACATGTTGTTCTGATTGATCAGTGTGGACAAACAGTTGAGCTCATTATTTATGACCCAAAGAATAGGAGTGTAGAATGTCTCTTGCGACGTCTTTGGTAAACAAGTGAGCTCTCCAGGAGCCTTATCTAATTCATTCGGGGAAAGGAGTTCTTTGCGGTAAATTGTTTTCCTGAACACAAAGTGTGGGGGGATTTATTTTACCTATTGCTGTTTTCCAGGAACAAAGGGCTCAGGTAAAATCGTATGTATCATTCTGCAAGGTTTGTGATGGAAGCTATGAAGGAATATTTGCAGGATGCTATGGAAACACCAAAAGGAAGTCAGGGAGGAAATGCTTTTAAGAATCAGGGAGGCTCTGATTTTAAGAATTAGTAGGAGTCAAAGATGCAAAAGGATGATTGAATTAAAAGACAATAAATGTATAATTTACTGGGAGATTGCATTGTACCATTGTAGACTGCATATTCAAAAGAGTCAAAAAATCCGTCCCCCACAGATTTGTGCAGTTAGATTTTATTTTGTATGTGTGTTCATGCAGTGGTGCCTTCACTTAGCAGAAGACACTTGGGAACCAGAAAGGAGTTGATGTTTATTCGCAAGGTCTTGCTAACTGCAGGACCCCAGCCCCTAATACTTGGGCCTTGCAGGAATTACAGGAGCACTAGGGCAGAATTCAAGCAGATCTAGTGTTAGGTAGAACGAGGAGAATAAACACTTGGTCGACACACATGTGGTGAGGGCAGAAAGTAATGGGACTGAGGAACTCTGGCGTGTTAGCTCCTGATTCTGGGTGGGAAGAGTGAGGGGAAGAAGAGCATGCAGTTCGAATCACCAAATTCCAGGACTAGGGTGAAAGGATTCTTTCCGAGACCCCTGTGCAATTGTCCCCTGAAGTGTTTTGTGCTTCAATCAGATTTAACTCCGAATCTGAGGTAGCACTTTGCCATCAGTACTGATGGTTTAGCACTGTGCTGAATGGATGGTATATAGTCACTCATTTCGGTTAAGTACTGCCATTATCTTCAGATATATGGTGTTGAGGAAATAGCGACAGAGAAATTTAATTATTTCCAAGGGTCACCAGGCAATTAGTGATGGAATTCACTACAAACTCAGACGATCTGGTCTTGAGTCTAAGCTCTTCACCACCACACTGTGCTGCCATTCAGCATCAAGACGCCGTGGTGCTCTTAAGTCAGAGGGGCAAAAGAATATACCTTGGGGCTTGTAGGGATGGGAGTTAGTCTAAAGATCAAGTGTAGATTGCATTTTGTCTCAGATCATTGGTCTCTTTCCAGAGGTCTATGTCTGAGGTATAGTTGTTATAGCAGAGGAGAGAAGATACCAGTTCTTCTTCCTAAATGCGAATAGTCCCGGATTGATAAATTATCAAGTCTTCAACACTTGTTGCTCGGCCCTTTTCTGGTATTTGGGGGAAGATAGAAAAGTTTGAGAATCCCTACTTGGTGGACGATAGAAAGCTTTGAAAATCCCTAAAGTGAGGGCAGAAGGCATTGAGAAGAAAATAACACAGCAAGAAAGAAACAGATCTTCCATGTAGTCTATGTTGGGATCAGCCTGGGACCTGAATTTAAAGCCAGTTTGCCATGCGTGAGAGCCACTGCTGATGAGAGGGATAGCGTAGATGGTCCTCTCACTGATTCTCAGGGTCTTCTAAGCAGTAAATCTGCCCCAGTATACATTGTGCTCAGTTCCACCAAATCATCCTCTTTTTAAAAATCAAAAATAACACTTTGTGTCTGAAGAGAGTGTCTTGCAGTATTTTTCTATTTAGATTTTTATGGAAGTTGTTAAGTTTCTAAACACGTGACCTCTCAGGAATGACAATGAAATACATCACTGAGCTACTGGCTCATAAATCTCTCTGTTTTTCTGTTTTTGTGAGACTCTTTATTTTGTAATGCCTGAACATAATCCACAGAGTTCTGTTGCATTCATTTGATTTCATAAAAGCTTTGATTTGGTGGGATAGGAAGTGGAATTCTGTCCAAAACTTAAAAAACTCCTTCATCTAATAACCCTTGTACACCTCTTCCCCACCAAATGTTTTAGTATGTTTTTTGTACTGTACCTACACTCTATTCAGACCTCAGAAAAATAGGATGTTCATGGTGACATCTATATACAAATTTAATGTTGTCCATATAGTAGGCATAGTATGCATGATCATAGAAAGGCTACATTTGGGCTAAATAACTCCTTTTTCTGCAATACTTTGAGCATGTTTCCTGGCCTCCATATGTAAATTCCAAACGCTTTATTATTTCTGTTAAATCACTTGACTATTTTCACAGAGCTTGTTGCACATCTCTGCCATTTGTAGCATATTGTTTTGATAGTTTAACAAAGGGGAATAACCAAGTCCAGCAAAAGTACACTGTTGTTGTTTAGGCAACACTCTTCAACTACCAGCACCTCAACTATTTTTTTTAATTAATATTTATTTGACACATTAAAATTATAGAAAAGTATAAGAACGTAAGACATACTTAGCTACTCTCCACCATAATCAGCAATTGTTAACATTATGCTGTATTTGTTTCATATCTTTAAATAAAATGTAACACTTTAAATTTATATATACATATATATAAAATGTTGGAAATTTATTTATCACCTATTTCCAAATTTCCCTTTGTTGCCCCACCCCTCAATCTTCAGACAACCAATCTCAACAATACAATGCCATTCTCTTTTTAAAAAAATTTTTATTTCAATAGCTTTTGGGATACAAGTGGTTTTTATGTTACTTGGGAGAATTATACAGTGGTGAATTCTGAGATTTTATTGCCCCTGTCACCCAAGTAATGTACATTGTATCTAATGTGTAATGTTTTATTCCTAGTTGCCCCCTCCCTGCTCCTTCTGAGCCTCTAAAGACCATTCTGTATACCTTTGTGTACTCATAGCTTGGTTCTCACTTATAAGTGAGAACATTTAGTTTTTGGTTTTCTACTCCTGTGTCACTTAAAATAATGGCATCCAGCTCCATCCATATTGCTGCAAAAGACAGTCGTTTTTCCTTTTAATGGCTGAGTAGTATTCCATTGTGTATATGCATTTTCTTTATCCACTCATTAGTCTATGGGCACTTAGGTTGGTTCCACATCTTTGTAATTGTGAATTTTGCTGCTATAAACATATGTATGCAAATGTCTTTTTCATATAGTGACTTCTTTTCCCTTGGGTAGATACCCGGTAGTGGGATTGCTGTGTCAAATGGTAGATCTACTTTTAGCTCTTTAAGGAATGTCTATAGTGTTTCCCATAGAGGTTGTACTCATTTACATTCCCACCAGCAGTGTATAAGCGTTCCCTTTTCCCCACATCCATGCCAACATCTACTGTTTTTTGACTTTTTAATTAAGGCCATTCTTGCAGGAGTAAGGTGGTATCTCATTGTGGCTTTAATTTACATTTCCCTGATGATAAGTGATGTTAAGAATTGTTTCATATGTTTATTGGCCATTTGTATATCTTCATTTGAGAAATGTCTATTAATGTCCATTGCCCAATTTTTTATGGGATTATTTGTTTTTGTCTTGCTGATTTGAGTTCCTTGTAAATTCTGGATACCAGGCCTTTGTCAGATGCATAGTTTGCAAGTACATTCTCCCATTCTATGAGTTGTCTGTTTACTCTACTGATTATTTCTTTTGCTGCACAGGAGCTTTTTAGTTTAAGTCCCATTTGTTATTTTTTTGTTGCGTTTGCTTTTAGGGCCTTAGTCATTAATTCATTGCCTAGGCCAATGTCTACAAGTTTTTTAAATATTGTCTTTTAGAATTTTTATAGTTTTGGGTCTTATATTTAAGTCTTTGATCCATCTTGAGTTGAATTTTGTATAAAATGATAGGTAGGGTTCCAATTTCATTCTTCTGTATGTGGCTTGCCAGTTTTCCTGGCATCATTTATTAAATAGTGTGTCCATTCCCCAATTTGGCTTTATTTCCAGGTTCTCTATTCTGTTCCATTGGTTTATGTACCTGCTTTCATGTCAGTACCATGCTGTTTTGGTAACTATTGCCTTGTAGTATAATTTGAAGTCCAGTAATGTGATGCCTCCAGATTTGTTCTTTTTGCTTAGGATTGCTTTGGCTATTTGGGCTCTTTTTTAGTTCCATATAAATTTTACGATTGTTTCTTCTAATTCTGTGAAAAATTATGTGGATATTTTGATGGAAATTGCATTGAGTCTGTAGATCGCTTTGGGTAGTATGGTCATTTTCACAATATTGATTCTTCCATTTCATGAGCATGGGTACATTTCCATTTGTTTTTGTCATCTGTAATTTCTTTCAGCAGTGTTTTGTAGTTCTCCTGGTAGAGATCTTTTACCTCCCTGGTTAAGTATATTTCTAGGTTTTTTTTTTTTTTTTTTTTTTTTTTCTGCAGCTGTTATAAAAGGGGTTGAGTTCTTGATTCGATTCTCAGATTTTAGAGGCAGAAGTTTGCTGCAGGGGCAGAACTCTCATGGAAAACATTTGCTAGGGCAGTGAGGAAGGAAAATGTGGAGCTGGAGCCCCCTACAGAAAGTCCCCACTGAGGCACTGCATAGTGGAGCTGTGAGAAGAGGTCAACCATCCTCCAGACCCTGGGGTAGATCCACTGACAGCTTGCACTCTGCACCTGGAAAAGCCACAGACATTCAATGCCAGCCTGTGAAGGAGCTGTCCAAGGCTATGGGAGCTCACTGCTTGCATCAGCATGCTCAGGATGTGACATATGGAGTCAAAGGAGATTATTTTGGAGCTTTAAAATTTAATCGCTGCCCTGTTGGCTTTTGGACTTGCATGGGGCCTGTAGCTCTTTGGTTTTGGCTAATTTCTCCCATTTGGAATGGGAGCATTTATCTAATGCCTGTACTCCCATTGTATTTAGGAAAGAAGTAACTTGCTTTGGATTTTACAGGCTCATAGGCAGAAGGGACTTGCTATGTCTCAGGTGAGACTTTGGACTTGGACTTTTGAGTTAATGCTGGAATGAATTAAGAGTTTGGGGGATTGGGAAGGCATGATGGTGTTTTGAAATGTGAGAACATGAGATTTGGGAGGGGCCGGGGTGGAATGATATGGTTTGGCTCTGTGTCCCCACCCAAATCTTATCTTGAATTGTGATCCCCATATGTCAAAGAAGGGACATAATGGGAGGTGACTGGATCATGGGGGTGGACTGTTCTCATGATAATGAGTGAGTTCCCATGAGATCTGATGGTTTTATAAGTGGTGGTTTCTGCTCCTCTCTCTCTCCTACCATGATGTAAGACAGCCCTACTTCCCCTTCCTCCATGATTGTAAGTTTTCTGAGGCTTCCCCAGCCATGCAGAACTGTGAGTCAAACTTCTTTCTTTTATAAATTACCCAGTTTCAGGTATTTCTTTATAGCACAGTGATAATGGACTAATACAATATTACAATGTAATAATAATAGAAATAAAGTGCATAATAAATATAATGTGCTTGAATCATCCCAAAACCATCCTACCCCAATTGGTTTGTGGAAAAATTGTCTTCCATAAAACTGCTTCTTGGTTCCAAAAAGGTTGGGGACTGCTGGGTAAACTATTTCTTTTAATTATTCTTGAATTTATGTTTGATTTGACCATGTTTCTTTTTTGTTTTTTAATTTCTTTTTTCCCCTTAAGGATGTGACTTTGATGTTTATAGTTAATCATAGCCAAATTTGGTTCTTGGTGCTTTCACGTGTGAAGACTCTGTAAGAGTTCCTCGGTTATAGAAGAGTCTTTGTAGGATGGCTTTCTCATGTGCTGGTTGTGGAAGCAATGTGCTCAGTGTGTGAGCAAGTTCACTGTCTCTTATGGGGTTATGATGGTAGAGGTATCTTAAAGCTTATATCATTCCCCTGTGGCATGCATTTTTAAAATTTATTTTCTCTCAGTATCTTATTTACTGGTTTGATGGTTTAGGCTTCAGGCCAGTAGGGGAGGTGTCCCTGGGTAGGAATCAGTTTTGGATAAAGCAGGTGAGTAAATGCAATACCCAATAGTAGGCAGAGGTCCCAGCCTTGACAGAGGTGGCTGGAGGAGCTCTGAGTGAGTTGCACTAAGGGCTTCTTAGGGGGAAAGGTTGGAGCCACCTCAACTCCCCTTCCAGGTCAGCAAGAAAGTTACCCAGCTCTCACACACATTCCATTCCCAGGGCTTCAGCTAATCAGATCAGTCAGGCACCTCTTTTCATCTGTGGGAATGTTGATGTTCCAAATAAGGTGGAATTGTGACTCTGTCGCTCATGCAAGCCTGAACCTGGAGGGTGCTCCTCCTGCGTGGATGTAGTCACCCTGCTCTGTTCCAGAAAGACTGTCTATAGTTGCACCCATGCCATGCTCCCACGGGGAGGAGCTCCAACTGTGCCTGCAGTGGTGGACAAGAGGTCCCCTTCTCCAAGACCCTTAAGGCACACCAGGGCTGTCTGACTGTTGGATTAGAGCTGAAGACTTTCCCTACTGTGCCCAGCATTGCAACTGTGCCTATGTTGAAAGAAACTTCCCACAAGCAGACAGATCTGGTACTTAAGGCCTGCTGTCCAGATTTTTTTTATCCCCCTGGGTGTTCCCTTGTTGTGGTACACACACTCCCACTTCCCCTAGGAGTTGGAATTCCTGAAAGCCAGACTACTGTGAGTGTTGTTGCTTCTCTGGATCTAGCTGCCCAGTGAAGTTGCCACACTCCAGGTTGGTATTGGGGAATGTCTGCAAGGGAGCTGGTGATGTGACTTGTCCTCAAGTCTCCCAGCAGTGGGTAGCAGGACCAACTCTAATGGAGGTGACAGGGGAATGACATAGACTCTTTTAGATTCCTTGGTTATTGATAGCTTTAGTGTGTTGACTTTCTCGAACCTGGTTAGAGTAGTAATGAACCAGTCATGTGGACAGACTCAGGACCTCCTGGTTAGCCAGAGTGGTACAGGCAGTGGCGATAGCTGAGATCTTGCAGACACCTTCTCCTTCCTAGGTATGGTGCTATTCTGTGAGGCTATGGACTGTGTTAATAATGGACTGTGTTAGGTTGGCTGGCCTCCAGCCAGGAGGTGACATTTGCAAAACAGCACCAGCTGCAGTAGTAGCAGTGGGATTTTTGCTTACCTTACATTTCCCAGGGTGGATACTATGGTTTCTCAGGCAATGGGTGGGGCCGTATAGTTCCTAAGAGTTTCTGTCCTTTGTGTTAAGCTACCAGAGATGGTGACGGGGCAAAGCCCTGTGGGGGTAGTGTCAGGTGGGTTTGCACTTGAGTCTCCATGTTCAAGGCAAGCTGCAGACCCTTTGGGTGTCGAGGAATGGGAGCAGTTCTCAGGCCATTGGGTTGATGTTCCAGAGGGGACTGTTGCTGCCTCTGTTCCACTCTGCTTCATGCAGGAAGTGAACCCCACACAGGCAGCAGTAAGCCCTACACAGATCCCACATACTTGATGAGGCAGATTCACTCCCACAGTGTTTCTCTGGCAGCAGTGGACTAGGTTCCAGTCAGCCTGCACTCAGAACTCTCATCTGCCCCAAGTCATAAACTTTCCCCATAGATACAGCAACTGTGGCTTTCAGGCCATGCCCCTTTCCATCCACTGCAAAGCTGGGCACCAGGCTCCTGCACTCATGGCTCCTGCACTCCTGCTGCAGCCTGCTTTTCACTCTTCCCTGTCCTGGCCCTGGCCAAGGGAGTTTGCCCCCACTCAAAATTATATCATGAGCCCCAGCTGGGGGCCTCTTTCAACCTGTGTTCACTGTCTAAATTTTTTGTATGTCATCCACAGGGGTCCCTTTGAGAAACAATAAGCAATGGCTTCCCTCAGTTTGTGCTGAAAACTTGGAGTGCATGCAAGGATCTTCCTGCTACTGCTCCTACTTTTATATTCCATGATCCTCCCAAAGTCAGTTTCTACACTAGGTAGGGTTAAAGTCTTCCCCTGTGGCCTGGACTTTCAGGGTCCCCAGTGGGGGTGTATATCCTGGAGGCAGTCTCCCCATTTCACACTCTGGATACTCACAGCCCTTCACCTAACTAATGGTGTAGGCTGCAGCCTCCTGCTTCCTTCAAAAGCTCTGTAGATTCCTTCAGTTTTCCTGTTCAGTTCCTGTGTCACTTCTTGAAAACATGTTCACTGTGTCTGGTCTTCCTTCCAAGCTAATTTTACATAGGTGACCATAAATAAGATAGATTTTTTTCAGGTTTTGAAAAATCCCCAGCAATACATAAATTGTATATATTATTCTATAATATTTTTTATTCAACATTTTGTTTTTGAGATCTATATAATACCTGAACCTTATAAAATTGGTCATGTGTTTTTAAAACAAACATCAATAGCTAATAAATGGGCTCTACCGCATTATTGTCAAAAATAGCATCAAGCAGGTGAATTTGCTGCAGGCAAGAATTAAAAAAGAACTCAACAAGAAGCATGACTGAACTGTGAAACCAAATGGAAAGGGCACAGATGCAGTGTTCCACAATAATGATAATCATTATAAAAATGCTGACTTGAAGCATATTTTAGAGGCCAGCTGCTAGAGAAAGCATTTGATTCTTTCTCTCACATGCTCTAATGGATGGAGTCTCCTGGGGTAGTGATCCAATTTGCCATATCCTCAGGCTGGTTCTGTCCAGGGCTTGAAATGAAAAGTTTCCCCATTAATGGCAGTCCACCCACACCATCCATAATTGGAAGTGCAGTGCAGCTACCTCTTTGAGGCCTCCCACTGGTGCACAGAGATGGAAAAGTATATATTTCATGTGGCCTATCTGGCTAGCCTCTGTCTCAGATACCGTCCTTTGGGGAACATTAATGTATAATGGATTCAGTTTTAGTGTAGATGCTATAAAAGACCAGGGACCTGACCTCCCTATGTGAAAAAGAAACAACAGGCCCAATCCAAAATATTAACAGGTATGTGGGAAAACTGGTATACGTCTATCATTTTACCAGCAGCAAATGTATTTCTACAGAATGCATAAAGTAGTTCTATTTGCCTTCAGTTATATTTCCTGGCTACAATGTTGAGACATAAGCCATTCCAAGCAATGATACATGAATTACCTACATCTCATATTTCAGAGACCCTTATGAACTCAAAAATTGAATTTCAGGGTTTTTTTTGGTGTTTTATAAGAGTTTTTCACTCAGATTTTCTACTCTCCTTGAATTTGAGTGACTGAAATGTGGGAGAAAAGACCCCTAAATCATTTGAGTTAAAATTTCAGACACTATAATTTTCCATCATATGATTCTTCTCTTCAACTCCCTCTAAATATCTCCATGTTGACACACCAGACATTTTTAACTCACTATTTGAAAAGCCTGTTATAGTCACTAAGTTGTCAATACCCAGTTACTCAAGCTAGAAACCTGGTAGTTACCCTCAACTCTTCCTTCTCTCACACCACACATGTAATCAAATTCGGCTAAATAGTTTTGAAATTTCCCACCTGTCTATGTCAATCTGTCAGGCTCACTCTTTCCTTATCTGGACTTTTTCAGTTAAGATTCTTAGGATTGCAAGCAATAGAATATGTTTTGTGCTAATTTGAGTACTTCATAAAAAATATAGACTGTTAACAGCCAAGTCTCTTAAAGGGAAGGGACAGGACAGCCTCCAGGAACCCTAGAGATTTCTGTTTTTTCTCTTTGGATTTACAGTATTTGAAGAAGTGTAGCTGTTGTAACAAACAAAAGCATAATCATATCTCCAGCAAAATACAAGTTTATTTCTCACTCATAGAAAATCCAGAATGAGTATTCCCCAATATTTAATTTGTGTGAAGTGGTGAAATGGGAAAGAACATGGAGGGTTGTACATGGGCAATTACGGGCAAGCCTGGAAGTGCCACACATAATGTCCATTCATATTTCATTAATTGGAAATCAGTCACATGGCCACCGTTATCAGTAAGGGAAGCTGGGAAATGTTTTCTAGCTGTGTGCAAGGGAAAACCAAGACTAGACTTGGTAATCAGCTAGTAGTTTCTGCCAGAGCTTACCTTTCTGCCACTAAGTATGTATATATCTCAACCTTCCTTCCATGACAAGAACATGCTTATCCCCTCTCCAGGAGAGACAATTCAAAGCCACCTCTAGCTCAGTTTCTCGGGTCCTTGATTGATGTGAAATTCTCAGTATCAGGACATAAAATGACAACATCTGTAACCCTGTTCTGCACACCCTATATATGATGGCACAGAAACAGGAACAACACAAGAACTCCCATTAGAGAATGAAAGAATAGAAGATACATAACAGATATGTACTGTTACAATTGTGAATTCTTGCTGGGCAAAATTTGGGAAGGCCCTACCATGGCTGACTGGCTCCTTGATTAGATCCTGATTATTCTATTTGCTTAGAAGAAAATTCTTATCGGAGACACCTAACTTTATTCTCTTGTTTTTTGTTAACTTGTACATTATCTTCTAAGGCTCTAGTTGTAGTGGACCTTGAAAGTATATGTTCCTTTGAGACTTTGGCTGTTTTTGCAGTCTTTTTCCTGCTTAATAGTTTAGGCAGTACTGAATGTTGTTTTAAGACAACAATGAAAAATGTTTTACTTCCAGGTCAAGAGTTCTTTCTAATGTACAATTCACTCAGAAACCAATATTGCTTCCTATATATTGTTTCCAGAAATCCTATATGCTAGTAAACATCTCCAGAGTTCTTTTCTAGGTGCAATGACCAAGCCTGATATAGTTCTTGGTTTCCTAGTTTCTACTGATTTTTTCTTCTAAATTTAATGGTGGCCGTATTAAAGCCACTTGAGATAGTAGGTGGGAAAGCCTGTAAATCTTATTTTTTTGCTACATGGTTGTCACTTGCCTGGACTGAGAAGTCTTGGGGCTTTTTGAGTCTTGTTTTATAATTTGAAGTCCAGGTGAAGTTAATTTTTCCAACCCTGCAAGACTCATGCTCTAGATATTCTCCATTCTATATCATCTTTGCTTAAAAAATTGTAACTTCTTACTGTATTTCTTGTAATGCCTTGTTAAAAGTAGCCAAGAGAAGCCAACACATACTTATCATCTACTTTTAGAGGTCAGGCCTAGTAGTCTTCCAAGTAACTGTAGACATATGTTTGACCAATTGTGTTCCCTCTACATAAGAAGATTCTTCCATTTTCCAGCCTGCACTGCTCTAAGTGCTGGGACGCTGGGGTTGTTCACCCAACTCCCACCCTCAGACTGTGAATAACTTCATTGGAAGAGCTTAATTTACTCCTATTAATATCTGTCATAATGAAGCAATGTATTTCGTAGTTTATGTACTTAATATTTTTTGTACAAATGAATCACATGGACCAAAGAACTAGCCATTATATTGCTGAATAGAACATCATGAGGATTTTTATCTATACTTACTATTCTGTGATTGTTTTTTCAAATGTAAATTGAAGTGTTCTACATTTCTAATGATTTATGCTTGTTCTTTACTCCTTTCACATTGGGACAACTTCCACATAGAAGAGGAAACAAAAGTGAAGAGCAACGCAGGAACTAACACATACATTTTCCTCTCCCTTTTTTCCTTTCTTTTTTCATTCATTTAAAGGCCTGTATTTCTTTGTCTTGCCAAATTTTGCAAAGAACTTGCAAAGATGAGTAAAACATCATCCATGTCTTCAATGAGCTCTTGGAAAAGTTACGAATACAGCATTATTACCAAATTGTATATCTTAACATCTTATGTGCTATGATACTGATTTATGCAAAGTGCTATCGAAATAAAGATTTTGTCTTCTTAATGGGTATTAGATAAAGAATCAAACAGATGGAGAACATCTGAGCTAGGCTTTGAAAAATCAGTGAGATTTAATAGAAATAAAATTATGGAGCAGGGGGTTGCAGGCCAAGGAACAGCTTGCAGAAAGGACATGAAGTTATGCAAATGAAAGGCTTATTTGTTTCAGAATTAAAAATTCATCTAGGGTATGTAAAGTACTTTTTTCCTTTTTTGTTAAGAGTGGTAAGAGATAAGATGGAGAAGTTGACATAAACTTAGTTTTAATCCTTGTTGGTTGAGAAAAAATATTTGTGACTGAAATTTATTTCCTGCTGAAGAACTTCAAAGACTAGTTCTGATCCATTACTTTCTCTCATTTTTTAATTTTTAGTGAAAAGGTGCTTGTGGTTTATCAAATTCCTATAGGCATTCCTTTCATAATCTTTGATTTCATTTCTTTTCATATAAAGCTTATAAGAAATTCTTGGAGGCTCATTCTAAGATTAACATCTAAGCTACTGACACACAGTATTGCATTTTCAAGGCAACATTTGTAAATCCAGCTTTCCTACTTTTTAATGCCCAAGTGAATTTGCTATCATTTAGCCAGCACTTCTGTTAGAAAAGAAGAAGGATTGGATGGTAAGTTTCTAGCAATTCTAAAGAAAAATAAAGGAAGTGTTTTCTCCCAGAAGACTCACTGAAGAAGTGGCATGAACATCCAGGAAATGATTCTAGAATAGGGGAACAATGCCTGAAGGCTGGGGATGGGTGTTCAGAATCTCTGGCACACAAAGCATTTGTTAAGGCAGGATCAAAGTTGTCATGCTAGGTGTAAACAGTCAAGAGTTGAAAGACTGGCATAATAAATGTTCCACAGTACTCATTATCTTTGTTTTCTTTTGGCTTATCCTATTTTTGGAGTGCTACAATCATCTATCTTGCAAACCTGCCTCCTATTTATAATTAATTTTAGACTCCAGTCTCAAGAGCCCATTTTCTTCTCACCTACTAGGAGACTGATAAATATTGGAAGGCATTTGGCCATCTCAGCCTATGACCATTAGGAAGCAAGTCTTTTGGGATGCCTTAGTGCTGTTGGCTGGCAAGAGCCAGATGGGAAATAAACTGCTTCAGAGGCTCAGGGCTAAGCAATGGAATTACATTGTCAGAGGGAAGAGAAAAGAAACAGAGCTAAATATCAGGCTTTGGCATTCACTGTGCACTTTTTAGCCATGCATGGTGAGAATTGCTGTGGGGTAGGACAATAAGTTTATAAGAAGGTAGTATCAAAACTGTACTCACTTTGCTCTACATCAGTCATCTCCATTAGACTTCAGGCATTCCCTACACAAATCGCATTTTCTTTAATGCAATATGTATTCTTACTGGCTTGACATTTGAAGAATTTGAGATTTTTAGTATTAATCTGCTTCACATTCATTTTTCATAAAATAGTAGCCCCAGGATAATCCATTTCTAAGATCCTACCCCTCTAATGGCCTGTGGTTCCGCTGGCTGGTGGGATGTGCCTATGTATGCTTTCTGATGACCTGATGAGAGTGGGTGAACCCTCATCTTTCTTGGGAGTTTCTGGCAGTTTTGTGTGCTTGAAATCAAGTTTCAATGATCCAACAAAATTAATTTCCTTAATAAAAACACCTATGATTATAGTATTGAACAAACAAAAACTGGTCTCCATTCACACTCATATTCTGTTCTGTAGGAAAAATTCCAATCGCTTAAATTGTAAGATGAGCTCATAGCAAACTCCGTACTTTTCATGACTCTTCACTTGTGGTCTTTCTTGTTCTCATGAACAGTTGCACACACTCATATACCAACTACACACATACACACATACATAAACACCATTCTAAGGAAAAAAAAAGAATAGCAATGGGTAAATTATATATGTATATGTATACTTCAACTATGATCATATATTCAACTACAAATCATACATATACATATGAGAACCCATTCAATGTTTTAATGTCTCAAATTCATGATTTATAAATAGACTAACTTCTATTGATGTATCTGTTATCCTAACCAGAGCTTTAAGAAAACTGAAGACAATGAATTGATATTTCCAGTAGCCTTTTATAGTCTGAATTTATCAAGTAGAGAAACAAGTATCTGTTCCTGATTGAATCCTCAGTATCTAAATTGGTAGCCTTTTGTAATAGTTAATTCCACTAGAAATAACATTTTAAGTGTAGCTCATTATTTACAACTGAGTACTTAATGACAAATAAAAAAGAAATAAGAATTGTCTTATATGGAGAAAAAAAGAAAGTAGAAATGAAAGATAATAGCTCTGCTATTCACCAACAGCTACCAAGCTGAGAATCAAATCAAGAATTCAACCCCTTTTGCAATAGCTGAAAAACAAACAAACAAAATAACTGAAGAATATACTTAACCAATGAGGTGAAAGACCTCTAAGGAAAACTACAAAATACTGCTGAAAGAAATTATAGACAACACAAACAAATCCCATGCTCATGAATGGATAGAATCAATATTGTGAAATTGACCAGACTGCCAAAAATAACCTACAAATTCAATGCAGTTCCACCATCATTCTTCACAGAACTAGAAAAAAAAATCCTAAATTCACTTGGAACAAATAAAGAGGCCACATAGCCAAAGCAAGGCTAAGCAAAAAGAACAAATCTGGAGGCATCACATTACCTGGCTTTAAACTATACTATAAAGCCATAGTCACCAAACAGCATGGAACTGGTATAAAATAGGCACATAAACCAATGGAACAGAATAGAGAACCCAGAAATAAAGCCAAATACTTACAGCCAAATAGTACTCACCAAAGCAAACAAAAACTTAAAGTGAGGAAAGGACACCCTTTTCAACAAATGGTGCTGGGATAATTGGCAAGCCACCTGTAGAAGAATAAAACTGGATGCTGCTCTCTCACCTTATACAAAAATCAACTAAAGATGGATCAATAACTTAAATCTAAGACCTGAAACTATAGAAATTCTAGAAAATAACATCAGAAAAACCCTTCTAGACATTGGCTTAGGCAAAGACTTTATGACCAAGAACCCAAAAGCAAATGCAGCAAAACAAAGATGAATAGATTGGACTTAATTAAACTGAAAGGCTTCTGCACAACAAAAGAAATAATCAGCAGAGTTAACAGACAACCCAGAGAGTGGGAGAAAATCTTCACAATATATATATCCAACAAAGGACTAATATCTAGAATCTACAAAGAACTCAAACAAATCAGCAAGAAAAGAAAACAAACAATTCCATCAAAAAGTGGGCTAAGGAAATGAATACACAATTCTCAAAAGAAGATACACAAATGGCAAACAAGTATATAGAAAAATGCCCAACCTCACTAATTATCAGGGAAATACAAATCAAATCACATGCAATACCACCTCATTCCTGCAAGAATGGCCATAATCATAATCATAAAATGAAAAATAATATATGTTGGCATGGATGTGGTGAAAAGGGATCACTTTCCACTCTTGGTGGGAATGTAAACTACTAGTATAACCACTATGAAAAACAGTGTGGAAATTCCTTAAAGAATTAAAATTAGATCTATCATTTGATGCAGCAATCCCACTACAAGGTATCTACCCGAAGGGAAAGAAGTCATTATACAAAAAAGATACTTGCACATGCATGTTTATAGTGGCATAATTTGTAATTGCAAAAATATGGAACCAGCCGAAATGTCCATCAATCAACAAGTGGATAAAGAAAATATTATATAGATGTGTGTATATTTACACACACACACACACACACACACACACACACACACACACACACACAACACACACACACACACACACACACACACACACACACACACACACACACACAGATGTATACCGTGGAATACTACTCAGCCATAGAAAAGAATGAAATAATGACATTTGCAGCAACCTGGATGGAATTGGAGACTATTATTCGAAGTGAAGTAACTCAGAAATTTTCAATAAGATGTTTCAAGCAAACATCTTATGTTCTCACTCATAATTGGGAGCTAAGCTATGAGGAGGCAAAGGCATAAGAATGATACAATGGAGTTTGGGGACTCAGAGGAAAGGGTGGGGGCAGGATGAAGGATAAAAGACTACACGTGGGGTACAGTGTACATTACCAAAACCTCAGAAATCACCACTACGGAACTTTTTCGTATAATGAAACACCACCTGTTCCCTCAAAAACCTATTGAAATAGAAAATAAATTGAAAACAAAAAAAAAAGTTTAAGGTTAAAAAAAAAAAGAATATGGAAGAACAAAAGAACAGTTTCAAATTTTACATGTATTTAAATTAAAGTAAGTGAGGCAATAACAAAAACATCAAAACTGTGTAAACCCTGACATCATAAACACTCTCGTAGTTAATTTAAATTGTATCATTAAGACTTTGTTTTAAATGTATCTATTATGGACAGTGTCAGAATTACAAAGGAATATTGATTCACTGAAATCACTATATAGTAAAAAGAGTAAGAAAAAATAAAGTTCGTGTAATCAAAAATATGTTTTGGGCAATACTGAATGCGTTTTTTTGAGATTGTTGATATTTTACTGGTCACCCAGGAATGCCTAAACCACACACTCTTCCTTCATTCCTCCTTTTCCAGGAGTTCCCCTGAAAGGATATTATTTTTAAGAAAAGCAGGCTGGGCACAGTGGCTCACGCCTGTAATCACAGCACTTTCGGAGGCCGAGGCAGGCAGATCACCTGAAGTCAGGAGTTCGAGACCAGCCTGACCAATATGGTGAAACCCCGTCTCTACCAAAAATATAAAAAGTTAGCTGGGCGTAGTGGTGCATGCCTGTAATCCCAGCTACTCAGGAGGCTGAGGCAGGAGAATCGCTTGAATCCGGGAGACAGAGGTTGCAGTGAGCTGAGATTGCGCCATTACACTCCAGCCTGGGCAACAAGAGTGAAACTCCATCTTGAGGAAAAAAAAAAAAAAAAGGCCGGGCATGGTGGCTCATGCCTGTAATCCCAGCACTTTGGGAGGCTGAGGCGGGTGGATCAGGAGGTCATAAGTTCGAGACCATCCTGGCCAACATGGTGAAACCCCGTCTACTAAAAATGCAAAAATTAGCTGGGCGTAGTGGTGGGTTCCTGTAATCCCAGCTACTCAGGAGGCTAAAGCAGGAGAATCGCTTGAACCAGGGAGTCAGACATTGCAGTGAGCTGAGATCAGGCCACTGCACTCCAGCCTGGCGCCAGAGCAAGACTCTTGTCTCAAAAAAAAAAAAAAAAAAAAAAAGCAAAGTGAGATATAAACTTCTACTTTGTTAATAACTGGACAAGTTCCAGGTAACTCCCAAAGACTGTATCTGGTGAAGATTGGATTAGAAATTGGGAATCAAGTTTTAAGTGACACATTCTGCTTGCAGCATATTGGTAAATCACTTGATTTAAGACCTGACTGAAAGAGATTAACAACCCCCTTGCAGCTTACAAATGGTATAAAGTACAGGGATAGGCCTTGCCTTTTGTGCCCTGTGGAGACAGCTTCTATCTCATTTGCCTACTTTTGGTCATAGATAGCAAAATTAGGTGGTATTTTTCATGGCTGTTGATCTTTAAAGGGCAGTAATCCAGCACACTAGGTAAATGCCACTCTTAACATTTTTCTAGACTCAAAGAGGATATAAATGTTTCCTCTGCATGAGCTAGGTTCCAGGAACAAGGAGAGGATGTTCAGCAGGCGTTTACCTATAGTAAATTAGAAAAGAGAGACTGAGCATTCTAAATGGAGAGAAACGGCATGGACCAAATCAGGAAAATAAAAGTGATGTATCTTGCTGGGAGCAATCAGTCCGTGAAATTCCGTAAAGGTCTTAGACTAAAAAGGTGACAAATGATCACCCTTCCATGTCAGCACACACTGTGTGTGTTGGGTGATTGCAAAAGGGTCAGAAAGGGCTGTCTCTCCCAAACTGTCGTCCCTGTTCAGCGACTCTTTGATGCACTTTGAAGTACATCAAAACCTTTACTTGCACAGTTAAAACGATTGTTTCCTTTGTACATATCAGTGGAGAAGAGACATTGACTTAAACACAAACTTCGGCTTAAGTTAGCATTTACAAAGCAATTAAAGGATCAGGAAAAGATATCAACAACAAAATATTGGGCAGGAATGATACAGGGTTACTTACACTTTATTTTGCCGAGAACCTACATTAAAATAAAAAATGTATGTATAATCATAATATCGTTATGGAATGTGTGTTTTGGCTTTATTATGGATAGAATTGTTTTGATCCATGAATTCATATTTGGACCAGTTGACAAAGTTTTCCCTAGATACCTGAACTTTGCATTTTGCTTGGCATATGGATTATAAATATTCATGTTTCTTTAATCCGAGCCGTAAAATATGAACAGAAAATTATGAGTAAAATAAGTGTTAGCTAGAATACCAATTCTTAGTCAATGCAGAAGTTTTTCTTAGAAATTCCAGCTACGTACTTGCCAGAGTATTTAGAAAATGAAATAAGGAAATTTCAAAGATACTCACGATGTTTAAACACTAATGATAGATCAGTAAATGGTACCTTGATGCTAAAAAAAGAAAATCTGGATGAGTATCTTTTCGTAAATCATAATTAAGACAGTACTTGAGAATTAGAAACCAGTTGCTCACTTTCCATGTTTCTATAAAAATATCATTTTAATAAAATATCAACTTGGAAGCACCTGGAGCACAAAAGTGTTAAGTAGCAGTGAACAGATTTGTCAGAAATAATTCTCAAGCACCTCTAATTTCTGTCTCTGTCTAAATAATTTACCTGCTAAATGGCGAGGAGTTGGCTCACAAAAATGGTATCCATTTGTATTTTAATAAAGTAGAGTTAATCAACATGATTATATATAGTCAAGGTAAACATAATGAAACTTTGATGCACAAGTTTTAAATTGTATTTTACACATATAGAAATCACAAAAATTAAAATACATTTTAAAAGCGCTATCATTATCTTCTAACAAAATATACATTTGGATAAAGATGACAGATTTCTTTAAAACTTTAATTCAATTGGTAGAAATAGTGATGTTTGGAAGAAATTTTAAACAATACTCTGTATATTTGTAATTTATTTTTTCTGTGCAAAAATCTAGATTGCAGCATAAATACAAAATGCATTTTTACTTCATGTTATCTGTTATTTTAGTGCCAATTGCTGAACAGTGCTGATGATTTAGATTGTGTAGATGTAGATGTTATTCTGGGCATAGAACCCTGGGAGAAGCATGGGTGATACTACAAACTATAATTTTTATTTATTCTTATTTAGTCCTTCATTTGATTATATCTCTTCCTCAAATTCTCATATATTAGGTTGGTGCAAAAAGTTATTGCTGTTTTTGTAATAATGCTTGAAAAGTTCAAAGACCATTATTGTATATAATGTAGCCAATCTCCCTGCCATTCACTCCACATTACACATTTGAAATAAATGAGACTCAGTGAGGTTACATGGCTTGGACAAATTCACACAGTAAAAGATGAAATATGGTCATCATTCTAGGTTTTCTTATTAGAATTCCATTGCCTTTCCCTTCCATTATGTTGACCTTTAAGCTCTGGTCTTGGAAATGGAGGAGATGAAGGGAGTAGCCTTTCTCCAACATGAAACATGGGGGTCTGGAAAAACCTACTCAGTCTACATTTTGTCAGTTCAGAGGTGCCACCTAGATGTAAAGAAAATGGGGAAAAAATGTCGTGTTCCATTTTTTGCCTTTAAAATATGTGTGTTTTGGAGAGAAATGAAACAACTGTACTTCTAATGCTTGTATTCAAAGTATAAAATATCAAAATTAATATATGATTATAGAAAGAAAAAATTAGATTATTAACCATTAATATATCTTCTCAATGTTTACTTTGAACTTTTCTTTCACATAAGCATGGGTTTGCCAATGGAGTTTGCCCACTTTTTCAAGATTTCTGCTCCAGATATTTTAACTAATTTTTTTTTCTCTGAAAGTAAAGATTCTGTTAAAAGATTAATTGGGAAGCCATTAGGCTGGGGAAGCTACAGTGCCTGGAGTTTCTACATAAGCAAACCAAACCCAACTCAGTGTGGAAGGTCATATTCTTGGGCAATCAGAAACCACCAATGAGCTTTTACGAAGGATTCTCCCACTGGATGGGCAAATAAGTTTACTGCAGTATTAGCCAATCAAAGATTTTCTTTGCCTTGCTTCCATATTCACCTTAGCAGTCTTCCCCTCATGCCCCTTTGGTGGAGTCTCTGACCCCCTTGTGGTCTGGAGCTGCCCAATTCATGAATTGCTGTCTGCTCAAATAAACTCTTTAATATTTGAAGGTAACTCAGTTTATCTTTTAACATTTCTTTCGCTATTGTTGACATGCTTATGCTCTATCATTTAAATCTGTTCTTTCTCTTGAAATTTGTTCTGAGTGACTTTTGAAAGAACCATATATCATTTGATTATATTTGCATCTTGACTTGATTCTTTATGACTCCAGCTCCTTTAACATGCAGCTTCTTCTTGATGACAAACTCATTTTTAGCATTATAAAAGCATAGGAGCCAGGTGCTATGGCTCATGCCTATAATTACAGCACTCTGGGAGGCCAAGGTGGGTGGATCACTTGAAGTCAGGAGTTCGAGACCAGCCTGGCCAACATGGTGAAACTCTGTCTCTACTAAAAATACAAAAATTAGCTGGGCATGGTGGTGGGCGCCTGTAATCCTAGCTACTTGGGAGGCTGAGGCAAGAGAATTGCTTGAACCCAGGAGACAGAGGTTGCAGTGAGCTGAGATCATGCCACTACACTCCAGCCTGGGCAACAGAGTGAGACTCCATCTCAAGAAAAAAAAAAAAAAAAAAAACACAGGGATTATAGAAGATAGAATACCAATTCTAAAAAAGGGTTTTATTACCTAATCTGGTTTAGCTACACAATGTCAGCAACTTTTCATTCTCCATGTGAATCTTTAGAAATTGTTGAAACACAGACATGAATATGAAAAACTCTTAATTTTGAAATAAAATTAAAAGTTTAGACAAAATTCTTATAGAAGTACAGGGATATGAGTAAAATACTTTTCAAAATTAATCCAGTTTTTTTCTTTTATATTTTAGATAGAAGTAAGACTTGCATAAAATCAAGAATGTAAACTGAGCATAGTGGTGCATGCCTGTAATCCTAGTGCTTTGCAGCACCAAGGTGAGAGGATCATTTGAGACCAGGAGTTTGAAACCAGCCTAGGTAACATAGCAAAACCTCATCCCTACAAAAAATTGAAAAAAAAAAAAAAAAAAAAAATACCTGGTCATGTTGGCATGAGCCTGTTGTCCCAGCTACTCAAGAGGCTGAGGCAGGAGGATCATTTTTGTTTGAGATTGCATTGAGCTATGATTGCATCACTGGACTCCAGTCTGAGTGACAGAGTGAGACCCTGTCTCGAAAAATAAAAATGTCAAGTACCCTAATCATAAGTGTAGAGTTTGCTGAAGTTTTATGTTTGCTCTTTTATCAATAATCCCAGATCACACTGTAGGTCAAATCCAGCACCCTAAAAGGTTTCTTTATGCTCTTTCCCATTTAATATTTACCACCAGTGGCAACTGCCATATGTTGACTTCTGTTGCCATGGACTAGCTTTGCTGGTTACAGAACTTCATAACAACTGAATTCTAATATAGATACTCTATCATGTCTGGCTTTTTTTTTTCTGCTCAGTATATTGTGTGTGAGATTCATCGATTTTTTTTTTCCACATAATTGTAGCCAGTGCATTCTTGCAGAGTATAGTATTCCGAAAGCAAAAGACCTGATTCAACATTTACATTTTTTTTTTACCAAAAACAATGGAAAGATAATATATGCTAATACTCTCAACTTATGATAATTGAATTTTGAAATTAAGAAAACATGTTTTAGAAAAGTATTTTTAAAATGACGCATTTACTTGTGTTTCATTTTCTGTTGTTTTATGACTTTCTTTTTTAATTGTAATAAAGCATTTCCTACTTTGTTTACTTTCTCTCCCATGACTAAATTCATTATTTTCTTTTTATTATTATACTTTAGGTTTTAGGGTACATGTGCACAATGTGCAGGTTCGTTACATATGTATCCATGTGCCATGTTGGTTTGCTGCACCCATTAACTCGTCATTTAGCATTAGGTATATCTCCTAATGCTGTCCCTCCCCCCTCCCCCCAACCCACAACAGTCCCCAGAGTGTGATGTTCCCCTTCCTGTGTCCATGAGATCTCATTGTCCAATTCCCACCTATGAGTGAGAACATGCGGTGTTCGGTTTTTTGTCCTTGCCATAGTTTACTGAGAATGATGGTTTCCAGTTTCATCCATGTCCCTACAAAGGAAATGAACTCATCATTTTTATGGCTGCATAGTATTCCATGGTGTATATGTGCCACATTTTCTTAATCCAGTCTGTCGTTGTTGGACATTTGGGTTGGTTCCAAGTCTTTGCTATTGTGAATAGTGCCGCAATAAACATATGTGTGCATGTGTCTTTATAACAGCATGATTTATAGTCCTTTGGGTATATACCCAGTAATGGGATGGCTGGGTCAAATGCTATTTCTAGTTCTGGATCCCTGAGGAATCGCCACACTGACTTCCACAATGGTTGAACTAGTTTACATTCCCACCAACAGTGTAAAAGTGTTCCTATTTCTCCACATCCTCTCCAGCACCCGTTGTTTCCTGACTTTTTAATGATGGCCATTCTAACTGGTGTGAGATGGTATCTCATTGTGGTTTTGATTTGCATTTCGCTGATGGCCAGTGATGATGAGCATTTTTGCATATGTTTTTGGCTGCATAAATGTCTTCTTTTGAGAAGTGTCTATTCATGTCCTTCACCCACTTTTTGATGGGGTTGTTTTTTCTTGTAAATTTGTTTGAGTTCATTGTAGATTCTGGATATTAGCCCTTCATCAGATGAGTAGGTTGCGAAAATTTTCTCTCATTCTGTAGGTTGCCTGTTCACTCTGATAGTAGTTTCTTTTGCTGTGCAGAAGCTCTTTAGTTTAATTAGATCCCATTTGTCAATTTTGGCTTTTGTTGCCATTGCTTTTGGTGTTTTAGACATGAAGTCCTTGCCCATGCCTATGTCCTGAATGGTATTGCCTAGGTTTTCTTCTAGGGTTTTTATGCTTTTAGGTCTAACATTTAAGTCTTTAATCCATCTTGAATTAATTTTTGTATAAGGTGTAAGGAAGGGATCCCGTTTCAGCTTTCTACATATGACTAGCCAGTTTTCCCAGCACCATTTATTAAATAAGGAATCCTTTCCCCATTTCTTGTTTTTGTCAGGTTTGTCAAAGATCAGATAGTTGTAGACATGTGGCATTATTTCTGAGGGCTCTGTTCTGTTCCATTGATCTATGTCTCTGTTGTGGTACCCGTAACATGCTGTTTTGGTTACTGTAGCCTTGTAGTATAGTTTGAAGTCAGGTAGCATGATGCCTCCAGCTTTGTTCTTTTGGCTTAGAATTCACTTGGCGATGCGGGCTCTTTTTTGGTTCTATATGAACTTTAAAGTAGTTTTTTCCAATTCTGTGAAGAAAGTCATTGGTAGCTTGATGGGGATGGCATTGAGTTTATAAATTACCTTGGGCAGTATGGCCATTTTCACAATATTGATTCTTCCAACCCATGAGCATGGAATGTTCTTCCATTTGTTTGTATTCTCTTTTATTTCATTGAGCAGTGGTTTGTAGTTCTCCTTGAAGAGGTCCTTCACATCCCTTGTAAGTTGGATTCCTAGGTATTTTATTCTCTTTGAAGCAATTGTGAATGGGAGTTCACTCATGATTTGGCTCTCTGTTTGTCTGTGATTAGTGTGCAAGAATGCTTGTGATTTTTGTACATTGATTTTGTATCCTGAGACTTTGCTGAATTTGCTAATCAGCTTAAGGAGATTTTGGGCTGAGATAATGGGGTTTTCTAGATATACAATCATGTCATCTGCAAACAGGGACAATTTGACTTCTTGTTTTCCTAATTGAATACCCTTTATTTCTTTCTCCTGCCTGATTGCTCTGGCCAGAACTTCCAGCACTATGTTGAATAGGAGTGGTGAGAGAGGGCATCCCTGTCTTGTGCCAGTTTTCAAAGGGAATGCTTCCAGTTTTTGCCCATTCAGTATGATATTGGCTGTGGGTTTGTCATAGATAGCTCTTATTATTTCGAGATATGTCCCATCAATACCTAATTTATTGAGAGTTTTTAGCATGAAAGGTTGTTGAATTTTGTCAAAGGCCTTTTCTGCATCTATTGAGATAATCATGTGGTTTTTGTCTTTGGTTCTGTTTATATGCTGGAATACATTTATTGATTTGCATATGTTGAACCAGCCTTGCATCCCAGGGATGAAGCCCACTTGATCATGGTGTATAAGCTTTTTGATGTGCTGCTGGATTCGGTTTGCCAGTATTTTATTGAGGATTTTTGCATCAATGTTCATCAAGGATATTGGTCTGAAATTCTCTTTTTTGGTTATGTCTCTGCCAGGCTTTGGTATCAGGATGATGCTGGCCTCATAAAATGTGTTAGGGAGGATTCCCTCTTTTTCTATTGATTGGAATAGTTTCAGAAGGAATGGTACCAGTTCCTCCTTGTACCTCTGGTAGAATTCGGCTGTGAATCCATCAGGTCCTGGACTCTTTTTGGTTGGTAAGCTATTGATTATTGCCACAATTTCAGAGCCTGTTATTGGTCTATTGAGAGATTCAACTTCTTCCTGGTTTAGTCTTGGGAGGGTGTGTTTGTCGAGGAATTTATCCATTTCTTCTAGATTTTCTAGTTTATTTGCATAGAGGTGTTTGTAGTATTCTCTGATGGTAGATTGTATTTCTGTGGGATTGGTGGTGATATCCCCTTTTTTATTTTTTATTGCATCTATTTGATTCTTCTCTCTTTTCTTCTTTATTAGTCTTGCTAGCAGTCTATCAATTTTGTTGATCTTTCCAAAAAACCAGCTCCTGGATTCATTGATTTTTTGAAGGGTTTTTTGTGTCTCTATTTCCTTCAGTTCTGCTCTGATTTTAGTTATTTCTAGCCTTCTGCTAGCTTTTGAACGTGTTTGCTCTTGCTTTTCTAGTTCTTTTAATTGTGATGTTAGGGTGTCAATTTTGGATCTTTCCTGTTTTCTCTTGTGGGCATTTCGTGCTATAAATTTCCCTCTACACACTGCTTTGAATGTGTCCCAGAGATTCTGGTATGTTTTGTCTTTGTTCTCATTGGTTTCAAAGAACATCTTTATTTCTGCCTTCATTTCATTATGTACCCAGTAGTCATTGGGGAGCAGGTTGTTCAGTTTCCATGTAGTTGAGCGGTTTTGAGTGAGTTTCTTAATCCTGAGTTCTAGTTTGATTGCACTGTGGTCTGAGAGACAGTTTGTTATAATTTCTGTTCTTTTACATTTGCTGAGGAGAGCTTTACTTCCAACTATGTGGTCAATTTTGGAATAGGTGTGGTGTGGTGCTGAAAAAAATGTATATTCTGTTGATTTGAGGTGGAGAGTTCTGTAGATGTCTATTAGGTCCACTTTGTGCAGAGCTAAGTTGCATTCCTGGATATCTTTGTTAACTTTCTGTCTCGTTGATCTGTCTAATGTTGACAGTGGGGTGTTAAAATCTCCCATTATTATTGTGTGGGAGTTTAAGTCCCTTTGTAGGTCACTCAGGACTTGCTTTATGAATCTGGGTGCTCCTGTGTTGGGTGCATATATATTTAGGATAGTTAGCTCTTCTTGTTGAATTGATCCCTTTACCATTACGTAATGGCCTTCTTTGTCTCTTTTGATCTTTGTTTGTTTAAAGTCTATTTTATCAGAGACTAGGATTGCAACCCCTGCCTTTTTTTGTTTTCCATTTGCTTGATAGATCTTCCTCCATCCCTTTATTTTGAGTCTATGTGTGTCTCTGCACGTGAGATGGGTTTCCTGAATACAGCACACTGATAGGTCTTGACTCCTTATCCAATTTGCCAGTCTGTGTCTTTTAATTGGAGCATTTAGCCCATTTACGTTTAAAGTTAATATTGTTATGTGTGAATCTGATCCTGTCATTATGATGTTAGTTGGTTATTTTGCTCGTTAGTTGGTGCAGTTTCTTCCTAATCTTGATGGTCTTTGCAATTTGGCATGCTTTTTCAGTGGCTGGTACCCGTTGTTCCTTTCCATGTTTAGTGCTTCCTTCAGGAGCTCTTTTAGGGCAGGCCTGGTGGTGACAAAATCACTCAGCGTTTGCTTGTCTGTAAAGTATTTTATTTCTCCTTCACTTATGAAGCTTAGTTTGGCTGGATAGGAAATTCTGGGTGGAAAATTCTTTTCTTTAAGAATGTTGAATATCGGCCCCCACTCTCCTCTGGCTTGTAGAGTTTCTGCCGAGATATCAGCTGTTAGTCTGATGGGCTTCCCTTTGTGGGTAACCCGACCTTTCTCTCTGGCTGCCCTTAACATTTTTTCCTTCATTTCAACTTTGGTGAATCTGACAATTATGTGTCTTGGAGTTGCTCTTCTCGAGGAGTATCTTTGTGGCGTTCTCTGTATTTCCTGAATCTGAACGTTGGCCTGCCTTGCTAGATTGGGGAAGTTCTCCTGGATAATATCTTGCAGAGTGTCTTCCAACTTGGTTCCATTCTCCCCATCACTTTCAGGTACACCAATCAGACGTAGATTTGGTCTTTTCACATAGTCCCATATTTCTTGGAGGCTTTGTTCATTTCTTTTTATTCTTTTTTCTCTAAACTTCCCTTCTCACTTCATTTCATTCATTTCATCTTCCATCACTGATACTCTTTCTTCCAGTAGATCGCATCGGCTACCAAGGCTTCTGCAATCTTCTCGTAGTTTTCGAAACTTGGCTTTCAGCTCCATCACCTCCTTTAAGCCCTTCTCTTCATTGGTTATTCTGGTTATCCATTCATCTAATTTTTTTTCAAAGTTTTTAACTTCTTTGCTATTGTTTTGAATTTCCTCCCGTAGCTCGGAGTAGTTTGATCATCTGAAGCCTTCTTCTCTCGACTCGTCAAAGTCATTCTCCATCCAGCTTTGTTCCGTTGCTGGTGAGGAACTGCATTCCTTTGGAGGAGGAGAGGTGCTCTGCTTTTTAGAGTTTCCAGTTTTTCTGCTCTGTTTTTTCCACATCTTTGTGGTTTTATCTACTTTTGGTCTTTGATGATGATGACGTACAGACGGGTGTTTAGTGTGGATGTCCTTTCTGTTAGTTTTCCTTCTACCAGACAGGACCCTCAGCTGCAGGTCTGTTGGAGTTTGCTAGAGGTCCATCCCAGACCCTGTTTGGCTGGGTGTCAGCAGCGGTGGCTGCAGAACAGCGGATTTTCGTCAGACTGCAAATTCAGCTGTCTGATAGTTCCTCTGGAAGTTTTGTCTCAGAGGAGTACCTGGCCGAGTGAGGTGTCAGTCTGTCCCTACTGAGGGGTGCCTCCCAGTTAGGCTGCTCGGGGGTCAGGCACCCACTTTAGGAGGCAGTCTGCCCGTTCTCAGATCTCCAGCTGCGTGCTGGGAGAACCACTACTCTCTTGAAAGCTGTCAGACAGGGACATTTAAGTCTGCAGAGGTTCCTGCTGACTTTTTATGTGTCTGTGCCCTGCCCCCAGAGGTGGAGCCTACAGAGGCAGGCAGGCCTCCTTGAGCTGTGGTGGGCTCCACCCAGTTCCAGCTTCCTGGCTGCTTTGTTTACCTAAGCAAGCTTGGGCAATGTCGGGCGCCCCTCCCCCAGCCTCGCTGCTGCCTTGCAGTTTGATCTCAGACTGCTGTGCTAGCAATCAGCGAGACTCCGTGGGCATAGGACCCTCTGAGCCAGGTGCAGGACACAATCTCCTGGTGTGCCGTTTTCCAAGCCCGTTGGAAAAGCCCAGTATTAGGGTGGGACTGACCTGATTTTCCAGGTGCCATCTGTTACCCCTATCTTTGAGTAGGAAAGGGAACTCCCTGACCCCTTGCGCTTCCTGAGTGACGCAATGCCTCGCTCTGCTTCGGCTTGCACACAGTGCGCTGCACCGACTGTCCTGCACCCATTGTTTGGCACTCCCTAGTGAGATGAACCCGGTACCTCAAATAGAAATGCAGAAATCACCCATCTTCTGTGTCACTCATGCTGGGAGCTGTAGACCAGAGCTGTTCCTATTCGGCCATCTTGGCTCCACCCTAAAATTCATTATTTTCAATTTTACAAAAGGAAAATAAAGGAATTGTTTCCTCATAGAAGTTCTGTTTAAAAAAAATTCATTAGTGAAATGAAGTGTGTTCTTTTATTTATATTATTTATGTAGTAGTTACCACAAGTGTAATTACCAGCAATTGATGAAATAAGGGGTGAAAGGAAGTCATTACATCTAGTTTTCATATTTGGATTGTAACTGAATTCTGAAGTGCCCTATGAGTATTATTTAAAATACCTAATACCATAAGAAATACCAATATTCAATTATTTTCACACAACAAACAGCAATGTCTAAAACTACAAAAAGTATAAATGATGAAATAACCTTATTGTCAAAGATTAAAAAGAATTATAGTAAACCAATGAAAATTTAGACTTGACCAAAATGTGGGAGAAATATAACAGCTATGCCTAAAACTGTACAGAGTTCAAAATTTGACCTTGGAAAAATTGAACTACTTGGGAAATTTCTCATAAAAAGAAACTAAAAATGAGACAAGTTATATTTGGTAAAATCGGATGTCATTAAATAAATCATTAAATGTTTTATTGCAAAAATATATTTAGAAACAACTTTATCCAGGAGAATATAATTTTATAAAATTCAAATGAAAACAGTTGTAAGCTACCAATCAGAAAATATTTCTATAGCAAATGATTTAAAATGTGCTTAAAATCGGCTGAAATGATTAAAATGTTTGTTTATTTTATGTAACAAAAGTCTAGGTTTAGCCAGTCTGGAGGTAGCATGACAGCAATGAAAGGACCCAGCCTCCTTTTATCTTCCAGCTCAAAGATATTCTATAGTTATATTTATTTTCTCCTCAGGGTGGGAAGGTAGCTTCTGTTTCCCCAGCAATCTTGTCCATGTATAAGGCAGGAAAAAACAAGAGAAGGCAAAAATCAGAAATGACGTTAATGAAGTCAACATTCTAGCTAAACCAGCCCTTGAAGAGATCTCTTCTGGAACCCCACCCATGTATCTTTCTTTTCTATTTCATTGCCCAGAACTGGATTACATGTCCTAGAAGTAAAACCATCCAGACAAGTGAGTATTATGGTTTTCTGGTGTGGGTAGTAGAGGAGTGTAAGGGGGAAGGGAACTTTCAATAATCAGGGTAACTCATCCAATATCTATCACTCAGTTCCACTGTTCTCTTTGGATCCTTGAACAAAGAATTAAATTAATCTAAGGGAGTTATTTACCTGAATAATTTACATTAAAGCTTCCATAAGTTTGTTTGAAATTCTTGTTCTTATAAACAAAGTAAAAATTGTTTATACTGCAAAATGCCAGAGGTGACAGTTCTGCTAGTCCAAATGGCAGGAACAAAATGGGGATGAGTTTCTAAATGCATTAGCCATTAAAAAAAAAAAGGCCTGGTGCAACTGCTCACATTTGTAATCCCAGCACTTTGGGAAGCCAAGGCAGGTGGATTATGAGGTCGAGAGTTCGAGACCAGCCTGGCCAACATGGTGAAACCTTGTCTCTACTAAAAATACAAAAATTAGCCGGGCTTGGTGGCATGCGTCTGTAATCCTAGCTACTCAGGAGGCTGAGGCAGGAGAATCGCTTGAACCCGGGAGGCGGAGGTTGCAGTGAGCTGAGATCACGCAACTGCACTCTAGTCTGGGCAACAGAGCAAGACTCTGTCTCCAAGAAAAAAAAGAAAAGGAGAATTGCAAAAATCTCGTTAGTAATTATCACTGAAATTATACTAAGGATAATTTTAAAAATCCATGGTTTTAGAATCTGAAAAACTAAGTATTTAGAGAAAGAGCAGGAGCCATGGCAAATGCCATCTTACAGCACTGCATCAAATATTGTTTCAGGGCTATTGATTCCTCCTGAATGCTGATTATCTTTTAGTTTTGTAGCTGTTCAGTGTCCTGTATCATGAATACAGAGAGATAATTTTGTTTTAGTTTGCAGTAAACTCAAACTTGCATTACTTTTTTTGGTTAACTTTCTCTATGTCAACCTATGCAGCTTGGCCTTCTCATTTTATCCTTTTTGTCCTATGAAACCTTGCCAGTGTTTGTAGAAAGATAATAACTTTTTCTTATTATCTTCATATTTACCCTGTTCTTATCAACACCCAATTTTCCTTTGTTAAGGATATAATGTTCATGTTTTACCAATATTTCTGTGGAAACAAATTTAAAGAAAAAGAAGAAAAAGAATATAATGTTCCTTACTAATCTATTTCCAGCTCGTGTTTTTATTTTAAGGTATCTGTGGATTAGTTTTGGCTGCTGCCACCATGGAAAGAAGCAGATCATTTCTACACCTAATTTTGTATCAAATTCATTAGCTCCTTTGGAGATGGTTTTTGAGGATGTGTTACTTTCTATACTGATGGTCATAGATAGGTACTATTAATATTTAAATTAATAAAGTTTGAAAAATTATATGAGGAAATAATACCCATTTCTTAAATTTCAGTGACATCTAATAGCATATGTAAATAAAATACTGATACTCGGCTTAAATAATCACTATTTGAAAGGATTATTGAGTTTGTAGGGTCAAATAAATTTTTTAAAAAGCCATTTTTACTCCTGATGGATTTGTTTTTCACCCCAAGTAATAAAGGCTTTTTAGCTATAAAGAGTTCCCCCAACAACCAAAGCTTTAATTGGAGGAAACATTCATTCTGACATTAAACAATGTGGTTCTTATGTTGCTACTCATTTGAAGATTTGTAAAAATATCACTTTATATGTAAACATTTATAGTGCCTTTTCCAATGATCAATGGATTGAGAACCTGGAGAGTATAAAGTAATTCCAGGGATTTTAACAAAGGCTACTGATACATGCCTTGCCACTTCAAGGACTGATTCAGTGTCAGGAGTGCCACAATGAAAATGTGGCATCTGAGTAAATGCCTGAAAGAGATGAGGAAGGAAGTTCTGCCAGTGCCTGGGAGGAGAACTCCAATAAGAAGAAATGGCAAGTGCAAGGGCCCTGACAGCAAAGCATGTCTGAGTGATAGCCAGGAAACACTGGGTGGTTTTGAGTAGAGAAGTGAAAATATATGATGTCAGAGGTCATCCTCACTCCTCTGTTGAGAGTGTTCTGAAGGAGGCCTGGGGCGGAATCAGGGAGATGGGTTGGGAGAGAAAACTATTGTCATAATCCCAGCTAGCGACGACCATGGCTTGGACCAGCAGTGAAAACGGGGAGAAGTGGTTGTACTCTGAAGATAGAGCCAAGAGGATTGCCTAAATGAATAACTGTGGAATCCAGGAGAACTTCAAAGTTTTCAGCCTGAGAAAATGGCAGGAATTTGTCATTTAGTAACACAAGTAAGGTTTTAGATGCCAAAGATTTTGAGGTAAAGCTCAGAGGTTCAGTTTTAGACATAATCATGTTTGAAATGGCTACTAGACATTCAAATGGAAATACCAGTTATCAGCTGAACATGTGAATCTAGAGTCTGAAGGAAAGGTGTAGAGATATTGAAAGCTTACCAGAAAGAATAAGATGTTTCTATGTCCATGAACTCCACAGTATTTGAGTTTACTCAGCATTCATAAAGGCTCATTCATTCCTCACTTACTGACTCTAATTTCCTTTCAATGGGAAGTAAGTGTTTTAAAAAATGTTGCTGTGGGCCGGGTGCTGTGGCTCATGCCTATAATCCCAGCACTTTGGGAGGCTGAGGCAAGCAGATCACGAGGTCAGGAGATCAAGACCATCCTGGCTAACACAGTGAAAGCCCGTCTCTACTAAAAATACAAAAAAATTAGCTAGGCATGGTGGCGGGCGCCTGTAGTCCCAGCTACTCAGGAGGCTGAGGCAGGAGAATGGCGTGAACCTGGGAGGCGGAGATTGCAGTGAGCTGGGATCGCGCCACTGCACTCCAGCCTGGGAGACAGTGAGACTCTGTCTCAAAAAAAATAAATAAAAATAAAGGTAAAATAAAATGTTGCTGTGAATCTTCAAATCCAGGATTTAGGAAATTGTCTAATTTATGTTTAAAAGAAATGGACTTTTTGGGGGTCAGAAAGTCCTCAAGGAAAATGAAATATTTCGTAGATGAATATGAGACACGGAGAGAATCAAATCACAGCAAGATTCTTCTTTATGTTTTTCCAAGAAAAGGAACAAACATAAATGTCAAATAAATGCAGATTCATATCACTAGTCTATTACTAGGAGTTAGTCAGAAACAGCAATTTTCAAAGGACATGAACAAGTAAGATTAGCTATTACAAAATGCTATGCTGATTAAAACAGTTTTTGTTCATTGCTGTTTCTTATTCTTAAACTTCAGTGCTCACTGGAAAGAATGGCCATTGTTATCATTGTGACTTGACTGATGAGAAATATTGTCTTGGCATGAGAGCTATAGATTTAGAGGGTTAGATGTACTATCATAGCATGTAAGTTGTGGAGGTGGAAATAGATCTGTGTTCTTCCAATTCCCTAGTCATTAAATTGCTGATTAAAATGCTTCTGGGCATGTCATCCTGTGGAACTTTAATTAGAGACCTCTTCTTCCAACTTAGGATCAATAGAGCCTAAAATAAACCTTACTTTTTCTAAAAAAAAAATGCTATTTTTCATAGCACTGTTATTATTTGTAGTAACATTTAAGATATTAAAAATTATAAATGTTGAATAGAAAATTTTTAAATCTCATGTCCAATCCATATGATGAGGTGTTACGGTTGTTTTGAAACTTACCCTTCCCTTAGACAAGATTCAGGCAAAATTTAAATTCTTCTTTCTGGGAATCTGCCCTCGGAACCTGTTCCACAGAGCAGTAGTTAACGCTGCTGTTAATAGTGGGCTTCAATGTAATTAATGGTACATATAAAATAAAGAAAAATTGTCTTTTAAAATATTGGAGGGAGGTGGGGAAAAAATGGAAACACTAACATAAAGTTTAAAAGGTTTCTTTACCATATGACTTTGCAGAGTCCTTGATGAATAAAAGTGCATGGTAAATATATAAAGAAAAATAGTCTGAAGTGTTCTCAAAACATATTTAGTCATAAACACTTTTTAATTTGAAGGGAATCTCATGGGAATAGATTCTCATTTGGGGAAAAATTGCTTTAAAGTGGACCCAGCCAGGCCAGCACATTCCCAATACAACCCTGGTTGCTGACTGCAATTGTAAAATATGCTATGGTCTGAGCTAAAAAAAATCTGACCTTTTTTTTCTTACTCTCTCTGCATAATTGAGGAATGTTCCTGCTTTCAGTCTTAGGCACACTGGTAAAATTTATATATATATATAAACATATATATATAAAAACACACATTTATGTGTGTGTGTATATATATACATATATACACACATATATATACATATATACACACATATATATACATATATATATACACATATATATACATATATATATACACATATATATACATATATATATACACATATATATATACATATATATATATACACACATATATATATATTCCAATAAAGTAATTTGTTTGGTTTTATGTACTTTCATTTGAAAAGTTCAGTCCAAAATAAAAAGTAGGGCTATTTTTCTCTAACATTCCCTGGGATTTTGGGATTATGTTCAATGGTTCTATGGGCTTGAAATTTTATTACTTGAATATCTTTTAATATTTTTGAATTAACATATTTATCTTATCTCAGATATACTTTATACTAAATTTAAGCATATTTACCAATTTATTATGCTCTAGAATTTTATATTTAAGAGAATTCCTTATTTAAGATCATGCTAGCTAGTTGGTGCTGCTTTTTCCCATTATTTTTAGCGTCACCAATTTCAGTGAAATGAGATATACTCAGTGTAGTTTTCTCAGGAAGAAAATCAGGTATAATATTAGATATTAAACTGAGCTACCTGTAGCATTTATCTTCTAGCTAAGTAACTCTCTAGATCTAATCTGCCTTGGTGAATCTATTTATCTGTTCTTCATGTTCTGCAGTTGAGACTGAAGTCTTATAAAATCTGTGCATTGATTCTCTTTCTCTGCCTAGTCCTTATATGTCAGTGTTTCCTGAAGTTCTGTAAATCAATCTGTGTCTGTAATTGTACATATTGTAAAATTAGAGTTATGTCATCCCTATTCACCTGTAGCCATCTGTGATCTTCCTCCAAAATGCCAAACACAGCTTTAGCACTTGTTATTCCCTCTTCCTGGAATGTTCTTCCTCCAGAAATTCCCAGAGCTCACACTCTTACTTTATTTGGTATTGCTTCCTTAAAGAGGTCTTCCCTGACTTGCTTTATTTTTATTTTTTATTTTTATTTATTTTTATTTTAGATGGAGTCTTGTTCTTTCGCCAAGGCTGGAGTGCAATGACAAGATCTTGACTCACTGCAACCTCTGCCTCCTGGGTTCAAGCAATTCTCCTGCCTCAGCCTCCCGAAGTAGCTGGGATTACAGGCGTGCACAGCACACCCAGCTAATTTTGGAATTTTTAGTAGAAACTGGGTTTCGCCATTGTTGGCCAGGCTGGTCTAAAACACCTACCCTCAAGTGATCCACCCGCCTCAGCCTCCCTAAGTGCTGGGATTACAGGCATGAGCCACTGCACCTGGACCTGACTTGCTTTTTATATTAGTATGCCACCTTGAATTTCTATTCCCTTATAGGATTTCCTTTAAAAAAAAAAAACTAATTGTTAATACTTGACATTATATTACACATTTGTTAATTCTTCTTCTCTCACGAAAATATAAATTAACCAACCACAACCTGATGATCATGAGTATTACCTAACTGCCAACTTGACGATCATGAGTATGAAATCTTTTTAACATTTTTAAATATTTTTCCTTTTTTCTTTTTTTTTTCCTTTTTTTTCCACAGCCCCTGGAGGGAAAATGAGTATGAAATCTTTATCTCCAGCACTGTCTCTCTCTAAGCCTCAGACTCATATTAACCACTGAAAGAGAATTCCAACTGGATATACCTCTTGAAGGTCAAACTCAATATATCATACAGCAAACTAACTGCCTCCCTGACTCTTTGCCATGCTATCACTCTTAGTAACGTCTCCATCCCATTTCAAGAAAAAGTATCACCAATATCCAGTTATTTCAGCCAAATGCTAGTTGTTATCCTTGATCCTATTATTCCCTTTACTACCCTCCAGTTTCACTCTCCCATTTATTCATAAAACAGATATTTTGGGGAACTTAGATTATTTTCTAGACATTGTTCTAGATGCTGGAGGTACAGTGACAAAAGTATGTCCCTGCCCTAATGAAATTTGTCTTCTAGTGGAGGAGCAAGAAAATAAACTATAAGAGAATAGATATTGAAGGATGCATACTAACAAAAAGTAAGCCAGGCAAGACCTCTTTCAGGAAGCAAAGCCAAATAAAGTAAGAATATGAGTTCTGGGGCTTTCTGGAGGAAGAGCATTTCTGGGCAGAGGGAAAGCAACTGTTTCAGCCAGTGCATGGCATGTTGAAGGAAAAGCAGAGGTGGTCAGTGTGGCTGGAAAAGTGAGTTATATCCTAAGTGTCATAAAAATGTCCTGGAAATAATTTGATGTGAACTTTGAGGCCACTGGATGTTGGGAACAGGCCCCCAAACTCTGGCTGTAAACTGGCCCCAAAACTGGCCTTAAGCAAAATCTCTGCAGCACTGTGACATGCTCATGATAGCCTTGACGCCCATGCTGGAAGGTTGTGGGTTTACTGGAATGAGGGCAAGGAACACCTGGCCCGCCCAGGGCAGAAAACCGCTTAAGGCATTCTTAAATCACAAACAATAGCATGAGCGATCTGTGCCTTAAGGACATGTTCATGCTGCAGTTAACTAGCCAGAGCCCAACCCTTTATTTCAGCCCATCCCTTTATTTCCTCTAAGGGATACTTTTAGTAAATCTTATGACTGGCTCGCTGTCAATAAATATGTGGGTAAATTTCTGTTCGAGGCGCTCAGCTCTGAAGGTTGTGAGACCCCTGATTTCCCACTCCACACCCTATATTTCTGTGTGTGTGTCTTTAATTCCTCTAGCGCTGCTGGGTTAGGGTCTCTACAACCGAGCTGGTCTCAGCAATTGGAGAATATTTTGAGTAGGAAAATCAACAAGTTCTAGAAATTAAAGAGCTTCCCAGAGAACTAAAGTACCAGCAAATGAGACTGGTTAAGATAACTTTAGCATTTCTCTCAGCATGACTAAACTTCATACAGATTTATTTTTGACTCCAGGTTCCTGACCTCCCTTTTCTTAGAACATTTCTTTAGAAAACTTGTAATTGCAAATTATTTATCTGCCCCTTTGATGTAAATCGTTTTAAAAGCCTCTGGCCAGTTTGACAACCCAGAAATGTCTTTCTCAAGCACCTGGGAGCCATCTCTTTGAAATATAATCCTTAAGATCGTTCCCTATCTTCCAGTCTCTGTGGTGCCTAACTCCAGTGCACATCTTGCTCCAAGATGGAAAATGATCTCAGGTCATAATGATGGGAAAGTTTACATTTCCTTTAGGTAAAGCCAATTAGCAACACAGATGACCGCTGATCTCTCTCTTCCCCTAGAATATAAATACACTCCCACCATTTGTGTTGGCTGAGTAGAATTCAAACTTTGTTTTGATCAGTCTTCTCTCTTGGAGTAGCCTTAAAGTCTTCTTTGTTTAATCTGGCCCAGTGCAATGTTTGATTTAACAAGACTAACTACTGACAATGTGTTTTAAATCGGTAATTATGCTACTGATCATCCCAAAGTATCTACAGGATCTGCTGAACCTGTTGCAATGGGAAGATATATTCACATTTTCACTTTGTGTATTACCTGTTATCTACTCTGAAAAACACATAGTTTGTGGCTTGCAATATTTTCTACACACTATTATGGAGACACAGACTGTAGCTTAAAATGGTTGGGTGTAGTGTGCCAGCTAAAGTGTTCTCTGATTCCTTGTCTGGACGTTCATCACAGACAAGCCAGACCCTAGATAATAAAGCTGTGCTTATTTTCTCAGTTCATGGTGCTGTCATGAGCGGGATAGACTATTGGAATGCAGAATATGGAGATGAAATGGGGTCAAATAAGATTGGGAGCTAAAAGAAAATTCAGACATATGACATCAGGGCTGAACCCAGAGCAGAGAAAGGGCATGGAAATTGAATCTGGAGAAATTTGCTGACCCTCCATCAATAGGCTACAGAGCGCCCCTACAGCATGGTCCTGGGTTGAGTAGAGCTCTACAGGCTGCCGTATTACCTCAGGCAAACTTCAATTGTGTTTTCTGTTTTACCTTTTGTGACTGCACCCCAAATCTGCTTAACTTGTGATGGTTGCAGTGGACCACCTGGAGTGGCCGCTGTGGGGATGCCAGCTGCAGCAGAGGGAGTTGCGTCCAGAGGTGAGTGCTCTGTGGAGCTGGTGGGAGCCGGGAACAGGGATCTCAGTGGGAGCTCTGTGCCCTACCGAGTTGCCAGGGCAGGAGCCCATGTTCCAGGGTGCAGCTGCAGCCCACCCAGCCACAGCTCCAGACCCGGGAATCCCTGTGCTCTCAGGGGCTCAGCAAGCCACCTGCCCTTGCAGGCTCAGAAGTATCTGCTCATACTCCCTGGCCTTTTCCTGCTTCTAGCAGCTGGGGAGTTGTAGCTAAGCCCACGTGCTGTCGCAATCTGGCCAGGTGTGTGTGCCCTCGGGGTGGCACTGACACATCAGCCCCCACTGCTGCCTCAGTCCTTTTCAGACTTTGGGTGCCAAAAAGTGCAGGGGGGAGGTGGTGGGTGGGGTGGGGCACAGGCTGAGGGTGGCTTGGCACGGGCCTGCAGAGTTTCCTTGGTACAGACAGGCTGGGTACTGTGAATGGCGTGTTGATGGTGGCTGGAGGCAGACAGGTGGGAAGGGGCATATCCCCAGTTAAACCCCGCCTTCAAGCCAGAGAAGACCTGAAGCCTGGGGGCTGGGCTGCCAGTTCCACATGGAGTCCACAACTGGGAGTGAACTTTATTAATGCCTTCTGGTCAATTGGATGGTGCTCTCTCCAGGCCTGCCCATGGTTGCCCATGGAGCAATCAGCATGCATTTCCTCCATTCTGAGCACATAAAACCCCAGAATCAGCCAGAATCACACACTTGCTGGGACAACCTGCTTGCAGAAAGAAGCTACTGACTTCAGGTCTCCTGAGAGCTGTTCTGTCTCTCACTAAAGCTCATCACTGCCTTGATTATCCTCCAGTTGTCTGTGTAACCTCATTCTTCCTGGATGTGGGACAAGAACTTAGGACCCACTGAACAGCCAGAGTGACAGGAGCTGTAACAGGAAACAGTTCCTGGCTGGCTTGCTTAGCTGTGGGCAGTGATGTGCTCCAAGACTGTGGGAGTGAAGAGTGGTGACCCTTCTGGGGGCTCAGATCTCGGGGTTCCTTAAGCCAGAGCTGTTGGAACACTATAGCCCTCCCACCCTTTGGTGGCACCAGGCAGCTGTTCCACATGACAGGAAGCAGCAGTGGGGCCAGGCCAGTCCAGCAGCTGGGGGATGGAGCAGGATGGCAGGATCGAAAGAGCTGTAACATGAATTGGCTGAAGCATGCCAGTACTCTCGACCCCAACAACTTCCCACTTACCACACTGTGGGCAATAAGAAGGAGAGAACTACAGTTCTATAACACAATGGATTTCATATAAACCATTATAAGAAGGAAGAGTAATGACCTTCTTGATTTATTTTAATTAAAATATTGTTATATTAAAAAATGTTATTCTCTGAACATCCTACCATGTATATATCACACTATTGAAATCTGTTTAAAATTTTTCTAACCAATAATTTAATTCAGTTTATAACAACTGATTTATCCAGTGACTATTATATCCAAGTTGTGATGCATACTTCAGGACTCATGAACATTAATGTCCTAACACCCAGTGTTTTGTGAGAATAGTAATACTTCTTTGCCATTGATTTAGTCAAGTGGCAGAAATCAAACTCTGGTGGAATGAGTAAGGTTTTCGAAGATATTTGAACAGAAATGAGTCCATCCAGAATGCATGAGAAGAGAACAGTGTCACAGTGCAGTCTTAGCAGAATAGATGTGCTTCATGTCACTTGGTGTCCAAAATAGAGAAGTGGCAGAGATGACTGGTTGATTTCATGGTTTTCCAGGTCTTAGACTGATCTGTGAGTTACATACAATTTATCTTTAAGAAATTTGTTTTATAGTATGCTTTTCTTTTTAGTTAGACAAATCTTGCTTTGGAGAATAAAAAGTTAAATTTATTCATTCTTTAAATTTTAACAACTAGTACTCATTTCTATTTCAATAGGTTTCATTGCATTTGTCTTCACGTGTCAGTTCTGCAGATAGTCACAGAAACATAATAGTGGAAGATAACTGAAATTAAATGGGCTGGCTTTATCTGCTCTGTCCATGCCTAGCAGGATCACATTAAATGAGTCTTTGAGCAGCTGTCTTTCAAGAATATGTTGATTGATGACTGAAAAGATGATAAAAATGCATATTCTTGCCTTTATTTATTGTAATCACTATGTTGAAAAGTAGATTTCTTTCACAAAGAATCCCTGATTTTTAGGATTCTTAAATATTAAAAAGTGCAACAAAACCCAAAGATAATTTATTTTTCTAGGTCAAAGCACTAACATGTATTTCAGCTAAGTTGAAAAAATATGAAAAAAATGATTGAAAATACAATATGATTAAAATAGAATTATTTTTACTTGGGATGAAAGCATTTAAGGTACTACTATGCCCAAGACCAGTGGAGAAACACTGATTGCTTTTGTAAGTATTAAGATATATATAATTTAAAACATCAATTCCCCATGCAATGTTAATAATAAAAAGGTAAACTGTAATAGTACAGTATTCACATGCCAATAAAAAGCAAAAGATAATTTCATAATCAATTGGAGTTTGAAAGGGAGGAAAACAAGAATAGAAAAAGCAGGATAAATAAATTAAGATAGTAGAAATAAATTTAAATACATTCATAATAAAAATAAATAGACCAAACTAACCTATTAAGTGACAATACTTTTCTGAGTAGGTTTTTAAAAAATCAAGCCATATATTTTTTGGTTTTTTTGAGACAGAGTCTCACACTGTCACCCATGCTGGAGTGCAGTGGCACAATCTCAGCTCATTGCAACTTCCACCCTCCCAGGTTAAAGTGATTTTCCTCCCTCAGCTTCCTGAATAGCTGGGATTACAGGCGCCCATCACCACACCCAGCGAATTTTTGTATTTTTTATAGACACTGGATTTTGTCTTGTTGGCCAGGCTGGTCTTGAACCCCTTACCTCAAGTGATCCACCCGTCCCTGCCTCCCGAAGTGCTAGGATTACAGGTGTGAGACACCGTGCCCAGCCAAGTCATATACTTTTGAAAATACAAAGGAACTTCAGCTTGAAAAAAAAATTACAAAAAAAGATATTCCAGTACAATAGAGTAGAATGATTTATAATCCTTTGGGTATATACCCAGTAATGGGATTGCTGGGTCAAATGGTATTTCTGGTTCTAGATCCTTGAGGAATCGCCACATTGTCTTCAACAATGGTTGAACTAATTTACACTCTGACCAATGGTGTAAAAGCATTCTTATTTCTCTACATCCTCTCCAGCATCTTTTGTTTCCTGACTTTTTAATGATCGTCATTCTAACTGGTGTGGATGGTATCTCATTGTGGTTTTGATTTGCATTTCTCTAAAGACCAGTGGTGATGAACTTTTTTTCACATGTTTGTTGGGTGCATAAATGTCTTCTTTTGAGAAGTGTCTGTTTATATCCTTTGCCCACTTTTTGATGGGGTGGTTTGGTTTTTTCTTGTAAATTTGTTTAAGTTCTTTGTAGATTCTGGATATTAGCCCTTTGTCAGATGGATAGATTGCAAAAATTTTCTCCCATTCTCTGGGTTCTCTGTTCACTCTGATGATAGTTTCTTTTGCTGTGCAGAAGCTCTTTAGTTTAGTTAGATCCCAATTGTCAATTTTGGCTTTTGTTGCCATTGCGTTTGGTATTTTAGTCATAAAGTCTTTGCCCATGCGTATGTCCTGATTGGTATTGCCTAGATTTTCTTCTAGGGTTTTTATAGTTTTAGGTCTTACATTTAACTATTTACTCCATCTTGAGTTAATTTTTGTATAATGTGTAAGGAAGGGGTCCAGTTTCAGCTTTGTGCATATGGCTAGCCAGTTTTCCCATCACCATTTATTAAATAGGGAATTCTTTCCCCATTGCTTGTTTTTGTCAGGTTTGTCAAAGATCAGATGGTTGTAGATGTGTGGTATTACCTCTGAGGCCTCTGTTCTGTTTCGTTGGCCTTCTGTCTGGTTTGGTACCAGTACCATGCTGTTTTGGTTACTGTAGCCTTGTATAGTTTGAAGTCAGGTAGCGCGATACCTCTGGCTTTGTTCTTTTGGCTTAGGATTGTCTTCGCTATATGAGCTCTTTTTTGGTTCCATATGAAATTGAAAGTAGTTTTTTCTAATTCTGTGAAGAAGGTCAGTGGTAGCCTGATGGGGTTATCAGGCTACTTTGGGCAATATGGCCATTTTCACGATATTGATTCTTCCTATCCATGAGCATGAAATGGTTTTCCATTTGTTTGTGTCCTCTTTTATTTCGTTAAGCAGTGGTTTGTAGTTCTCCTTGAAGAGGTCCTTCACATCCCTTGTAAGTTGTATTCCTAGGTATTTTATTCTCTTTCTAGCAATTGTGAATGGGAGTTCACTCATCATTTGACTCTCTGCTGTCTATTATTGGTGTATAGGAATGCTTGTGATTTTTGCACATTGATTTTGTATCCTGAGACTTTGTTGAAGTTGCTTATCAGCTTAAGGAGATTTTGGGCTGAGATGATGGGGTTTTCTAAATATACTATCATGTCATCTACAAACAAAAACAATTTAACTTCCTCTCTTCCTATTTGAATACGCTTCATTTCTTTCTCTTGCCTGATTGCCCTGGCCAGAACTTCCAATACTATGTTGAATACGAGTGGTGAGAGAGGGCATCCTTGTCTTGTTCTGGTTTTCAAATGGATTGCTTCCAGTTTTTGCCCATTAAGTATGATATTGGCTATGGGTTTGTCATAAATGGTTCTTACTATTTTGAGATATGTTCTATCAATACGTAGTTTATTGAGAGTTTTTAGCATGAAGGCTGTTGAATTTTGTTGAAGGCCTTTTCTGCATCTATTGAGATAATCGTGGTTTTTGTCATTGGTTCTGTTTATGTGATGGATTATGTTTATTGATTTGCTCATGTTGAACTGGCCTTGCATCCCAGGGATGAAGCTGACTTCATCATGGTGGATAAGCATTTTGATGTGCTGCTGGTTTCGGTTTGCCAGTATTTTATTCAGGGTTTTGGCATCAATGTTCATCAGGGATATTGGCCTGAAATTTTCTTTTTTGTTGTGTCTCTGCCAGGTTTTGGTATCAGGATGATGCTGGACTCAGAAAATGAGTTAGAGAGGAGTCTCTCTTTTTCTATTATTTAGAATAGTATCAGAAGGAATGGTACCGGCTCCTTTTTGTACCTCTGGTAGAATTTGGCTGTGAATCCGTCTGGTCCTGGACTTTTTTTGGTTGGTAGGCTATTAATTACTGCCTCATTTTCAGAATTTGTGATTGGTCTACTCAGCGATTCGAGTTCTTCCTGGTTTAGACTTGGGAGGGTGCATGTCTGCAGGTATTTATCCATTTCTTCTAGATTTTCTCGTTTATTTGCATAGAGGTATTTATAGTATTCTCTGATGGTAGTTTGTATTTCTGTGGAATCAGTGGTGATATCCTCTTTATCATTTTTTATTGCGTCTATTTTATTATTCTCTCTTTTCTTCTTTATTAGTCTTGCTAGCGGTCTATTTTGTTGATCTTTTCAAAAAACCAGCTCCTGAATTTATTGATTTTTTGAAGGGTTTTTGGTGTCTCTGTCTCCTTCAGTTCTGCTCTGACCTTAGTTACCTTTGGGATTTTTTAAACACTTAAAGATGGCCACACTTACAAATAGCCAATTGTTCAAAGATGGTATCACAATATAAATAAGAAACGTAGAGATGTAGACAATTGTATTTGATTTAAATGCTTATACTATTTAAAAAATAAAAATTAATGAGCTAAGTGTCTGGCTTAAGATGGTAGAAAAAGAATAATGGAATAAAACTCTAGGAAGATGAAGAAAGGTAATGCCAACATACATAGATTTGAATTAGAAAACCAAGATATAATATAAAGTGTTAATAAACTCAAAAGTTGGTTATTTGAAAAGAATAATAAAAATAGACAAAACTCTGCAAAATTTATTTGAAAACAAATTTAACAATGGATAAAATAATTATAAGATAGAAGTCTATAAATTCCTATAAAAATTATAGGAAAATCATATGAAAAAACTTATGTCAATAAAATTGGAAATATATCTTAAATGAACTTTGAATTAAAACATGTATACACCAAAATTAAGTTGAATTTATTGAAGATAGGAAAACTGATTGGTTATGTAATTCATCTCAACAGTAGAATTTCAAGAAACAAATACTTTGTTGTCAGCCTCTGTAGATGCATAACAATATTGGATAAAATGTATAACTCATTAATGATACAAGAATCAACACCTTAGCAAACTATTAACAAAACAGAATTTTCTAAATTTGATAAAGTAAGGGTATTTTCCAAAAACTGCTTAAATATCACCACAAATTGTGAAATAATAAAAATATCTCCTTTAAATTTAAGAATAATCAAAACAAATCTGTTCTTATGGGTTTTATTTGTTAGGCTAGGCAGCACAAAAATATAAAAGTAAATATTTAAAAGAAATAACCAAAGAGAATAAAGAAATCTGTCACCATTTACAAATTATATGATTATATTTTTAAAAACTCAGAACAATTGACAAATTGTTGGAATTAACAAAAGCTCATGAAGTTTGCTGTATATTTTGCCTGTATAAGCCTAAATCAATCATATTTATGCATACTAACAACTGACAAATAAAAATATAATAAATATATGTCATTTCCAGTAGTAATAGCAACTTTAAAATACATATGTAAGAATAAACCTCACAACAGATCTATTGAGTTGTTTGAGTTCCTTATATATGTTGGATATTAACCCTTTATCAGATATGGTTTGAAAGCACTTTATCCCATTCCATGGGTTGTCTCTTAAGTCTGTTGATTGTTTCATTTGCTTTGTAGAAGGTTTTTGGTCTGATGCCAATCAGATTTGTCTGTGTTTACTTTTGTTGCCTATGCTCTCAAGGTCATATTAAAAAACTCTTTGCTAAAACCATTGATAAGAGGCATTTACCCTCTGTTTTCTTATAATGATTTTACAGTTTAAAGTCTTAAGTCTTTAACCTATTTTGAGTTGAATTTTATATATGTTCTGAGATAAAGGTCGAATTTCTTTCTTCTGCATGTGTATATTCAACTCATGCATCACTGTTTATTGATGAGTCTGCCTTTCCAGTCTGTGAATTTTGTTGATTTTTAGTTGTTCTATATATGGATTTTTGTATCTGAAAGACAAAAATAAGAATTGAAAGACAAAACATCTCCAGGTGAGTGTGTAAATGAAGCTATTATAACTAAGAGGAAAAAACGATGGTGGTTATTCAAAAGACTTAGCAATAGGCCGGGCGTGGTGGCTGACGCCTGTAATCTCAGCACTTTGGGAGGCTGAGGTGGGCGGATCATGAGGTCAGGAGATCGAGACCGTCCTGGCTAACACGGTGAAACCCCGTCTCTACTAAAAATACAAAAAGTTAGCCGGGCGAGGTGGTGGGCGCCTGTAGTCCCAGCTACTTTGGAGGCTGAGGCAGGAGAATGGTGTGAACCCCGGGTGGCAGAGCCTGCAGTGAGCCAAGATCGTGCCACTGCACTCCAGCCTGGGCGACAGCAAGACTCCGCCTCAAAAAACAAACAAACAAAGGCTTAGCAATAAAAGTCTTAAATTGGTATTAATAAAGTAATTATATTCCCAGCACGATTTTCATTCAGTTTGTTTCTAAACACCCATATTAACTGAACAATGCTGATTTGAAGAGTTAGACCCCCAAGGGATAAAAAAAAAAAGCTTTAGTATAGCATGTCACTTTGTACTGATAGTGAAAGCACATGTATGGCTTGGGAAATTGCTAGAAAAAATCAAAGAAATTTCATATCACCATGATATTTCCCCTATTATGTGAATCATTGCAGAAAAGGGAGACAGATATTTCATAAAATGTCACACTATAGCGATGTGAAGAAGTGCTGATTCAGTTTTTGAAAACTTGCATGAGTGTCATACTGAGGTAAAATTTAAAACTATACAAATTCAGGAAATTTAAAAATAATTTTTGAAAGTTTGTATATGATTTCTTGTTTATACTTGATGGATTTTTTTTTTTACAACCCTGCTTATCTTTATCTTGTGAAAACTAGGCCTCCAGCTTAAAGTACCAAAAGACTCATCCATGTTGAATGTGTGCCTCAGGCCTTTATCTCAACAGGAAAGAATTCTTGACAAACAAAGCACAGTAGTTCTGTGCTGGAAAATGAAAACAGCAGCAGTGGATGCTGTATCCAACAGTGTACCCACTAAAAAACAAACTGTTAGTAAGATAACCAGGTCATGGGAAATTTCTAGCACTGGCTGGCTGAATATCTATGCTGCTGCTGCTTTTAAGGTAAGTAATATGTCAGGAGGCTACAAAGCCTCTGTTAACAAAGGAATACAGGTGTGGAGTAGTGTTTCCCAGTTTTCCCTGATCCATATAGACTGACAATAAAATATAGTCTTAAAGATGCTTACTTATTTGTATGCAGTATGAAAAAATAAAGAAGTGACATAAATAATTGCTCCCCATTATGTCATATTTGTTCTTCCAGAGTAGGATGCTCTACCCTATGGTACCATCCTCAGGATGGCATGCTATGAAGAGTCTGAGACTATAACTGGTGTTGTGAGAGTACTAGCTCTGTTATTTCATCCTGTAATGGGTTTTTCTTCTTCCCCTGAAAAACTTTAAACTATAAAATTTCTTACAGATAGATTCCTTGTCTTATTCAACCTTGTACTAGTCACAGTGCCCATGTAGTGCTTTGAATGACAGTAGGTAACCTAAAATTACTTATTAAATGAATAAATGAATGAAATTACCTGCCATTTCCCCATGTCTGGAGCTCATTCCATTGATATTTTCTTCATTATTCAAAGTTAAAACTTGTTTTTTAGAGTTTTGTGCTGGCTAGCTAAATGTGTTACCATAGCCAGGACTTTGATCTTTGATCAATGAATTTCCCCCACTTTAAGGGGAGACTCTCCAATAGGCAGGTTTTAATCATTAGTAATAAGCAACCCCAATAGGAACATTCCTTGATAATTCAAACTGTGTTCATCATAAGGGCTTATCTTTCAGCATGCATGTTTAGGTGTATGTAAGGTCAATGCTTAGAACGGGATAAAGTGTATTAAAGGTTTCGCAGGGCTCAGAGTAATTCATCTAAACTTTTCCTTCTCAAGATCTCCTCTCTATGTCAAAAGCTCCCTCCTTCACTTTAATGAGAACATGTCTGAAGGTATAAACCTCTTAACTCTGTATCTCATACAGAGACCATAGAGAGACCATTTTGGCCAAGAAATAAAATAATTATTGGTGCAACGCATGCACTCAGATTTTATTCTATTTTGGGAATAATGTAAAATAAGGTGTCTTTTCCTATTTTTAGATAATAAAACCCACCCTTCATATTATGCTTCTTAAATAACATATGTATCCTACACATATTTGAAATTTTAAAAAATGGGGAAATACCAAATTAGAATTTTATCCCTAACAAACTGAAGACACTTACAAGCATATCAACTCATTCATATATTCATTCACTCAATAGTTATGCATACATATGCTTTACATAGATAAATATATATGTGTGTATATAAAAAATTCCATTTATAAGTAAATGTTCCTATTTGTCCCACATTGTTTCTGTTCCTCATTTGTTTTCCCAAGAGGCAAATGAATATGTTACTATATTTTGTTTATATACTTTCCATTATATTCTATGCATATACAAACATCCACACGTAATATATATTATGCGAATCTTGTAATTTATAAAATAGTATACTATAGTACTGCTGCACACCTTGATTTTTTCCTTACTTATATAACCTTGGCATTAATTCATATAACTATTTATAAAACTGAACAGTCTTTTCAAAGATCACAGTATTTTATTACATGGATTACTATAATTTTCTTAACTCAGATTTTCCTGATAGACATTTAGACTTTATGATTAAAATAGCTATTATCAACATGTAACCTCATAGACTCATTTTTCCTGTTTATATTTTATTTTGAAGTAACACATGCTGATTTACATTTGAACACGTATGACTCCTTATATATGACTATGGAATAAGGCTATACGATTGCTCTAATATTTTATAAATAAAACAGTGCCTACTTTTAATGAAACATAGTTTTCAAACTTGAGGGATTATAAAGATAAAAGAGAGTTTTCCTTTTACCTTAATATAAACATGAGGCATGTATTTTGTGACCCAAATTTCACTCTCTCCATAAGCATGAGAATAGAAATTATGCATAATATATAATCAGAAACGTACTTACATAGGTTTGTGACATTTAGGAGACATCTTTCATTTTTTAAAAGTTATTACCATATGTATATGTGACCTTCTCCAAAGCAGACCCTGAGATAAACATTCATGTACAAGCAAGTTGTGAGAATCACCGCCACATGAAATCAATAAAAAATAACAGGACAGGGAAAGAGGAACAGCCAAATGGTCACAAAGATAAGACAATTCCTAGCATCAACTTCCTTCAAAAGAGCTATTGAGCACAAGTCATGCCTCAAGGAAAGGGAGCTAAGCTTTCTTATTTTCACAAGGGAAATGCAGACTCCCAGGAATTTCTGACTATATTGAGGGCTGAAGCCTCTCTAGGAGTCAAGGGGCAATCTTCTGAGGAAGTTTGCAAGCATGAAGCATTAAAAGGATAAAATACAAAAGCTGGGGAATGAGTGCACAGATTCCTGGATATTCTGTTCTATTTCTTCTCCTTTGTTTTCCTCTTTGGATTTAAGTTTGGGGAGGTTTTATTGTCATGTCATCAAGTTCACTGATCCTGTCATTGGCTGTGTCTAGTCCACTGACCAGCCTATCAAAGGCATTTGTCATTTGTGTTACAATGTTTTTTATATCTAGTATTTCCTTAGATTCTGAGTTCTCTCTCCACTTACATTACCAGTCTGTTCTTGCACCTTGTCCACTTTTTCCGTTAGAGCTTTTAACATATTAATCATGGTTATTTTAAATTCCGTCTGCTATTTCTAAAATCTCTGCCATATCTGAGCTTGGTTCTGATTTTGTGCTGTCTCTTCAGACAATGTGTTATCATGACTTTTAGAATGCTTCGTCATTTTTGATTGAGAGCCAGACATGATGTATCAGGTAATAGGAACTGAGGCAACTGGGCCTTTAGAGTGAAGTTTTATGCTTATCTGGCTAGGAGTTAGTCTGTGTTTCATGTTTGTTGTAGTTGTAAGAGTCAGGCACTTGAAATTCCTCTAAGATCCTTGCTTTTGTCTCTCTGTTTTCTTTGGATTTCCCTAGAAACTCCTTTGTAATTAGTCTTTGTTCTGTAACTCTGTTGTAATCCATGAGTGTTTTACTGTAGCCAAGTTACTGGCTTTAGTGGCTTCTGATCCCAGTAAGCTGTGATCCTCTGTATTTACCTGTCTCTCCATTTTTGAGGGCAGTGGTTTCCCTGTGATCTTAATTCTTTGAAGGATTTAAGAAAATTTGTGTCTCTGTTTTCAGCTCTGTTTTTGTGTGGACAGAGTGATACAAGTGATTACAAACTCTTTACATATTAGAGTGGAAAACAGAGGTTCTGTTGAGGAATTTTATATCTAGATACATGAAGAATATTGACCTATAATTTGTTTTTCCTAGAATGTCTTTTTCTGTTTTCCTTATCAGTGTAATACAACTTCATAGAATGAATTGTGATGTTTTCATCAACCCAGACCTTCCCATTTGAAGTCTCAGAGTCTCACTCCTTCCCTATCAAGACGAAAAGTCTCTGTAGGAGATTTATTGCAATTTAAAATGTATTTATATCAAATTTTGCCACTCATACAATTGAGTTCCAAGCCTATTTTCCCTCTCTTTTCAGGAAATGTGGGTTTTTTGCTTCTTTGTTTGCTTTGTTTTTTTTTAGATGGAGTCTCGCTCTGTTGCCCAGGCTGGAGTTCAGTGGCGTGATCTCGGCTCACAGCAACCACTGCCTCCCAGGCTCAAGCGATTCTCCTGCCTCAGCCTCCCAAGTAGCTGGGATTACAGGTGCCACCACCACGCGCAGCTAATTTTTTGTATTTTTATGGAGATGAGGTTTCACCATGTTGTCCAGGCTGGTCTTGAACTACTGACCTCAGGTGATTCACCCACCTCAGCCTCCCAACGTGCTGGGATTACAGGTGTGAGCCACCGTGCCTGGCCAGAAATGAGGGTTTCTTTGTATCTTGGGTTGGAAATTGATTGATCAGAACTTGCCATTTGTTATTTTCAATACATAAATCATACTTAACAACAACAAACTGATTCCAGAGTCCTCATGCTTATCATTTCCCCTAGTATCTCTCAAATGCCAGAAAAGTGGCAACATGAAAACCAATGCAGTCCCTTCTGCCTGTATTATAACCAATTTGTCACAGGTGAAAGTCTCATCAACTACAGTGATACATTATGTCAGGGCTATCAACACCTTATCTGTTACAAATGATGAGGGTCTTTATTGCTATTTGGGCAATGAGTGAGCTAGCATCATTATGTAGTTCATGCAGGCTGTTCCCTAGAACCAATTTTGTTATTTATTCTCTTAGGTACCAGAAATAGACCTTAAGATAAAGATCCTAATGCAAGTGACTTATTGAAGAGACACAAGAGCTGGGTAACTATGTTTTATGAGTCTTTTCTGAAATAGCCAACATAGCATTGCAACAAAGAAATAAAGAATGGCATCCTCATGTGCTGTACTACTTTTTAAAACATTTATATTTTCTCTTTTTTTTTCTTCAACTTTTAAGTGCTAGGGTGTATATGCAGGATGTGCAAGTTTGTTACACAGGTAAATTTGTGCCATGGTGGTTTGCTGCACAGATCAACTCATCACCTAGGTATTAAGCCCAGCATCCATTAGCTATTCTTCCTAATGCTCTCCCTCCTGCTATGTACCACCTCCCAAAAGGCCCCCGTGTTGTTCCCTTCCATGTGTACCTGTGTTCTCATTGTTCAGCTCCTGCTTTTGCTTGTTTTTCTGTTCCTGTGTTTGCTGAGGATAAAACAGCTTCCAGCTCCATCCATGTCCCTACAAAGGACGTGATTTCATTCCTTTTCATGGCTGCATAGTATTCCATGGTGTATGTGTACCACATTTTCTTTATCCAGTCTATCATTGATGGGCATTTGGGTTGATTCCATGTCTTTGCTATTGTGATTAGTGTTGCAATGAACGTACATGTGCATGTATCTTTATAATAGAATGATTTATATTCCTTTGGGTATATACCCATGAGATTACTGGGTCAAATGGTATTTCTGCTTCTAGATCTTTGAGGAATCGCAACACTGTCTTCCACAATGGTGGAACCAATTTACACTCCCACCAGTAGTGTAAAAGTGTTTCTTTTTCTCTGCAACCTTACCAGCATGTGTTGTTTCTTGACTTTAATAATCACCATTCTAACTGGTGTGAGATGGTATCTCATTTTGGTTTTGATTTGCATTTCTCTAATGATCAGTGATGTCGAGCTTTTTTTCATATGTTTATTGGCTGCACAAATATCTTCTTTTGAGAAGTGTCTGTTTATGTATCTTGCCCACTTCTTAGTGGGGTTGTGTTTTTTTGTATTACCAATAAGCCAGTTTCCTTTTTAATATAGTATAATACTATACCCATTCCTTTGCAGAACCTCTCTTCCAAAGACATTGAATGAACATGTAATCCGGCCCTATCCAACCATGTCATTACATCATCACTCTGGTACAGTGAATGACCCAGAAACTGCCACAGAACACATATAAAGTTGATTGAAGTCTTCCAGAGTGCTAGGAAAAAGAAGGAGGCTTAATTACCGACTCTATGGAGATATTCTAGTCTGAGACATCTATGAGACTTCCTCCCTTTTGTACCATACTAAGCAAAAGAAAATGTAGCTTAACACAGAAAGAACTAAAACTGAGAGATGGAGAGTTCCTATGGTAACAATCGTGCCCTACATCCAGGCCCATTTCACTGATTACTTCACAAGTATATGGGCCAAAACATTCTAATTTTTAAATCTCTGTATAAGCTTGTGTTAATTAAAAGTGAAGGGTGACATTATTTCTCTTAATAAACTGAAAGTGTTAATATAATGAATTATAAAAAATGAAAAACACAAATCCAGAAGAAAATCAAATAATTTATTTAAAATTATGAAATAAAAGTTACTAACCTAGTATTAGAAAACTAGCAAAAATATCCTCCAAATATGGAAATGAAATTAAAATGTTTCAGACAAACAAAAATAGAGAAAATTTTCAATGAACAGACTAGAATTAAAATAAATGCTTAAGGATGTTTTTGAGGAAAAGATGAATGTTTCCAGACATAAGCAAACAGAGGAATGAATAGACAGCAGAATACATAGTAAATATGCAGATAAATTTAAATAAATTTTAATTGTGCAGAATAATAAGGAAAGTCATCAAAGTTAAAAACTTGATTAAATATGTCAAAAATGGTGCAAAGATGAGATTGGGCTAAGATAATTAAAATGTTTTAAAATCCTTATATTGTCTGAGAAGTAATAAAAGTACTAATCTGTAATAGGTGCTAATAAATCAAGATTTTATGTTGTAATCTTTAGAGCAATCACTAAAGAACAGTAAAGGAATGTACAAATGACAAGAAAATAAAGCAGAAGATTGAAAAATAAAATTTCATTTGATTATTTCAAAAGAAACTAGACGAGAGAAAAGACAATGTAAAACAAATAGGAAAAATAAAAGGCAAATGGTAATACAGGAGATAGAGACTCAAATATTTCAATAATTCCATTAAATATTATGGAGTAAATGCTCCAAGTAAAAGTGTAAAACTCCCAGACACATTGAAAAAAACGAAGCCAATTATGTACAGCTTACGTGAGACATACCTTAAAGTAATAGAAAAATGACAATAAAGAGACTACAATGAAGATACACCGAGAAAACACTGTCTTATAGCAAGCAAACACTATCTTGCCTCATCCATGACCCCCTCCCCAAATGGTGTTATTATATAATTTCAGATAAAATTGACCTTAAGTCCAAAAGCCTTATTAAAAATGTACATGCCCTAGTAGTATATACCAGCAACTTGTGAACTATGCTCCATCTCCTGTTTTTATAAATAATTTTTTATTAAAACACAGGCACACCAATTTATTTTTATGTATTATACGTGGTTGTGTTTATACTAGATGGCAGAGTTAAGTAGTTGCAACAAAAACTATATGTACCACAAAGCATACAATTGTTATTATCTGGTCCTTTACAGAAAAATGTATGTTCAAAATATATATATTATAAAAGTAAAGAACTAGACAAAAAATAGATAAGCCCACAAACATTTTGTTAGATTTTTAATGTATCACTTTGATAAAAATTAAGGAATCACTACAGATAAGGAAGATTTGAACAAGCAAATAATGAAACAACTAATTTCTATATTAAGAACACAACACTCAAAACCTAGAGTTTTTTTTCAGGTAGATGTAAATGGAATTTAACAAATGTTAAAGGGTTGAAATAATATAGCACATATTCTAACCACAATGAATTAAGGTAACAAGAGTAAGATAATTGTAAAATCTTCAAATATTTAAAAATTAAACAATATTCCATGCATCAATGAAGTCACAAGTGAAATAGTAAAATCATTTGTACTAAATAATAATGAAATTATTACAAGTTATTACATAACACAATTGGTTGAATTCATCTCAAACCATGGTTACAAATTTATAATGGTAAATGCATATATTAGAAAAGAATGAAAGAAAATCAAACATATGAGCATCCACCTCAGGGAGTTAGAAAAATAACTAAGTTCAACGCAAAGAAGTAAATGGAAGGAAATAATAACAAGAAGAGACTATGTTAGTAAAATGTAACACAGATAGAGAAAATTAATGGTCACTTATAAATGGGAAGGATACTTCAAAGACCCCCACAGTTGTTAATGAGACCACAAAGAGCCAATAGAATTTTATGACAAAAAAAATTGTAACTTTATTTGAAGTGGAGGCATTTGCAGAAAAATACAACTGACCAAAATCAACACAGGAAAAAATAGATCTATGAAAGGCGATACTTCCATTAAAGATACTGAATCTGCATTTAACATTTTTTTCTCAAGAAATAACTAGACAAGATAGATGGCTTCAAGTCAGTGGCCTGACTTTCACGTGCACATTTTCTGAGAGTCCTGATACATGCTCAGAATACTGTTGGAAATTAATTTTGAAAATAGAGATGCTTTGTGTTTTTGCAGTACTATAGGGTACTTTTGTTGAGTGACTAACCTATTAAATGTATTTAATATCCATCACATATATACACCCTCAGTAAGGCCAAATTTTGATGTGTTGATTTTCTAGAATGAAGAACATATTTTTTATTAATGTAAATCACAAAGGGAGAAAAAAATTACCAAATTATGGAAGTTGTTGAAGTTTGAGTACAAATAAAACTATATCGTGTTTTTTATTTCATTTTCTTTTTCTTATTTATTAAAAGTAATGGCAAAAACTGTAATTACTTTTGCACCAACCTAATATTATAATATTGGTTGGCTAAGTAAAGCCAAATTATAAGAATTTTATTTTTTTTTTGTTTGCACTTTTCCTTTTCTGGCAAATGATATAAACTAAAGGACATTTAATGATCTTAAAATTCATACGTGATTAAATAAATATTATTTTATGACTGGTCTTTAACAAACGACATTTGGTGATGCTGGCTGCCTCATCAAATAACTTATCTGCTGTGTGTAATCGTAGCATTAGACTGTAGCACTGGAAATATTTACAGGGGTCAGAAGATCCTCTTTCTTCCTACATAAGGCAGAACACAAAAGCAATAATATGTTTTTATTATAGCTTTTTCTCTCATTAAATCACTTGATTCTCATTTTTCTTTATTTGAAAATATTGATTATTCGAAAAGGTGCTCCAAGTTTACCAAGCATTTAATGACTGAAATGGGAGAGTGGTCATGAGTATGGTTTGGAAGAACCACATTCTAGAGGGACATTTCTGAAATTTGCTAGGACTCAATAAACATTTTATTATAAAGAGAAATGTCTATTTTCTCTTCTACCCTAAAACAGAGCCAGCCTTAAACATAGGCAGAATCAATAATTATTTCTACTGTACAGATGGAATAATTTAAAGGAATAGCCTGAAACTTCAGTTTTGATCATCCACCTATAATTTTCTTTCACAGTATTCTCATTTATTCATCCAGAATCTGAATACCAAATTATTTGCATTTAAATAATTAGTAAAGTAGAATCGGGGTGTTAGGTAAGGTTAAGCCATGACAAGTATAGAAATAGAATCGTGATTGACTACCGAGAATCATTTTAAAAATACACGAGCACATCTTTAGACACAGAAAATAGCCCATTGGGGAAGGAGATAAAAAAGCAAATCAAATGTATCTGAATGATCACAGTGTTAATTCTGTCGAGAAGGGTAAGGTCCCATCGCTGGAATTGTTGGTACCACATTTAGATCTTGAAGCACCACCTCCATGCACCATCCCTCAGGGTCTAAATCCTTGGCTCTAATGGCTTCCATCTGTCATCTTCAGAGAAAGACCTTTTGCAGTTGAAGGGACTGGATGTTCAGCATGTTCACTGAGGATGATATTAATTTCTTTAAAACAAATAGCTAAGAAATCTGTTAAATCCAAGTGAAAGACAGTTGGAAGAGAGTAACATTTTAAGAATTCTTCCCATTAATAGTAGAAGAATGAAAAACAGTGAAGAGCACAAATTTTTATTTACTCACAACACTGAATAATTAATGTAAACTTTTTGAATATTTCTTTTCCTTTAGACATTTTTCCTCTTAAATAACTTTTCAAAGCCTTGTCATGAAGAGGCTTGTTTTATTGTCAAAATAAAAGCATGTATTTTGGGAAACAGTTTGAAGTAAGTCATAAGCATTCCCCACTGTGCAAACAACTTCTCTTAAGGTAAAGTTCATTTTCTATTTAGGTCACTAGCTTTTACATAAAGCCAACCCTGGTTCCGTGTAACTTACATTTCACCTGTAGTCATTCCCACAAAGGATGTGGATTTATTTAAATAGGTACATTGAGACTGCGTGTGTGTTTTTTTTTAATGTTCTGATACTTTGGGATGAAGTTAAATCTTAAATCGTATTAGTTGAATTGTTATAAGGACACTGATGTCTAATAACAAGATTTGACTTTTAGGTAGCACTGTTTTGGTCCAGTCTTTTCAAATCTGTTTTTGTTTGTTTAAAAACAGTACAACTTTTAGAAAACAAAGCATAAAAAAAAAGCCCATCAGTGTTATGGGCAATATGTAAATAAGTAAATATAATACTTCATCCTTTATTTTTCAGGTAAAAGGTCATGCTGTTGTAAGTGTAGTTTGTGTGCATAAATAATACTTCTGAATTAAATTATTTAATATTTGACTGATTCCAATAACCGAAAAATAAAAAATGTGTTGCATTGCTTGTGAAAAAAAAATAGTAGAAGAATGTTGGAACCATTGCTAGAATCCAGTGATGTTACAGAAAATTTTATTCTTCATAAGGGCTGGGAGATTTTCAACAAGAAAGTGAAGTGGTGTCAGAGTAAAAGTGATTTAAAGCATGGGAGGAGCAGAGAACGGATCTTTGTGACCCAGTGTAGTTGGAGGTGGGGGTGGGGGTGTAGGGACTGGAATGTATGGGAGGGAGTGGGTAGCTGGGAACAGGTAGAAGGTAAACATGCAATGATGGTGCCTGGAAATGCAGAAAGATGAGGTACAAGTTTCCAATAAGATCTTATCCTAGAGATTTTTGCTTTTTTTGTTTTTTTGTTAAAACTAGACTTCACTTCCTCCCCTCCCAAAGTATGGCTACTTACACTTAAATGGAATTCCCATAGTTATTTTGGATAGGGGCGGCTCATTTTTAAACTCACAGTATGAGAATTAAGACTAACTACCCAGGACATGTGCCTTCTGCATATATAGCCAGTAACAAATCAAAATACATGTTTTGGAAGTGCCTGTTTCTGGTTTCTGGTTGGAGACTTTGCTTCCCAGCCTGTCAGACCAGTAAGCTGCAAAAACAAATAGATGAATAAATAAATAAATACATACATACATACATACATAAATAAGAAAAAGAAACAAAAAAGTTTTATTTTTATTCAAACTTCAACAATATCCATAATTTGGTAAATTTCTTATTCTCACTTTGTGATTTACATTAATAAAAAAGATGTTCTTCATTCTAGAAAAACAACACATCAAAATTTGGCCTTACTGAGAGTGTATGTAATTGTGATGGTATCTGTGATGGATACTAAATACATTCAAGAGGTTAGTCACTCAACAAAAGTACCCGTTAGTACTGAAAAAACACACAGCATCTCTAATTTTAAAAATTACTTTCCAATAGTATTCTAAAGATGTATCAGGCCTCTCAGAAAATGTGCACATGAAAGTCAGGCCACAAAAGGAGGTTGAAATGAAATGTAAAATGGAATTAAGGAGAATCAACCTTTCTTTCTCTCCTCTTCCCACTTCAAACATCTGTGAACAGACTGTACTTTGTGAATAATAGTCACTGATCCTTTAGTACTTAACCACTTCCTGGTAGAAGAGTCCCTAATTTTGGACAAATCATGATGAATGCTGTTTTTTTTTATTTTCCATAAAACTGTCAAACTTTCATTCTTAAGATTTTATTTATTTCATTTTAAAACAGATTAGAAAAGTAAAAAATGATAAAAAATTACCATCTTCTATTGAAATTCCTTTATGACAGGTTCTGGTACTTTGAACATTCATTACAAGAAATCAATCAGTGTGGTAGGTTTTTAATCTTTCATCCCAGAAAATCCATTGAGTTGTATGGCACAGCAAGAGTTTCCAAGTGACTGAAAATGTCAACATAGCCTATATCTGTATTGCTAACTCTATAAAACCTATAGAATGTATTTAGTATCCCCTACATATACCATCACATACATACACCCTCAGTAAGGCCAGGTTTTGATGTATTGCTTTTCTAAAATGAAGAACATCTTGTTATTAATGTAAATCACAAAGGGAGAATTAAAAAGTTTACCAAATTATGGATGTTATTGATGTTTGAGTAAAAATAAAACTCTAGATTATGTAACATGATATAGAGGAAAGAGCTCTTAACTTAGTGGGATAAAATCAAGATGAAAGATTAAATTCTCCCATTCATTGGCTCTGGGCAATCTTCTTAAACTTTCAAGCCTCTTTTCTTATCAGTAAAACGTGTTTTTTCTTATCTAGGGAAAAGATTGCTTATTTTACCTAATGCTATGATCTGAATGTTTGTGTTGTTCTAAATCTAATCCCCGGTGTGATGATAGTATAAAGTGGGGCCTTTTGGGGGTGACTAGATCATGAGGGCAGAGCCCTGTTGAACAGGATTAGTGTCCTTATAAAAGAGGCCCTAGAGAGCTGCCTTGTCCTTTCCCCCATGTGAGGGCACAGTGCAAATGCATTGTTCTAAGAACCAGGAAGTGAGCTCTCACCAGACAGTGAATCTTCTGGTGCCTTTATCTTGGACTTCTCAGCCACCAGAACTGTGAGAAGTAAATTTCCGTTGTTTATAAGCCACTCATGGTATTGCGTTATAGCAGTACAAATGGAATAGGACACTTAACTGGCAGATTTCACATAAAAATAAGTTGAGGTAACAAATAGAAAGACTATATAAACTTTCACTGTTATCCACAAATAAATGATCATTACTATACTCTGAAAAGAGGAGAGGATTTCATATTTTTTGAAATAAGAGAAATAAAAATAATTTGTTTCCATTGTCATGTATCTATTACCATTTTTATCTTCATCTTTACTTGTTGAGATTGATAACTACATTTTTAACTTCATATTTTTTGTAAGTAGAACAAAATATTGTGCACTGAGAAATTTGATGATCTTCCCAGGGTTGCTAGATTCCCAATTCAGAGTTCTTGCAAGACTCAGGGCTGTGATGAGCATTCTCCATCCAAAACGCCAAGGCATTTTCCTTTTTGTTGTTTCACAAAAACAGGAACTAGAAATTCAGAGTGGAGGTTGCTGCAAAAGAATACTGCAGACTCATAATTTTAGTAATACAGATAACCATTTGTATTCTTTATATAAAATAGATAAAGTAATTTTAAAATATCAGCTTCTGAACATTATATCTACTCCTTTGCCCAGGAATAAGTGTCTCAACAACCCCATTACATGGGCCACCTATTTGAATATATCACCAGGATTGTACCTAGAGTATATAGAGTAGTTCTGTCTGAAAAACTATTTCCTTTGACTTTAACTTAGTTTTTGTATTCTGTGGGGCTCTGGCAACTCAAAAGCAAATATAAAAGTAACCTTCTGGCCAGGTGCGGTGGCTCATGCCTGTAATACAGCACTTTGGGAGGCCAAGGCGGGCAGATCATAAGGTCAGAAGATCGAGACCATCCTGGCCAACATGGTGAAACCCCGTCTCTACTAAAAATACAAAAAAGTTAGCCAGGCGTGGCAGCGGGCGCCTGTAGTCCCAGCTTTTAGGGAGGCTGAGGCAGGGGAATCGCTTGAACCCAGGAGGAGGAGGTTGCAGTGAGCGGAGATTGAGCCACTGCACTCCAGCCTGGGTGACAGAGTGAGACTCCAAAACAAAAACAACAAAACTACCCTGGCCTAGGGGTGCATGCCTGTAATGCCAGCTACTCGGGAGGCTGAGGCAGTAGAATCGCTTGAACCCAGGAGATGGAGGTTGCGGTGAGTTGAGATCATGCTATTGCACTACAGCCTGGATGACAAGAGCGAAAAACACTTTCAAAAAAAAAAAAAAAAAGGAAGCTTCTACCATATAACCATATTAGTTTACAAACATTTAATGCAATTCATATTTCTTGACTTCCTTTTTCATATTTTTAAAATTTCATCATTTTTAGTCTCATACAGTGCTAAGATATTAAATATCATCATGAAAAATGCAATGTCCTTAATAGTGCTGTGATGATTGGTCAGCAAAAGTAACCAAATTCATTTTGTTTCTCTGTTGCTAATGGTAACTTGGAAATTAGAGTTCCTAGGAAATTCCTGAACTATTTAATTTCTCTAGTGCTTACGGTAACTTGGAATTTGTAGTGCCCGGAAAACTTCCATCTTCCATAGCTACCTACACATTGTGTTTTGAAGAAAGCAACTAACGAGGATATAAATCTTGGGGGATCAATTCAAAAAACAGTCTCAAGATCTGCATACTTCAAGTTTGTTGATATTCTAAGGCCTTCTTATTGAATAATTTTGGGTAATAAAATTAGAGAGAAAACACAGTTTGATATTGACTATGAAATGTAAAATTATCATTAGAAAAATTAGTCCTGTCACATTTATTAGAAAACCTATTTTTATAATTAAATCAGACCTGTGTATTTTAACTTGTAATATATTAAACATGGTGAAATTTTATTTAGAAGAGATTATGAATAAGTGCTGATAAACTGTTCCAAAATAATAGTCACAATATTTTATTCACATATTTTCCCCCATACACTTTGAAAAGGACTTGAGATATGTTACACAAAGAAGCATAAGGTAAAATAAGCCATATATGTGTATAGATAAAACAGTGGTCTTTGTTTTGAGACAGGGTCTCTGTCTGTTACTGAGGCTACAGTGCAGTGATGCAATCACTGCTCACTGCAGCCGCCACCTCCCAGGCTCAAGTGATCCTCCCTCCTCAGCCTCCCAAGTAGTCAGCACTGTAGGTGTGCACCACTATGCCCAGCTAATTTTTTTTTAATTTTTGGTGAAGGCAGGGTCTCCCTGTGTTGGCCTGGGCTAGTCTTGGGCTCAAGCAATCCTCCTGCCTCAGCCTCCCAAAGTGCTGGAATTACAAATGTGAGCTACCATGCCTGGCCGGCTAAATAAAATTATAGTCTTATTGCTAGCATCTCTTGAGAGAGCTGAGAATTTATGATCCAGGTGTTTTGCTTTCTAAAAAACTAACATAGAATAATGATAACATATAAAGCTTGGAAAAAATGTCAATGAAAATTAAAACCAAGTAGGCTATCTCCCTTAACTATTCCCTTAACTATTCGGTATCTTCAATGAGCCTTTTAAAGGCACTGCATTTTATTTTATTTTTAAATTTTAAGTTCCAGGATGTATGTGCAGGACATGCAGATTTGTTACAGAGGTAAACGTGAAAGCACCGTATTTTAATCAACTCATGTTTCGTCTTTCTGTTAATGTCATGTTGAAGACAAGCTGTCAGATATGAGAGATGGGAACTCATGCTCCTGTAATGCTAGATATATATTATCCTTCAAAAACCCCAAATCGTTCAGTATGAGGATAATCCTCAAATATCAACACTGAATCTTCTCAAGGACTTTTACCAGGTCTTGGTCATTGTTCCCAATGGAATTGCCAAATGCATCATAATGAGTACTTTATCCTAGGAAGAAAAAGCAAGCAAGGTAAAAAACAAAAACAGCTCCCATATTTTCTGAGATAAGTAAGTGCACTGATATGGTTTGTGTCTGTTTCCCTGCCCAAATCTCATGCTGAATTGTAGTCCTCAACGTGGGAGGTGGAGCCTGGTGGGAGGTGATTAGATCATGGGGGCAGATTTCCCCTTGGTGCTGTTCTCATGACAGGGAGTGAGTTCTCCTGTGATCTGGTCTTTTAAAAGTATGTGGGCTTCCCCATCTCTCTCTCTTCCTCCTGCTTCCACCATGTGAGATGACCGCGCTCTCCCTTTGCCTTCAGCCGTGATTGTAACTTTCCTGAGGCCTCCACAGAAGCCAAGCAGATGCCAGAATCATGCTTCCTGTGTAGCCTGAAGAACTATGAGCCAATTAAACATCTTTTCTTTGTAAATTACCCAGTCTCAGGTGTTTATTGCAATGCAAGAACAGACTAATACGCCATATGCTAATATTGTTAGGTATCTATTTAAAATCAACTATTCAATTTTGTTGTAGTTCATGCTCAAGTTGTTTTTCCTAATAGTGTAAACAGGATTTTAGAATGGAAATATTTTATTTTCAGATTTTGCTGAGGTCTATTTTCATATTACAAAATATAGTGCAGTCAACCTAGACAGGAGCTTGAAAAAGAGGTGCCCCAAACCTCTTTTGACACTCATCACTATTTATTAAATTATAAAACTGGAAAGGCCAGGGAAAGAAGATACTACCACAGATTTATTTCTATGTCGTAGGGTGTTGTGAATACAATCATACCTAACTCCATGGAAGAGAGTTGGGAATTTTTCTGTGACTTCAAGGCTACTGAGAGGTCTTCAGAGAGACTTTTCCACGAGTTTGTCATTTGTGCCCTGCCATTTGGGCAGGAATGGTGAACTGGTGTCTGCCTGACACCTGAAAAATCTAAAACACAATACTGAATGAGCTGACTGGTGGAAGTAAATAAAAGGGTTGTGTTTGGGAACTGACAGTAACTAGGGATGTGATTCTAATAATTTTAGGATACATAGAGTTGTTTAAAAATAATTCCACTAAATTACTCCATGTGCATGCATGTGTGTATGTGTATGTGTATGTGTAAGGATTCCAGGGCAGTTCTCTTGGGACACTCCAGTAGACGGTTTCCCAGGAATGGAGGGAAAGGTTTAGAGGTTAGAGGGCTTGCTTCCAAATAACCCGTGAAGGTGCCCATGAGAGAAAGTGTCCATGTTAAACACTTGTCAAGTTAAGGGAAATGGAAGACAAAGTAGACGGGTATGAGGTAAGAAAGTCTTATTCACCTATGTCATTTTAAAAAACTGGTCTCACTCAATAAATTGGTTATACGACTCACCAAGAATTCTAACACAGAGTTGCAAAAATATTGCATTAGAATACAAAACACATGATTTATTATTTTAACCAGTAGAAAATGATATCGTACCACCCTCACTGTCCCTACCCTGGTCTCACACACCAGCTTTGATGAGAACTGTCTTATCAATGAACCAGAGTTGGAGGCCTGTGCTTTCACCTCATGAACTTCTTTTTCAGTTTTTTACATTATTTACAAACAATATTTCCAGGAAGCAATTCAAAAAGAAGTAAAGGAGGTGTAAAGGAATGGGAATCCTAGTTACTCAAGGAAACTATTGTAAATAAAGATGGATAGACCTTGGTGAGTATTTCAGATCAGATGGAGTTTTTTAAGTTGGGCTAAGTGTTTCATGTTTGACACTGTTCAAAGAAGAACTTCAAAATGTAAGTGAATTTCTCTCTCACTTTAAAAGGGAAGATGTATCTGCATTAGCAGAATGCACCTGCACTGGACACCAAGGGTTGAGCTGAGCTGCACATGATTAATCTGACTATCAGGGGGAAAGCTAAATGGAAAAGTGTAGAGCACCCAAGTGCACTGTGAGGAAGCTGCATGCACAATAACAGCCCCATTTGTTATCAAATGAGGGATTTGAGTAGGTTAAGCAGTACCCTGAAAATGTCAAAAATTGAAAATGTAGTGACAGTTACTGGGAATAAAAAGCATTCATGTCCACAATGTGATATTTTTAACACAAAAAGTTTTCACATTTCATCTTGGAGCCTTTTGTATTCTCTCATAACTAAAGAAAACTATCCAAAATTGTTTAAACCTAATTATTCAAACACAAAAGCAAGAATTGGTAATAACAGTTCATGAAATAATTTTGTATATTGTAAAGCCATATAACGTAATACAATGTTAAGCTAACCAGAAATCAATGAGAAAAGGATGAAGTATCTCAATAAGCTATATTAGTATATTGAATAATTTTATTAAAAAGCCAAATTAATACATTGAATAATTAAACTAAAAAGTCAAATATCTTCTATCCTAAAATTTTGGTTCTCATCAATTAAAAAGAATAATAGTATCAGTATAAAAACCTGGAAAAATGTGGATGAAAATTGTCCTTAAACAGTGAAGGGTTTTCTAAAACATAAAAGCAATGACAACGTCACAATAAAAAATGCACTATCATATACTTGAATAAAAACCTTTCATATACCACAAAAACAAAAAGGCAAACCGTTAAGTCAGGTAAGATATGAGACACAGAGTCAAAAACATAATTTCTATTTTATAGATTGATTTATTCACTCATCATTTATTTACTAATTCCCTGAGTGTCTGTTGTTCCTCTTGGCTTGTGCTAGATGTTAAAACTATAGACAGTGGTCTACATAGTGATCTCTGTTCATACGGGAAGACAGAAAATAAAAAAATTTCCGGAAACAATCGCAACACATAAACATTGACAAGTGAGATCTAAATAAACTTACAGCTTCTGCACAGCAAAACAAATTATTAACAGTAAACAGATAGCCTATAGAATGGGAGAAAATACTTGCAAACTAATTATTTGACAAAGGTCTAATATCCAGCATCTATAAGAGACTTTAAAAAATTACAAGAGAAAACCCCATTAAATGTGGACAATAGACATGAACAGACACTTTTCAAAAGAAGACATACATGCAGCCAAAAAGCAGGAAAAAAAGCTCAATACCACTGATCATTAGAAAAATGCACATCAAAACCACAATGCCATACCATCTCACACTAGTCAGAATGGCTATTGCTAAAAAGTAAAAAATAACAGACTCTGGCAAGATTGCGGAGAAAAGGAAACAGTTATACACTGTTGGTGGGTTTGTAAATTAGTCCAACCATTATGGAAGGCAGTATGGCAATTCCTCAAAGAGTTAAAAGGAGAATTACCATTTGATCCAGCAATCCCATTACTTGGTATATACCCAGAGGAATATAAATCACTCTATCATAAAGATACATGCACACGAATGTTCATAGCAGCACTGTTCACAATAGAAAAGACATGTGAAATCAACCTAAATGTTCATTAATGATAGACTGGATAAAGAAAATGTGGTACATTTACACCATAAAATACTATGCAGCCATAAAAAAGAATGAGATCATATCTTTTGTGGGAACATAGATGGAGCTGGAGGCTATTATCCTTAGCAAACTAATGCAGGAATGAAAAACCAAACACTGCATGTTCTCTCTTATAAGTGGGAGCTAAGTGATAAGAACTTATGAACACAAAGAGAAAAAAAACAGACACTGGGGTCTACCTGAGGGTGAAGGGAGGAGGAGGAGGAGCAGAATAGATAACTATTGAGTACTGGGCTTAATACCTGGATGGTGAAATAATCTGTACAACAAACCCCCGGGACACAAGTTTACCTATGTAACTAACCTTCACATGTACTTTGGAACCTAAAATAAAAGTTTAAAAAATTCTAACTGTAAGAGAAAAACTGTATGTAATGTGACAAGAAACACAAATTATCAGTAATTAAAGGAAATGCTCACTCTCATGAATGATCAAATAAGTAAAAAAATTAAAATAGTACTTAATGTTTTCTTCCAGGAAATTGGCAAAAATTGAATAAATGTGATAATTCAGTAGCAGATATTTGGGGAGTGCAGTAAGACAGGCTATCTTAAACACTGCTATTGGAAATGTTATTTGGTATTATATTTCTAGGAAACAGTTTAGTAATAAGCTTGAGGTACCATATAAAATATCATTGCTAGTTCAACCATTGTGGAAGTCAGTGTGGCGATTCCTCAGGGATCTAGAACTAGAAATACCATTTGACCCAGCCATCCCATTACTGGGTATATACCCAAAGGACTATAAATCATGCTGCTATAAAGACACATGCACACGTATGTTTATTGCGGCACTATTCACAATAGCAAAGAGTTGGAACCAACCCAAATGTCCAACAATGATAGACTGGATTAAGAAAATGTGGCACATATACACCACGGAATACTATGCAGCCATAAAAAATGATGAGTTCATGTCCTTTGTAGGGACATGGATGAAACTGGAAACCATCATTCTCAGTAAACTATCGCAAGGACAAAAAACGAAACACCGCATGTTCTCACTCATAGGTGGGAATTGAACAATGAGAACTCATGGACACAGGAAGGGGAACATCACACTCCGGGGACTGTTGTGGGGTGGGGGGAGGGGGAGGGACAGCATTAGGAGATATACCTAATGCGAAATGACGAGTTAATGGGTGCAGGAAATCAACATGGCACATGGATACATATGTAACAAACCTGCACATTGTGCACATGTACCCTAAAATCTAAAGTATAATAAAAAAAAATCATTGCTTCAAATTCTGTTTAAGAATCTAAGGATATGATTATATGTCAATCATTATTAATGTAAAACAATACATCAATGCTTATCAAAGCTTTATATGTAATTGTGAGAAATTGGAACTAAGTTATATGCCAGAATATAGATTGTGCATGGACAACTTGCAGATTCATTTCTAGATAAAAAAATTAAAACCATATGTAGAATAATTTAGATGTTTTTATAATTTCAAACTTATTACCATTGCTTGCATATTTAAAAACATTTGAAGGAAATACATGAATGTTAACCTTGGTTTTGTCTGGCAGGAAGGGTAATAGCTGACGTGACTTTTTCTCTACTTAAAAATATTTTACCTTATTTTTATGTATTTTTAAATTTTCTATCAGTGAGTGTCTTTGAATTCCATAAATAAAAAATATAAAACTTTCATTACTACAATGATTTTAGCCTAAGTGGTACAATTCAAGTTTGAAGAAACAATGTTGGTTATCTTCTTTCATATACTGAAACTAACCAACACTTTTTTGTTACTTTCTTATTATGTGACAAACATTCTTTTACTTTCTGGAGATACTGTGATAAATATTAGGTAGTAATTAGTGCTTAGAAAAAAATAAGCAGTGTAAGATGGTAGATAGAGATGGGGGTATTATTTTAGATTAGTGGTCATGAAAGCCTCCTTGAAGTCATGCCATTTAAGCCAATAACTGAATGTAGTTGAGAGAGTAAGTTATTAAAATATCAGAGGAAACAGCAAGTGCAAAAGCTCTGAGGTGGCAACATGCCTGGTGTGTTCACAGAATGTGAAAATACTACTATGGTTATGATAAAATGGCTGAATAGAAGAGAAGTAGGAGATATACTCATTAAGTTAGCCTTGACTATTTTCTTGATGAAATTTTATTAAGTAATGTTTTCAAATTGCATATCAAAATTAACACTGAATTACTTGTTCTTGAAACCTATTCACAGTGTCTGAAAGAAAACACATATTAAAAATAGAATAGTTAAAAAGACCTCTGGAATGGTAGAATGAGACCCTCTTTAAATTTACTCCTTTAGAAAAGCAATAAAAATAGCAGCCAACAAAATGGTAAAATCAAGTTTTACAGAACTCTGAAAATTAATCGAATGTTTACAACATTCTGGGAGCAGTTATTCAAGAAATAATGCCGAATCTCAGTAAGAATAGTGGGCTTTGTAACCTTTTAACTTGATCTACTCCCACTATGCTCTGGCCAAGCCCTTGGCAGACTTGAAAATAAGCAGCTCACAACTACAGTAGCTGAGAAAAACTAGCAGTCTTGCAACCAATAGAGGAGGTAGACTGGTGTTGAAGCTCAAAGTCTAATTTCCAGAACATTGTCAGCTTTTGAAATGTTCTGAAAGAGGCCAATTGTAAGGATACTTATACTATTTGACATTATTTGGAATTCATACTGTAAGACATTCCCACATGCAAGATGTTTGCTAAAAACGATCAGTGACAATTGTTGAGCACCATGGTTGCCTGAGATTATAACAGCAGATAAGGCAAACAAAAGCACAACAAACACCTTAAAAATATCAAAGGAAAAGATGTCCATAGGAGGCTCTGAAAAGCCCTGACATATTCCTGGGAATCTAAAAGGCTACATATATCTGCAGGGCTGTGTGTAATCGCAGAAAGGATCTAAACAGGCCCTAATCTGTTACCTCTGAATGTTCTTAAAGCCCTGCATATGCAGAAAGTGAAGTCAAAGGCAGAGTTTAAAGTTACCTGAATATTTGATGATCTGTCTCAACTTTCTGATTTGGATGCCTTCAGTGAGAGAAAGAAATAAAGGACATCCACGTTGGAAATTACACACACATACACAAAAGATCTCTACTTGTAGATGGTGTAGTTTTGCATATAGAAAATCATAAGGAATCATAAAATTTATTATAATGAATAAACAAGTTTGGCAATGTTATAGGATACAAGATCAATGTAAAATATTAATTATATTTACATGTACTATCAAAACATTTGTAAATAAAATCAAGAATGCAATTTTATTTACAACATCAAAAAACTAAAATCCTTGGGAATAAATTTAATAAAAGTAGTTGAAGACTGTTCAACTGAAAGTTACAAAACAATTGTTAAAAACAAAGATCGAATTAAATGGAAAGGCATCCCATGCTTATGAATAGAAAGGATTAATATTGTTAAGATGGCAGTATTCCTTAAATTGATCAAAGGGTTAACACAATCTATATAAAACTCCCCAATAATCTTTTTAATAGGTGTTAATAAAGTGATTCTACAGTTTATATGAAAAGGCAAAAACTTAGAATACCTAACACAATACTGAAGAAAAAACCAAGATCAGAGAACCCATGCTATCTAATTTCAAAACTTATAGATCCAAAATAATCGAAACAGCCTGGTATTGGTGAAAGAATAATGATCCATATGGTAACAGATTAGAGTTGTAGACATCAGTATGAAGTCATATTTAGCTTAAGATAGATACAGGTGATTATATATAAAAATATTTACAGATAGGTGTATATATACAGGTTAATATATGCACATATATTTCCTTGTTTTGTCAGATGAGAGGACCTAGACGAAAGAACAACCCAGTAGAAATGAGCACACCTTACATTCAGATCATAGCTTGGTTTCTAATAACATTCTCTAGAAAAAGAAACCAAGGTTCCTTGGAGAAATGGCTGATTCTTGGGCCAGTTGAAAATATGTAAGAACAGCCTGTCGCATCTTGTAGTGACAGAATAAAACATGCTCAAACACATGCACACACACACGCACACACACGCACTGATAGGTGTATATCAAGGGGACACAGTAGTCAAATGAGAGAGTTCCTAATAAAGTGGAAACAATTTGAGCCAGAAAATAAACAATGTCACAATGAATTAAAATACAAACTATAACAAAATTCATTGGCCCATATTAGTCTAAGTGATTGAATAAAAACATAAACAAGTGACAAGAGACAAATGTCACATGCAGAAGAATTTCATGTAATTTAAATAGAATTTCACCCCCAGGGAGGTGGTACATGACTCATGACTCCTCTAGTGTGAGTTTTTCATATGACTTCCTTTCAAATAATGTAAGACAGAAAGGGGGAAAAAGAGTAACTTCACAGTAGATAAGTCTGACAAACACTACTTCAGCCAGGTGGTCAAGGTTAACACTAATAATGATAAGTTATGTTGATACCATCTATCTTTGATATGATGTGATGAAAATGGCATTTAATCTCTGTGGTCTTCCTCCATAAACCTTATAACCCCAGTCAAATCATGAGAAAAATATAAGACAAATCTCAATTGAGGGACATTCTACAAAATGCCTTACCAGTTCTCAAAACTTTCAAAGTCATCAAAAAAAAGAGAAAGTTTGAGAAATTGCCACAGCTAAAAAGAATCTAAACAGAAATGACTGATAAATGTAACATGGTATCCTGGATAGAATCCTTGACAGGAAATGCATGTTAGGTAAAAACCAAGCAAATCTCGATAAAGTACAAACTTGAGTTAATAATGATGTAACACAGTTAATTAGTGATAGCAAATGTAACACACTAATCCAAGATGTTCGTAAAAGGGAAAACCAGATGTAAGGTATTAAAAACTCATTTTTTTCTGAAAATCTAAAACTGTTTCAAAATAAAAAAGTTATTTTTAAAAAGCACTACTAGAGAATTTCTGCTTAACATAATGGATCCCTGTGGAGACTCAGGAGCCATACTACTCAGGTTTCAATTTAGGTTACCACTTACATTTGTGGTGTTGGATAAGTTACTTACCTTCTTTGGACTCACTTTCCTTCTCTGTAATATGAAAATGGTAATAACACCTAATTCGTAGTATTTTTATAAAAATTCATGTATGTTTAAAAGCTATCACATCTATCACAGCATCTATCACATAGTAAGCACCATGAAAATGTTTATTAAATAATATGCTGGAAATCCTTTAGTGAGAAGATTGAATAAAAGAAAAGGATCTTTGATAAGCCCCTTGAGATACAATGAAATAACAAATGGTTAGACTTAAAAACAGAGGCTGCAAAACTGCTTTCCAAGCAGGGAAGAGTTTTTATTTTGCATTCAAGAAATATTTTAAAAATAGAAGACTCAATGCCCACACAAAAACTTGTACATAAATGTTTATAGCAGTATTACTCATAATAGCTACAATGTGGAAACAACCCAAATGTTGATCAACAGGCAAATGGATAAACAAATGTGAGTCACTGGAATATTATTTGGCCATAAAAAGAAAATAAACTGGTAAATGCTATAACTTGGATAAAGCTTGGAAATGGTCACGAAACTCCACATACTAAACAATTCCATTCATATGAAAATACAGAATAGAGGAATCTGTAGAAATAGAAGGTGATTAATGGCTGTTTAGTGATGGAAGGGGGGGGTGGTGATAGCAAAATGGTACATGAGTTTTTATAGCTGACAGAACTGACTGTGGTGATGGTTGCACATATATGTGAATACTCTAAAAAACACTGACTAGCATACTTTAAATAAGCAAATTTTATGGTGTGTGAATTATGCTTTAATAAAGCTGTTTAAAAAATAAAAGCAAAGTGAAAATATTTTCCAGTAAACAAGAACAAAAACCAAAGAACACTCAAATTATTAGCTTGTCTTGCTTTTCTACATTTCTTATACTCTAGAAGTGGTCTAGATATTGGAAATATAAATAGAAAGTGACGTGCAGAAAGAATTTAGTATCTTGCCTTGTAACATAGCCCAAATCTGCTTTTTCAGTCTAGGGATATGCATGTTTACTTTTAGAAGAGAGAAGATGAACTATCGTCAGTGTAGGCAGAAGGTCTACTTTTAATCACCTGATCTCACGTAACTGCATAAATTACTGTCCTTGTTTGCAGTCTGGATTTGGTGAAGAATGTGGTCTGATAGCAGTTGAATGCTAAGCAGTAGACACTATTAGTAATTCAATTCTTTTTGTTTTTTTTCAAAAATGGATGAAGTCAATTCTAGGAATACCAAACAAATCTCTCTGAATTCTGAGAGAAGAACATAGCAAAATAGAAACATCTGCATGAGACACTTAAGCACACTATTATACAATCTGTATTCACTGCTTGGTGTGTTTGCCCTTCCTCTTCTATGTCCACATCTGCTCATCCACTTACTCATCTGCTTGTAGACTCAACCTGCCTTTTCCAAGCATTGCTGATGCTCTGCCAGGCATATGTGTGGCTGAGACTCTGTGCTTCCACTGTGCTATGTCCAGGTGCTGCCTCTAGTTATCTACTGACTTTGACATTTCTTTATTAAATAGCCTCTCTATAAAATGAGTCCTCTCATTACCTCAGCATCCAAAGCAGTATATTGGAGATAATACGAGGTAAATAAGTCTTCAAAGTTGATACATTCATGATTCAAAGTTGATATATCTTCCTTTCTGATATAAAGAACAAAGTGCCTATAGGCATTCCCTTATATGAATTGATGATTTTTTGGGTTGAAATGTGAACTTCTAACATGTAGGAAATAGTGAAGGTAGACTTGAGACACCAAAGATAATGAGTAAAAAGTAGCCGATAAAAAGTACAAAATTAAGCAATGGAAGAATAAAGAATTGAAAAATAAAAATAACCCATTGTATTTGTTCCACATCCCTTTCTAAAACATATCATCAGATCATAACACAGGCATCAAAACTATTGAGTCTTTATCACCCACAAGGCAAAAAGTCTTCACACTTTTATCCTCTGCCACTTCCCATCAACATGGAAACATCAGCAATGAGAAAATGATTGCACATCCCTGAATTGTGCTTTTCACAGTCCTTGCCTTTCCACGAATGTCTTTTCTCTCCTGTCTCCTGGGAAAATACCTTTTTATTTCAAATTCCAACTCAGAATTAGCTTTTCCAGAAAGTTTTCCTTAGCCACCCCCTTCCCACTAAAATAGTTAAGTACGTTTTTTGTTGTTGTTTATGCTGGGCATTTTACCTATTTCTGTTTTTGCATTTATCCCACTGAATTTCAGCTGCAGTTAGTTTTTCTAATTCAATGGAGAGATCACCATGACCAGGAATCATATTGCTCTTCTTTTGCATAGTATCTTGTAAATAGTAAGTAATCAGTAAGTGTTCGATTTTGATAACTGAATGATGAATAAACAAATTAATGCTTACACACTTTTTGTTTTTTTTAACATAATGCATCAGATCATATATGTTTTTATGTCCACACCGAATTAGGCATTTTAAGTATCAAAGTCCTTTTAAAATCAAGAAAACCAAGAACCTGAAAAGTGTAGTGACAACTGGGAGTAGAGATCTAGGTTTTCTGGCTTCTAAATTTCATGATGAAAGGACATCTAAATTTGAGACGACAATTTGGTGGACCTGGGAGCTATGCAAGCAGTAAGAATGAGAAAGAAAGGAAAGTAACTCAAGGAAAGATATATTGTTGACATCTAGATTGTAATATTTCACTGTTCACCGGGAAAGCAGTCTTAAATAAAGACTTCCTTGGAGAGTCACATTTTCTCCAATCACTATTAAACTCATTTCCATCAAAAGAAACTACTTATTACTAATGAATTAATGCTGCTTGGGGAACATTTACTTCCTAGGTCAATTTTTATTCAAGAATTGCAGTCTCTTGATTAAATCAGTATAGATTTACCATTGATTAGATCAGCAGTCTCATGTCACTAGGTATCTACACATCATAAAAAATGTATGACAATCTTCTATCTAAAAAACTAATTTTAAAAAGTTAGAAGATTATGTATTATTTAAAGTGAAAGAAATCATCACCAGCTCTTATTTTAATGTTAAAGACAACAAAGACCCTAGGAGGTGAAATAATTTACTTAAAGTGACTAAGTGGCAATATGCCTGGGAATTGGCACCTGATCACCTGACCTTAATATGGCTTTTGTTTTTCTCTTTGTAGATGCTTTTTGAGATGGAGTCTCGCCCTGTCACCAGGCTGGAGTGGAATGGCGTGATCTCGGCTCACTGCAACCTCCGTGTCCTGGGTTCAAGCCACTTTCCTGCCTCAGCCTCCCAAGTAGCTGGGACTACAGGTGCGTACCACCACACACAGCTAATTTTTATGTTTTTAGTAGACACGGGGTTTCACCATTTTGGCCAGGATGGTTTCTATCTCTTGACCTCATGATCCACCCACCTCAGCCTCCCAAAGTACTGGAATTACAGGCGTGAGCCACTGTGCCCAGCCAATCATCATATCCTTTTCATCAATTTAGTTACCCCAAATTTTATTATCATGTAAGAGTGGCTATCTCTACTATAGGAAAATTCCTGAATTTTTTTAAAGGGCTCCCCATTTTAATCATGTTACCATTGTAAAAGGACCCATATAGTATAAACTTTACATATAATTATTTGGACAATTACTACATATGACTATGGCTAGAGATTGTATTGTTAAGTGCATTTCTGAGTAAATTGCAAGATTAATTTGAAAGGCATTGGCTTGGTCCTTGAAAAGCAGCTTTCAGCAAACAAATAGGCCAGCTTAAATTCAGTTGTTTGGCCTTATAATCCTGCCTTCAGTTACCTTCTTGGCTTTGGCCATTTTCTGGTTTTAGCTCTGGATTTTAAACTTTTCTCCACTTATTTGTTGGCTTCTAACCTGGATTTGGTTTTCTTCCTAATTCTGTAGAATTAATAAACATAGACTCTCTGATACTAAGTAGCTGTCAAAAGTTTGGGAAAAAAGTCACTGATATTTTCCATCTGATAAATATTGACAATATTAGTACCTACCTCAAAGGTTGTCAACATTATATGAATTATTTTATTTAAAACAAGTAGCAGATTGCACAGTATTTTAACTCATTAATAAATGTTAACTATTAGTATCATTATTACACAAATCTCCATGAATATAGTGATTTGTCCCTAAGAAAAGTCATATATGTGAACATATATCAATTTTTCTTACATCCCTTTGGTAAATACTTGTTTAAGAATAAATAACATTAAAATACAATCTTGAACCAGAATCACTGCTAAATACTGCCTCTAGAAAAATATTACAACAAGATTATCAAGGTAAACTTGTTAGAAATTCCTCAAAGGTTAGATTAAAAACAAGAATATAATGATTTATCATATTCATAAAGATGACAAATGGTTTCATTTTAAGGAGAATCTGATACATCATTATTCCACAGTAATGTGATCAACTTGCATTCCTCAGTTGGGCAAACATACAGGCTAGAAGATTGATGAATGAATTTTTTTTAATGCAAATACTTCATAAACTGTAACTTGTGTGGCAAAGGAAAAGCTAAGTGTGATTCAGAGTAATGACTCAGAGGAACCTCGAAATAATTTTTACATTTTCTAACAAGTTAAATGTGCTGTTCTCTGCAAGGATCTTTACTGTCATATTAAAACTGCAACTTGAATGCATAATCAATGAAAGTATCCCCTCCTTATAAAATACACAATTCCTATTCGAGTATTTTAATACAAAATCTCGTCTGTGCACAGAGCCCTGCTGTTCAGGACTGGGGAGAAGCTCTGTGATGAGAAAATGAAAACCTTTCTCCTGGTGTTTTGGCAATAGAGAGGTGAATAAAAGCCTCCTGGTGTTTTTGAGCGCCTCTTCTCTAAGCCAATGCAAGAGAATAGGAACTGCCTCCTCTACCATCTGAGAGGGGACAAAGGGGTGGAGATTGGCTGGGACAGGAGGTATAGGAAGATACTTTCTTCTCTGGAGCATTTCTCTCTAAATATTGATTGTTATCCTAGACATCTGCAACTCCGTTCACCTTTCTCTTGGCAAGCAAATCAGTGTTCTTTTGCCTTGAACGCTCTGTCAACTACGGTCACAGGCACAAGAAGGAAGATGAGTCACTGCAAGCTTGACATTAAAGATGTGACTTTTTTAGCATTTGGATGCTTCCTTTTTTTATTTCCATTAAGTGCCTCCTTGGAAAGAGTGGCTAGGGACATGGTATTTAATTATTAATGATCAATACAGCAGAACAGCTATAGGTTGAGAGGCAAGTGTTTTTTATTTTTAATTATACTTCAAGGTTTCAACTCATTAAATGTCCATTGAAACAACCTGAAAATTGTGATAGCTAACTTTACACTGTATAAAAAGGATATTTGCTAAATTTCAATCTAAAATATTATGGACATTCCTTAAATGTTATTTAGCTATCCAGACAAATAATAGTGACACTTTGAGTAGTGATACTGTTCACCATTATATTATGTTCAGGTCATACTATTAGGAAACCACAACAAAAATAATTTTATTTTTAACAATCCATAGTTAATCTCTTTCTGGTTCCACTTGCATTTAGGCATAGAAACCTTGTTAAACTAAGAAACAACAAAGCTACAACCAACAATAATAGACAACAGTCAATCAGACACCTGATGTTTTCTGGACAGAGCCAAGTTATTTCCTTGTGTTGTGAACTCATTGTTAATTCATTGTAGATATCAGAAGAAACAAGGCAAAGATAAGCCAGAGGTCAGAGAAGGAGTTGTTATCAGACTGGCAAAAATAAAATAAAATAAAATTACTTTGCTTACTGATCAAGGAAACTTTGGGTATAGGCATGATTTGCAGAGATATGATAAATTTATGCAAGGTGAGGGTGAGTTTAAATGGATGAATTTAAGTGGTTAGATACAATATGGGCCCTCGTGTGAAATTCCTCATAAAAGAATTTCAGAATGTGGGTAATTTACTCCAGTTCTCTTGGCTCCCAGCTGCATTCTCACCATTCTGGGTTCTCCTTTGCATATCAGGGAGCTCCAGCAGTGTTGGCAGTGGTTTTTAAAGAGCAGAAGCAGGAGTGCAAATTCCAGCCCCTTAGCTGAGGCACAATTCAGTGGCAGTGGATGCCTGAGAGTGCAGGCAGAAACATGGGAGACACTTCAGGCTCAGACAGAGAACTGGGATGCCAGAATCTGTCCCATTGTCTAAAGGCAGGTAATATGACTGAACCCAAAGTCAAAGAGTGGGAAAATCTGTTGTGATCCTTTAATGCAGGGTGTCAAATATTTTGACTTTCCTAGGGCCCATTGGAAGAATTGTCTTGGGCCACACATAAAGTACACTAACACTAACAATAGCTGATGAGCTTTAAAATAATTGCAAAAAAGATCTCATAATGTTTTAAGAAAGTTTACAAATTTGTGTTGGGCTGCATTCAGAGCCTTCCCAGGTTGCATGCGGCCATGAGCCGTGGATTGGACAAGCTTGCTTTAATGAAAGTAACTGCAAAATCACGTACAAAAGACATCAAGGATTGGGGCAAATAATGCAATATGCCACATGTGCTTACTATGTTCCTAATTAGATAAGAACTGACATTAAATGCAAATGCCTGAAACATATCATGATTGGCTTGAGGAACATAGACTGCAATTATTCATCTTTACTGTTTCTTTAGAAAACAGGGTAATAGGAAGAAGGTGAAGATTCCGAAAAAAGAAAATTTTAACCAGAACAGATTTAAATGTTACATTTGGTCAGAAAACAGATAAATAATCTGAAATCTAATTTATTGCTGAGGATTGTTTTTGCTGCTAAATATAATCTGTGTCAAAAAAAAACCTGATTTCTATAAATATTATAAATGAGTGATGATCTATCAGAAGTTTTTTTCATTTCTATACATGGAGACATTAAAAAGTACTTATATCGGTATATAAAAATATTTTCCATCATATTATTTTGTATAATGCTATTTTTTGTTTTTTTTTTCCATAAGGTAATACAAAATCACAAAGATTATATTTGTACTTTAATAGCATTTTTTAAAAAACCATCCTCAGATGATGCTAATTTGGGGCATACTCAAAGACTCTAAATAGTAAAAAAAAAAAAAAATAAATTATCTAAAAAAGATTTAAAAGGGCTATGAAAATCCTCAAAAAGACAGAATTCTATCTTATGCCCAAGGGCATGCTATAGAGAAGGCATAATTAGTTTCAGGATTTCGTAAGTTTGCCTTTTTTAGCCAATAAAAATTATGACTGCATTTGAGCTTTCTGACATTTTAACTAGGTAAGAAATTACAAAAAGTTTCTTGAAACTGCAATACAATTAAGAAGGTTTCAGAGGGAACTAGGGACAACTACAAAGAGAAGCAGCAGAAAAGCCTAGAAGGTATTTTTATAATTTCATCTCTTAACTAGAGTGTTTACTGGTGAGCTAAAAAGTACTTGACAAAGGTGAATATAGCCCAAAATGCAGTAGCATTCAAGAAAGTGGGAACAAATCAGTTGATTATCAACATTTCAATAGCAATCTGAAAAAATATGTATATTTAACATCATTTATTCCAGTATCCAGAGACAAGAATGCAATTTTCTATGAAAGTTGGGTTTACACATTAACAAAATTGTCATTTTTCATGACAAAAAAAATGGAACTAAAAGATTGGGAGATGCCCAGTCAATACTCTCCTACTCCAATGAACATACCTCTCTTGTGTTTTTAATTAAGCTTTGTATAAGGAGTCCTTTCTCTCAATTACTGACCTATTATGGAGAGGTCATTTCACCATGGCAAGTGGTAATCAGAGACAATGCATTTGTATGCCATGATCAATTTTTAGGCATGGTAAAAGTCCTATAATTTAGAAATGACCTCTAGTTTTGCGTGTGTGTGTTAGTGTTAGTTTTCTTTGTTTTTAAAAGGAGATTTTTGCTTCTTGCCATGGTGGAGTAACAGATACTGGATTTATCTTTGTGTTATAACAAAAATAAGAAATCTGGGCAAAAGATATGAAACCATAGGTGTAGATATTGGAAAATAAGCATGGCGTGACTGTGATCCTTGAGGAAAGAGAAAAATAAAAATACTAGGTGAAACTTCGATAGCCCCAGACTTTATTCCTGAAAGCACACTCCAGAGAGATGGCCAGGCCAAGTGGAGTAGGGTGGTCCCACTGAATCTAGGGCATAGAGATTGTAGATAGTGACACTGAGGTGAATGGAAATAGCAGGCCAAGGTTCCAGACATGAAATGGCTCTACAGATAAGTTCCAGAACTTTGTATCAGTGTCTTTGAAGAGCTTTTCGTCTTTGCTAAACATGAAGTATGCATGTATAGGTTATCATGCTTTGAAATTAGGCAAAGAGTGAGTCTTGAGGTTTTGCTGAATACAAAGATGTGCATCTAAGCCAAAGGGTTAGATCTCAAAAAGGCCTGACACAAAAGCAACTGAGGAGCTGTGACTCGAGTATATCTCAGAGCTGGCATGCTTTGGAGTACTAACTAGTCATAGTGGGAAGCCTCATCTGTAGCTCAATGAATTCAGTAGAGATGCCAGAATAACAAACTCTAATAGTGGGGCTAAATCCTCCCTAGAGTAAGACACCCCACTGTCAGTATTAGACAGATCAACAAGACAGAAAGTTAATAAGGATATCCAGGACTTGAACTCAGCTCTACACCAAGCAGACCTAATAGATATCTACAGAACTCTCCACTCCAAATCAACAGAATATACATTCTTCTCAGCACCACATCAGACTTATTCCAAAACTGACCACAGAGTTGGAAGTAAAGCACTCCTCAGCAAATGTAAAAGAACAGAAGTTATAACAAACTGTCTCTCAGACCACAGTGCAATCAAACTAGAACTCAGGATTAAGAAATTCACTCAAAACTGCTCAACTACGTGGAAACTGAACAACCTGCTCCTGAATGACTACTGGGTACATAACGAAATGAAGGCAGAAATAAAGATGTTCTTTGAAACCAATGAGAACAAAGACACAACATACCAGAATCTCTGGGACACATTTAAAGCAGCGTGTAGAGGGAAATTTATAGCACTAAATGCCCACAAGAGAAAGCAGGAAAGATCTAAAATTGACACCCTAACATCACAATTAAAAGAACTAGAGAAACAAGAGCAAACACATTCAAAAGCTAGCAGAAGGCTAGAAGTAACTAAGATCAGAGCAGAATTGAAGGAGATAGAGACACAAAAAACCCTTCAAAAAATCAATGAATCCAGGAGCTGGTTTTTTGAAAAGATCAACAAAATTGATAGACTGCTAGCAAGACTAATAAAGAAGAAAAGAGAGAAGAATGAAATAGATGCAATAAAAAATGACAAAGGGGATATCACCACTGATCCCACAGAAATACAAACTACCATCAGAGAATACTATAAACACCTCTATGCAAATAAACTAGAAAATCCAGAAGAAATGGATAAATTCCTGGACACATACACCCTCCCAAGACTAAACTAGGAAGAGGTTGAATCCCTGAGTAGACCAATAACAGGCTCTGGAATTGAGGCAATAATTAATAGCTTATTAAGCTATAAACGCTTATTAAGCGTCCGGCACCAGACGGATTCACAGCCGAATTCTACCAGAGGTACAAGGAGGAGCTGGTACCATTCCTTCTGAAACTATTCCAATCAATAGAAAAAGAGGGAATCCTCCCTAACTAATTTTATGAGGCTGGCATCATCTTGATACCAAAGCCTGGCAGAGACACAACAAAAAAAGAGAATTTTAGACCAATATCCCTGATGAACATCGATGCAAAAATCCTCAATAAAATACTGGCAAACTGAATCCAGCAGCACATCAAAAAGCTTATCCAACATGATCAAGTGGGCTTCATCCCTGGGGTGCAAGGCTGGTTCAACATACACAAATCAGTAAACGTAATCCAGCATATAAACAGAACCAAAGACAAAAACCACATGGTTATCTCAATAGATGCAGAAAAGGCCTTTGACAAAATTCAACAGCCCTTCGTGCTAAAAACTCTCAATAAATTAGGTATTGATGGGATGTATCTCAAAATTGTAAGAGCTATTTATGACAAACCCACAGCCAATATCATACTGAATGGGAAAAACCTTTGAAAACTGGAACAAGACAGGGATGCCCTCTGTCACCACTCCTATTCAACATAGTGTTGGAAGTTCTGGCCAGGGCAATCAGGCAGGAGAAAGAAATAAAGGGTATTCAATTAGGAAAACAGGAAGTCAAATTGTCCCTGTTTGCAGATGACATGATTGTATATCTAGAAAACGCCATCGTCTCAGCCCAAAATCTCCTTAAGCAAAGTCCTTCAGCAAAGTCTCAGGATACAAAATCAATGTGCCAAAATCACAAGCATTCCTATACACCAATAATGGACCACAGAGAGCCAAATCATGAGTGAACTCCCATTCACAATTGCTACAAAGAGAATAAAATATCTAGGAATCCAACTTACAAGGGATGTGAAGGACCTCTTCAAGGAGAACTACAAACCACTGCTCAATGAAACAAAAGAGGACACAAACAAATGGAAAAACATTCCATGCTCATGGATAGGAAGAATCAATATCATGAAAATGGCCATACTGCCCAAGGTAATTTATAGATTCAATGCCATCCCCATCAAGCTACCAATGACTTTCTTCACTAAATTGGGAAAAACTACTTTGAAGTTCATATGGAACCAAAAAAGAACCCTCATTGCCAAGTCAATCCTAAGCCAAAAGAACAAAGCTGGAGGCATCCCACTACCTGACTTCAAACTATAGTACAAGGCTACAGTAACCAAAACAGCATGGTACTGGTACCAAAACAGAGATATAGATCAATGGAGCAGAACAGAGCCCTCAGAAATAATACCGCACCTCTACAACCATCTGATCTTTGACAAACCTGACAAAAACAAGAAATGGGAAAAGGATTCCCTATTTAATAAATGGTGCTGGGAAAACTGGCTAGCCATATGTAGAAAGCTGAAACTGGATCACTTCCTTACACCTTATACAAAAATTACTTCAAATGGATTAAAGACTTACATGGTAGACCTAAAACCATAAAAACCCTAGAAGAAAACCTAGGCAATACCATTCAGGAGATAGGCATGGGCAAGGACTTCATGTCTAAAACACCAAAAGCAATGGCAACAAAAGCCAAAATTGACAAATGGGATCTAATTAAACTAAAGAGCTTCTGCACAGCAAAAGAAACTACCATCAGAGTGAACAGGCAACCTACAGAATGGGAGAAAAATTTTGCAATCTACTCATCTGATAAAGGGCTAATATCCAGAATCTACAAAGAACTCAAACAAATTTACAAGAAAAAAACAACCCCATCCAAAAGTGGGCAAAGGATATGAACAGACACTTCTCAAAAGAAGACATTTATGCAGCCAAAAAACACGTGAAAAAATGCTCATCATCACTGGCCATCAGAGAAATGCAAATCAAAACCACAATGGGATACCATCTCACACCAGTTAGAATGGCGATCATTAAAAAGTCAGGAAACAACAGGTGCTAGAGAGGATGTGGAGAAATAGGAACACTTTTACACTGTTGGTGGGACTGTAAACTAGTTCAACCATTGTGGAAGACAGTGTGGCGATTCCTCAAGGATCTAGAACTAGAAATACCATTTGATCCAGCCATCCCATTACTGGGTATATACCCAAAGGATTATAAATCAGGCTGCTATAAAGACACATGCACATGTATGTTTATTGCGGCACTATTCACAATAGCAGAGACTTGGAACCAAGCCAAATGTCCATCAGTAATAGACTGGATTAAGAAAATGTGGCACATATACACCATGGAATACTATGCAGCCATAAAAAATGGATGAGTTCATGTCCTTTGTAGGGACATGGATGAAGCTGGAAACCATCATTCTCAGCAAACTATAGCAAGGACAGAAAACCAAACACTGCATGTTCTCACTCATAGGTGGGAAGTGAACAGTGAGAACTCATGGACACAGGAAGGGGAACATCATGCACCGGGGCCTGTTGTGGGGTTGGGGGAGGGGGGAGGGATAGCATTAGGAGATATACCTAATGTAAATGACGAGTTAATTAATGAGTGCAGCACACCAACATGGCACATGTATACATATGTAACAAACCTGTATGTTGTGCACATGTACCCTGGAACTTAAAGTATAAAAAAAAAAAAACAAAAAAAAACCTTACTTGGACATACCCTTTTAGTTCATGGTGGTCTGTGCTATTCCTGTTCTGCTTGGAACCTGAGTAAACAAAAGTCATATAACAAAGGGATATTCTGCACCTTGGAATCATTTCCTAAGATAGGAGTTCTCTGTGTTCTGTGCTGTCTGCAACATGCCCTTCCCACAGCTATCAGAACTATGTCAACTAGAAGGAAGAAGAAGCTTCAGCATTCTGCCAATTCCTGATAAGAACCTCACATGCTCATACCTCCGCTGCCTCCCTCCTCAACTTAAACAGCTTCACTACTGCAACCTGTCTCCACGACCATTAGGACTGGTTTCTCATTCTTTTTTTGTTCCTGTTTACATTGATAATCAACCTATATCTTCCAGGTCATCACATGTACTTCATTCTCAAATGAATCTGTACATCCTCACATGGCTCCTCTCTTCACTCCTTGCTAAGCATGCCAAACTGTCACTGAAATGCCAGGGTTCTCAGTCCATGTCCTGTTTCCAGGGAAGAAGCCTTTATTCCAGTGCTTCAGCCAATGCCAATGAGAATCGTCTTATGTACATCTCCCTGAACCAACTAAAATTAGGGGTTTATATAGTAAGGAAGGCGGGAAAACAGGAATGAAGGAGGGGTAAGGAAGAAATCATGATGGATGAGGAGTCTGGTGTCTCATTGCCTGCATACAGCTGTCTGATAACTTTCAGTTCCTTGCCTGAGCGAGGAATTCAGGTAGGGCAAATGTAAGTTTCAAGTTTTAGGACCAGGGAAGGTCAATTTCTATGTTTATTCAAAAAAACATAAACAAGGGTTCTATGGAACAATTGGGCTGGTTTCAAAACCATGCACTTTGCCTTCTGTAACTAATGATCAATAAAAGAATTCTCTATGCCCTTTCTTCTCTAGATGTTTTCAATGTATTACTCTAAATAAAACCTAACTATTCCCTCCAATAGCACTGCTTTCCTTATAGCTGTCTTAAGTGGTAGCTGATTTATCTCTTACTATTGTCATGGGATTGGTACTGGAATAGATATTTCCTCTTTGCTCCTTTCTTCACTATCTTTCTTTCTAAAAGCTCACTGCTTGGAAGTTCATTCCAGTAGTATATGCCTCAGTTTTCAAAGACTGCTCTCCATTCATGAGTTAGTCAATCTAAGAGCGTACCCTTGGTCCCCCTCATTCTGTGAAGATTTTAGCTTCTAAATCCAACCCTACCCAACATTACCTCATACTTTTTTGGTGACCTCAATATCCATTTAGATAATACATTCAATACCCAACACTCTTCACTCTTTGACAGTTTTTACTCTAATAATCTTGACTTCCATTCCATATTAGCTTCTTACTGCCGAGTTCATACTGAATGCTATGTTACAACCAGTAATTGCACTCCATCTATAAAATATTAAACACCCCAATATTTTCTGTTCTAGTTTACTGCCTCCAGGACTCTGACTTTCATAATATTTTAACTTGATTTTGATCTATACTTAATTGGTCATCATTCCATTGCATGTACTTTCAAATCTTTTGGTCCTGCCTTTCTTGGTTGGACATACCTAGTATATTACTATATTAACATCCCTGGTTGAATTACAACTTGCTTCCTATTGCAGGGGGAACATAGTTTAAAAATCACAACTGTGATGATTGGTTTCACTTTAAATTTATGACCTTTGACTTCAAGTAATCTTATAAATCTTTTCAGAAACCAATCTCATTTTCTCTCTTCATTTACTCTCCTGCTCATCTAGATGGCTAATTCATAGATATGTTAAATAACAACTTCACTTACCTCACCCATTTCATCCCTTCCATATGCTTCTCCCTCTGCCCCTCACTTTATTTTTCCCCTAGCATCTGTTTTTATTATTTTTTTGAGACAGAGCCTTGCTCTGTCACCCAGGCTGAAGTCAAGTGGTGCAATCTCAGCTCATTGCAACCTCCACCTCCCAAGTTCAAGTGATTCTTGTGCCTCAGCCTCCCAAGTAGCTGGGATTACAGGCACCCGCCACCACACCCAGCTAATTTTTAGATTTTTACTAGAGACAAGGTTTCACCATGTTGGCCATGCTGGTCTTGAACTCCTGTCCTCAAGTGATCCACCTGCCTCGGCCTCCCAAAGTGCTGGGATTACAGGTATGAGCCACCGCACCTGACCTATTTTTTGCCTGAAATCTGAATTCCTATTACTTACAATTTTCCCTTTCTCTCTATCCCTATCTGATGTTCTAGTAGTTGCATTTTTTTTCTTCTCTTTCCCAGTATGCAAACTGTATTATAAATTCTATTATATCAGGAAGTTTGTATATTTTGTTCACTATTGAATCTTTGCTTCCCAGGATACTGCCTGGCATAAAGTGTTGACACTCAACTGTGTATGTGGGATAAACAAAGAATGAATTATTTCTTTGGAAACAAGCCTGTTAACACTTCTCAAAAGAAGACATTTATGCAGCCAACAGACATATGAAAAAATGCTTATCATCACTGGTCATTAGAGAAATGCAAATCAAAACCACAATGAGATACCATGCCACTCCAGTTAGAGTGGCGATCATTAAAAAGTCAGGAAACCACAGATGCTGGAGAGGTTGCGGAAAAATAGGAACGCTTTTACACTGTTGGTGGGAGTGTAAATTAGTTCAACCATTGTAGAAGACAGTGTGGCGATTCCTCAAGGATCTAGAACTAGAAATACCATTTGACCCAGCAATCCCATTACTGGGCATATACCCAGAGGATTATAAAACATTCTATTGTGGTACTATTCACAATAGTAAAGACTTGGAAGCAACCCAACTGTCCGTCAATGATAGACTGGATTAAGAAAATGTGGCACATATACACCATGGAATGCTATGCAGCCATAAAAAAGGATGAGTTCAGTTGGGTGCTGTGGCTCATGCCTGTAATTCCAGTACGTTGGGAGGCCAAGGTGGGCAGATCATGAGGTCAGGAGATTGAGACCATCCTGGCTAACACGGCGAAACCCTGTGTCTAGTAAAAATACAAAAAATTAACTGGTCGTGGTGGCGGGCACCTATAGTCCCAGCTACTTGGGAGGCTGAGGCAGGAGAATGGCATGAACCCGGGAGGCAGAGCTTGCAGTAAGCCGAGATTGAGCCACTGCACTCCAACCTGGGTGACAGAGCGAGACTCTGTCTCAAAAAAAAAAAAAAAAAAAAAAAAAGATTTCATGTCCTTTGCAGGGACATGGATGAAGCTTGAAACCATCATTCTCAGCAAACTATCTGGATTAAGAAAATGTGGCACATATATACCACGGAATACTATGCAGCCATAAAAAAGGATGAGTTCATGTCCTTTGCAGGGACATAGATGAAGCTGGAAACCATCATTCTCAGCAAACTATCACAAGATCAGAAAACCAAACACCGCATGTTCTCACTTATAAGTGGGAGTTGAACAATGAGAACACATGGACACAGGGAGGGGACCATCACACACCGGGGCCTGTGGGGGGTGGGGGGCTAGGGGAGGGATAAAAAAAGTGGTATGCAACAGTAAGAAAAGGCATTTTACTGATACATGTAAAACATGCAAAAACATAGAGAATCTCACAAACATAATTATGAGCAAAAGAAGCTAGATACAAAATATTACATATTGCTTGAATTAATTTATGAATCTTAATGACAGGTAAAACTTATGCTAATATAAGAGTGGTAACTGGGGCAGTTATTGGCATAGAGGGGCATAAGGGACAATTCTTAGGTAATAGGAATGTTTTTTATTCTAACCTAGGTAGTGTTTATTTAGGAGTACAAATATGTGTATTTGAACTGTACAATTTTCTTACTGTATATCTACTGTAACATATTGGCATAAATAAGTTTTGCCTGTCATTAAGTCATAAATTAATTCAAACAGTATGTAATCTTTTGTGTCTAGCTTCTTTTGCTCATAGTTATGTTTGTGAGATTCTCTATGTTTTTGCACATTTTACATGTATCGGTAAAATGTTCATTTAGGAGTACAAATATGTGTATTTGAACTGTACAATTTTCTTACTGTACTATGTACTTATTATATCCCAATAAGGTAATAACAGCAACAACAACAACAAAAGAAAACAAGCCTGTTAATTTATCCATAACTGTTGTTTTTGTAGGGGGTTAGATTTTTTATTAAATTATTGGCAGGCTCTAATAAGATTGTGAATATACAAAAAAAGTTTGTGTGTCATGCCATTCTATATGTAAGTTAAAATTAATGCTTATTTTTAAATATCAGACACAAACTATTAATTGACTAATAAAATACTCTCTTAGACATGGAGGTATTAAGCCTGGGGTCTTCTTGTCCCTTTAAACATGCAAAAGGCCCAAGTTCCTCAAAGACAATAGTGTGTGCTGTTTTCTAAAATGTCCCCTATAAATCTTAATTTTAATTTTTTTTATTTTTTACTTTTACCTATAAAACTTTTTGGGAAAATTGAAGGTGCTCATCTCCATCCTATTATCTTCCCTCATTTCTCTTCAGCACAAAAAATACCATGTACCACATGTTTAGTTACAGTCTTGGAGAATGAAAGAGCCTTAGGTGGAAGTCAGATTCTGGCATTTCTGTGCTTTGGAGGTTAATAACTGGTCTGGGACAGGCCTGATGAATTAGAGAAATTCTAAAACAGTTTAGCCAATGAATGACCCCTCCAAACCATCTGTGAGATTTAATGATATAGTCTCTAGGATCAATTTGATGAAATTATCCTATCATGATCATTACTGTGGTTGGATGAACAACTACTTTCAGGGTTAGAGGAAGGGTGGGAATAGACAAAAATCTAAGAATAATTGCTTTTTTAGAAACCCCAAAAGAACAGGTGCCATTTAATTGGACTGTACTAGGCATGTCAAGGTGCAAATTCAGAGCTGACATGTTATAGTGTCAAGAATTATAGGAACAGTTTTCTTTGGCCAATGATACTAGGTTCCCTGTTTGAAAAAATTTTCTTCCTTTGAAGTGGCACCCATAGTAAAACAATATTCTGATCTAATTGTTTACCTATGGCTAAATGAAGTTTTGCCAGAATTTTAGAATAATTTCTCCCCTTGAAAATCAATCACTTCTTACTAAAGTTAATGTCTAACCCAATAGATTAGAACATTGTCTATAAGCCAAGAGAAATTAATTTGTTTTTCATTATATGTGGACAAATTAATCTCAATGAAATTAATTGCAAATAGAATATATTAATGAGAGCTATGATTTTTAACTGCTCTAAAAAAAGCAAGATTTTGATACTGATTCCACTGCTTATGAACTGTGATCACAAGTGAGTATATTAATTTCTCTCTGCTTCTGTTTTTCTCACATACAAAATCGGGCTAACATGAAGGTTGTTTTGAAGATTAGTCTATTTTTGCCATCTTTTTAAATATTTTATCCAGTCATCAACAAAATTACCTTATCTTTATTCATCCCCACTCAAAAGAAAAAAAAAAAAAACAGGCTGTCATGATAATTAATGGATGTGCTGACTGCCACATCCAGTGATTTCCTCTCGGTCTTCACTCTCGAGATGTCTTCACTATTGCAGTTTAATCTTTTAATCAAGAAATTATTTTGCCTTGGCTTCTTTGATAATATTATCTTCTATCTTTTTTCTGACTCCATGAGAGTTCTTTTCTTTCTTTAAATGCAATCAGTGTCAGTGTTTCCTGGTCATTTATTTTTGTCTCATTTAACACACTTGTCTTGGGTAATAACGCCAGATATTACCTGCTCAGTGGTGACCCAGAATTTTTATCACTTAGGATAATCTCTTCTAGATTAATCCAGATATCCTACAGACATTAAAGTCATCATATATCCAAAATTCCAGATTACTTTTATCGCCTTATATCACAAAGTGCCCTAAACTGAAAGCTTTCAGTTGTTTTCTAATTGCCATGACAACTACCATCACCATCAGCATCACTGTCAGAAATGTAGTACCTACCTATTATTGAATGTTCACCGTAATCCAGGGATCATTAAATGATTTGGGAACATTATCTTATTTAATCATCCCAAACACTCCATGTAACAATATAAGAAAATGAGGGTAGTGAGGTTAAGCCAATTACCTATAGTGTTATTGTTATCAGGTGGCAAGGCTGAAATTGTATCATCATTTCATTTGACAGAGAAGGCTATGATTTTAACTACTACTCTCTATTACTTCTCTCACTGTAATTCATCATTTTCAGTCACCTCCTAAGGACACCTATTTATGTCTCAAACTTGTCTCATCTGGTTATTATCCTCCTACTTCAGATTTTTACTTCTCATTTCTAAACAAACCAATTTAAGACTAATTTTACTTCAACTCATATTTAACTTACAAGGAAAATTCTTTTCGGGAAGGCAACACTTTATCTTCATTTTTATTCTCTTAAGATATTCCTTAGTTTCAAGGGTACATGTGCATGTTTGTTATTTAGGTAAACTGCGTGTTGTGGAGGTTTGGCTACAGAATATTTTGTCATTCACATAATAAGCATAGTACCCAACAGGTAGTTTTTTTATCTCAGTCTCCTTTCACCCTCCCACCTCAAATTGGCTCTGATGTCTATTGTTCCCTTCTTTGTGTCTATCTCTACTCGATGTTTAGCTCCCACTTATAAAGGGGAACATGTGGCACTTGATTTTCTATTCCTGCATTAGTTCACTTAGGATAATGTCCTCCAGCTCCATCCATGTTGCTGCAAAACACATAATCTCATTCTTTTATTTTATGGCTGTGGGTATTCCATGGTGTACATGTACCACATTTTCTTTATTCAGTCTACTGTTCATGGACATTTAGGTTAATTCCATGTATTTGCTATTGTTAATAGTGCTGTGATGAACATACAAGTGCATCTTTCTTTATGGTAGAATGGTGTATTAGTCTGTTTTCACACTGCTGATAAAGACATACCCAAGACTGGGCAATTTACAAAAGAAAGAGGTTTATTGGAGTTACAGTTCCACATGCCTGGGGAGGCCTCACGATCATGGTGGAAGGCAAGAAGGAGCAACTCACATCTTACATGGATGGCAGCAGGCAAAGAAAGACTGCTTGTGCAGGGAAACTCCCATTTTTAAAACCATCAGATCTCATGAAACTTATTCATTATCATGAGAACAGCATGGGAAAGACCCGTTCCCAAGATTCAGTTATGTCCCACTGGGTCCCTCCCACAACACATGGGAAATGAGAGCTACAAGATGAGATTTGGGTGGATACACAGAACCAAACCATATCAAATGGTTTATATCCTTTTGAGTATATACACCCAATGATGGGATTGCTGGGTTGAATGATAATTCTGTTTTAAGTTCTTTGAGAGATGACCAAACTGCTTTCCACAATGGCTGAACTAATTTATATTCCCACTAGTGGTGTTTAAGCATTCCCTTTCCTCTGCAACCCCACCAGCACCTGTTATTTTTTGACTGGTGTGAGATGGTATCTTCTTGCCGTTTTGATTTGCATTTCTCAAATGATTAGTGATGTTGAGGATTTTTTCATATGCTTGTTGGTCCTGTGTATATCTTCTTTTGAATAGTGTGTTCATGTCCTTTGCCCACTTTTTAGTGGGGTTGTTTCTTTTTTTGCTTGTAAAATTGTTTAAGTTCCTTATAGATTCTAGATATCAGACTTTTCTCAGATGCATAGTTTGCAAATATTTTCTGTCATTCTGTGAGTTATCTCTTTATCCTGCTGATGATTTCTTTGGCTGTGCAGAAGGTCTCTAATTTAATTAGGTTCCATTTGTCAAGTTTTGTTTTTGTTGCAATTACTTTAGGCATCTTTGTCGTAAGATCTTTGCTTATTCTTATGTCTGAAATGGTATTTCCTAGGCTTTCTTCTAGAGTTTTTATAGTCTTTTTACATTTAAGTCTTTTTATTTTTTTTTGAGATGAGGTCTTGCTCTGTTACCCAGGCTGGAGTGCAGTGGCATGATCTCAGCTCACTGCAACCTCTGCCTCCCAGGTTCCAGTGATTCTCCTGCCTCAGCCTCCTGAGTAGCTGGGATGACAGGCATGCACCACCATGCCAGGCTAATTTTTGTACTTTTAGTAGAGACAAGGTTTCACCATGTTGGCCAGGCTGGTCTTGAACTCCTGACCTCAGGTGATCCACCCATCTTGGCCTCCCAAAGTGATGGGATTACAGGCATGAGCCACCACTTCCAGCCTACATTTAAGTCTTCAATCCATCTTGAGTTGATTTGTATATGGTTTAAGGAATGGATTCAGTTTCAGTCTTCTGCATATGGTTAGCCAGTTATCCCAGTGTCATTTATTGAATAGGGAGTCCTTTCTCCATTGCTTGTTGTTGTTGAATTTGTTAAAGAACAGATGGTTCTAAGTGTATGGCTGTATTTCTGGGCTCTCTATTCTGTTCCATTGGTCTATGTGTTTGTTGTTGTACAGTATCATACCATTTTGGTTACTGTAGTCATGTAATATAGTCTAAAGTTGGGTTATATGATGCTTCCAGCATTGTTCATTTTGCTTATAATTGCCTTGGCTCTTCAGGCTCTTTTTTGGTTCCATAGAATTTTAGAATAATTTTTTCTAATTCTGCGGAAAATGTCATTGGTAGTTTGATAGGAATAGCATTGAATCTGTAAATTGCTTTGGAAAGCATGGTCATTTTAACAATATTGATTCTTCTTATTCCTGAGCATGGAATGTTTTTTCATCTGTTTGTGTTGTCTCTGATTTCCTTCAGCAGTATTTTGTAATTCTTGTTGTAGAGCTCTTCTTTCATGTTAACCTTGAAAAGTCTGATGAGTATGTGTCTTGAAGATGCTCATCTTGTATGTTGTCTTGCAGGGGCTCTCTGCATTTTCTGAATTTAAATGTTGGCCTTTCTGGCCAGGCACGGTGGCTCACACCTGTAATCCCAGCACCTTGAGAGGCCGAGGTGGGCGGATCAAGAGGTCAGGAGATCGAGACCATCCTGGCTAACACAGTGAAAACCCGTCTCTACCAAAAATACAAAAAATTAGCTGGGCGAGGTGGCAGATGCCTGTAGTCCCAGCTGCTCGGGAGGCTGAGGCAGGAGAATGGCGTGAACCCTGGGGGGCGGAGCCTGCAGTGAGCTGAGATCGCGCCACTGCACTCCAGCCTGGGCGACAGCGAGAAAAAAAAAAAAAAAAAAAAAAAAAAAAAGTTTGGCCTTTCTAGCAAGGTCAGGGAAATTTTCATGAACAATATCCTCAAATATATTTTCCAAGTTTCTTGCTTTCTCTCTCTCTCTCTTTCAGGGATGCCAATGAGTTGTAGATTTGGTCCCTTTATATAATCTCCTGTTTCTTGGAGGTTTTATTCATTCTTTTTTTTTCTTTGTTTTTGTCCGACTGAAATAATTTGAAGAATTGGTATTCAAGCTCTGAAATTCTTTCCTCAGCTTGGTCTATTCTGCTGTTAATACTTACAATTGTATTATGAAATTCTTTTGGTGAGTTTCCCAACTCTATCAAATCAGTTTGGTTCTTTCTTGAAATGGCTATTTCATCTTTCAGCTCCTATATTTTTTTACTGGATTCCTTAGATTCCTTGCATTAGGTTTTGGCTTTCTGCTGAATCATGATGATCTTCATTTCTATCCAGATTCTGAATTTTATGTCTGTCATTTCAGCCATTTCAGTTAAGGACTATTGCTGGAGAACTAGTGTGGCCATTTGGAGGTAAAAAGACACTCTGGCTTTTTGAGTTGCCAGAGTTCTTGCACTGATTCTTTCTCATCTGTATGGGCTGATGTTCCTTTAAACTTTGAAGTTGCTATCTTTGGATGGGTTTTTTACTTTTACATTAAAAATATGGAATGCTTCACAAATTTGCATGTCATCCTCGCACAGGGACCATGCTAATCTTGTCTGTATCTTTCCAATTTTAGTATATGTGCTGCTGAAGTGAGGGCAAATATTTTATAAATTTTAGTTTTACTTTATGTTTGTGATGCATATGGCTCATTATATTGAGAGAAATAAGAGGTAATAATATAATTTGTCAAAAATGGAAAATAGGCTCAATCATGGTTTGCTATTATCATGTCAATGTTAAAAATATGGCATACACCTTTTATTAAATTAATTTGGTTCTATTAGATTAATGAATCAGGTAAAATATTCAAATCTAATTGGGATTCAAGCATTTGTACTTCTAATGAAGAAAAATGTACTGAATATAATTCAGGATAAACCATTAACTTTTCATATTATTCCATTATAATTTTATATTATTTTATTCTTATAGATTTAGAAGCTATAACCACAGTTCTGTTACATGGATATACGACGTAGTTGTGATGTCTGAGCTTTTAGTGTAACATTGAACTCATTAGATAATTTCTTATCCCTAATCAATCTCCCATGTTTCTGAGTCTCTGATGTCTATTATCCCACTCTCTATGTCCACATGTACACATTATTTAGCTCCAATTTATAAGTAAGAATACCTGGTATTTGACTTTCTGTTTCTAAGTTATCTGACTAAAGATAATGGCCTTCAGTTCCATTCATGTTGCTGCAGAAGACATGATTTCATATTTTTATGGCTGAGTAGTATTCCGTGGGGGTGTGTGTGTGTGTGCATGTGTGTGTCTGTGTGTCTATTACATTTTCTTTTTTTAATCATTCATTGATGGACACTTAGGTTGATTCCATATCTTTGCTATTTTTAATAGTGATGCTATAAATACATGAGTGCAGATATGTTTTGGATATAATGATTTCTTTTCCTTTGGGTATATATTCAGTAGTGGGATTGCTGGATTGAATGGTAGTTCTGCTTTTAGTTCTTTGAGAAATTTCCATACTGTTTTTAATAGAGATTATATTAATGTACATTCTCAGCAATGGTGTATGTTCTGCTTTCTTTGCATCCTCGCCAACATTTTTTTTAACATTTTATTAATAGCCATTCTCACTAGTGTAAAATGGTACTTCTTTGTGGTTTTAAGTTACATTTCTCTGATGATGTGATGTGGAACATTTTTTCATGTGCTTGTTGGCTTCTTACGTATCTTCCTTTGACAATTGACTGTTCATGTCCTTTGCCCAACTTTTAAGGGGTTATTGGCTTTTTCCTGTTGAGAAGTTCAAGTTCCTTGAAGATTCTGGATATTAGCCTTTTGCTGGATGCATAGTTTGCAATTATTTTCTTCTATGCTGTAGGCTCTCTGTTCACTCTGTTGATTATTTCTTTCACTGTGCAGAGGCTTTTTAGTTTAAAAATCTCATTTGTTTATTTTTGTTTTTGTTATATTTGCTTTTGAGATCTTGGTTATGAATTCTTTGCGTGGACCAATGTCCAAAAGAGTTTTTCTTAGGGTTCTTCTAGAATTTTTATAGTTTCAGGCCTTATGTTTAAGTCTTTACTCCATTTTGAGTTAATTTTTGTGTATGGTGAGTGATATGGGTCCAGATTCATTCTTCTGCCTGGGGCTATCAAATTTTCCCAGCACCATTTATTATATAGGGTGTCCTTTCCTCAGGGTATGTTTTTGTCAATTTTGTCAAAGATCAGTTGGCTGTAGATATGTGGCTTTTTTCTTGGTAATTTTTTTATACTAAAGACATTGACTAAATCACATGCAAAACAAATCAAGGTTTATAGAATGAGTCACATGCAGTTAATATGTAACAGATCTTTTCCATTCAAAGTAGTGCTTTTTAAAACTATCTGATAAGTCAAGTTCATGATAACTAGTATTTGTTGAAGGCTGAAATAGTATCAAACATTGTTCTAAGCACTTTACATGAATCAAACTATTTAATTATCATAACCCCAATTTGCCAATGAGAAATTAAGGCACACAGAGGTGAAGTGATTTGCTCAGAAAACGAACCTTTAACACCTGGTGGTCTAGCTCCAAAGCCAAAGTCTTAAATTATCTAGTCCATAAACACATTTTTAATAGAAACAATCAAGAAACATCTAATATATCCTTAATAATTACTATTGCAGGGCAACCTGCTCAGGTCCCCTTCCATACTGTGGAAGCTTTGTTCTTTCACTCTTTGCAATAAATCTTGCTACTGCTCAAAAAAAAAAAAAAGAAAGTACTATTGCACATTGTTTTTGTATTTATCATTATAGTTGATATGGCTTAAAAGACAGGGTGGGTAGTGTGCAATTTGAACAATCCTGTAACTGGATCTTATAATAAACTAACACATTACTAATAGGGACCTCTTATATTACAAATTTAATGACAAAGAAAAAATGCGTGCTAATTTAAATGCAGGTGGAATTCACATACCAGAGCCTCTATCAAGAAGTGCTGTTAACACTATTTCAGCAAAACAGTGGAGAACAGACCAACAAACAAACTTATTTAAATGTGATACTTTCCGATATCTTAATGACTGCATCACAAGATGATTTTCCCCAAATCGTGCTGCTATAAAGACACATGCACACGTATGTTTACTGCGGCACTATTCACAATAGCAAAGACTTGGAACCAACCCAAATGTCCATCAATGATAGACTGGATTAAGAAAATGTGGCACATATACACTATGGAATACTATGCAGCCATAAAAAAGGATGAGTTCATGTCCTTTGTAGGGACATGGATGAAGCTGGAAACCATCATTCTGAGCAAACTATTGCAAGGACAGAAAACCAAACACTGCATGTTCTCACTCATAGGTGGGAACTGAACAATGAGAACACTTGATGGGGAACCTCACACACTGGGACCTGTCATGGGGTGGGGAAAGGGGGGAGGGATTACATTGACGAATTAATGGGTGCAGCACACCAACATGGCACATGTATACATATGTAACAAACCTGCACGTTGTGCACAAGTACCCTATAACTTAAAGTATAATAAAAAAAAAATACAATGCAAATCCAACGAATAATGGAATTTGCATTACAATTTTGGCATCCATTCATCTTGTTAGAATGAATGATTTTTCTATTTTTCAAAGTGTGTACAGTTGTGTGTCATTTAACAACCAAGATATGTTCTTTTTTTTCTTTTTTTTTTGAGACGGAGTCTCGCTCTTTCACCCAGGCTGGAGTGCAGTGGCGCGATCTCGGCTCACTGCAGGCTCCGCCCCCAGGGGTTCACGCCATTCTCCTGCCTCAGCCTCCAGCGTAGCTGGGACTACAGGCGCCAGCCACCTCGCCCAGCTAATTTTTTGTATTTTTAGTAGAGACGGGGTTTCACCGTGTTAGCCAGGATGGTCTCGATCTCCTGACCTCGTGATCCGCCCGCCTCGGCCTCCCAAAGTGCTGGGATTACAGGCGTGAGCCACCGCGCCCGGCTACAACCAAGATATGTTCTGAGAAATGTGTCGTTAGGCAATTTTGTCATGTAAATGACATAGAATGCACTTACACAAACCTAGATGGTATACCCTACTACACACCTAGGCTAAATGTTGCAGCCTATTACCCTTAGGCTACAAATTTCTTCAGCATACTGCTACACTGAATACTGTAGGAAATTGTAACACAATGATGAACATTTGTATATCTAAACATATAAAAGGCGTAATAAAAATACGTTATTTAAAAAAGAAAAAAAAGAAAATGTCAATTTTTCCCCAGGGGAAAACCGTTCATGAGCAATTACCTGGGAAAATGGGTTAAAACTGAAGCATTCAGCCTTCTGAGATTACCATGCAGTAAGGTGAACTGGTATACCTGCCCTCCACAAATGATTTCAGTCTCTTAGTCCCTTAACCAATTTTGTTGTAAAGTGTAGCGTAGTAATAGTCACTGCAGATGGCTTTTTCAAGGAAAATGGGCAAAGTAACTAGAAATTCAAACAGGTTAATATAGCTTGACTTAATTTATTGCATTTTAATTAGTTTTGTCCAGTGTTTCTTTTTCATTTTTCAAAGTTTTTTTTTTTCTACCTTATAGAGAATGTTTTGTTAGAGACCTACTTATTTTTCCTTCTTTAAATTTGTGGGGCATACTTAGAATTCCTCTTGTAGTTCTAGTTCTTAATCTTAAAGATAAAAAGATAGTCCAGATGCCAGATGGTCTATATGCATTATGTGATTCATTGAGTGTCTTCTTTATTCCTCCCTTTAATAAAATCTAAGTTGTTTTACATGACCTCATTTGCATTCTGCAGTCTTATTAGCATTCATCATAATCACCGAGAGAAATCACCAAGATAAATTATTCCTTATTTCTTAAGTGCTTCATCAGTTTCTGGCTTCATCTCACAGAGCTTTTACAGAACAGGAAAGCTTGCAAAAAGATTATTTTTCTTCTGTGAAATCTCATTGTATCTAAAATATTGTCAGCCTATTTTTTTTAAGTTTTTGGGTTTCAAAGAACATGAAGAAATGTCTTTTCCTCATATCTTATTATGGGCAGTCTCATGACATACCATTCTTAGATGATCTGAATAATCTCAAAGTGAAGGGGGAATTTTGGATATCAAATATTAGCTGAAAAATTAAAAAGTGATTGTTGAAAGATGAAGCACAATCAATAGCACTTTTCTAAGAGAATGCACTGATTTGCTCCTCCTTGCAGAACTGAGATACTGTCTTGATTCAGTTGATAGTTTTTCAAATGAAGATTTTGTTACATAACTTCTTAAAGTTCCCAACAAGTGTGTGGGAATGATATTGAGCATAACTGAATAAACTTTTCTTTTTAAAAAATGTTATATTAGTCTCAAGAAAGAACTTATACTTGGAGGTTAGATTAAGTTTAAAATGGAAAAAAGTGTTCAATTAGAATATCGTCTTTATAAAATTCAGTTAGCATACATGTCTCAAGATTCAGAGCTCAAAATCTGAGCATACACTTTAAGGAATATTAAAATAAACTTAATGTGAATTTATACAGCCTAATAATGAGAAAGCTATTGCTAGAAAGGAGGATGTCATTGAAAGGGTTATGTACTATAGCAAACATTTCTAAAATGAAAACAATCTTAAAATTCATATTCTCAAAGCAGTGGCATCAACCGTTACAGATATTGCAATAGCAACATATGCAATGCATTGTAATACGTTATCTGCTCATGATGTTTCTTTGGTGAGTTTATGAAAGAACCACTTTAAAATGGCATTGTTTTGATTCTCATCTAAGTGGCTGTGGGTTCTAACCTAATTTTTTACCCAATTAACTCTATAGGAAAATGGAGGCAGTTCAATTTCAGACTTCTGAACATGGAGTGCTGATGAGAGCCAGTAAATCAAAACAATGCTTGGGCAAAACTGTACACAGCAAACACAGCAAACAATTTCATGGTTTCATTATTTTCATTGTTTTAAATTTTAAGCAAGACAAGATAGAGATAAATGGACTAGGAGAAAAGCAAGAGATTACAAGGAACTGCAAATAGAATTACATTTGACCCAGCAGTCTCATTACTGGGTATATACCTACAGGAAAATAAATCATTTTACCAAAAGACACCTGCTCTTGCATGTTTATTGCAGCACTATTCACGATAGAAAAGACATGGAATCTACCTAGGTGCCCATCAGTGGTGGATTGGATAAAGAAAACGTGGTCACCGTGGGACACTACACAGCCATAAAAACGGAAATCATGTCCTTTTCAGCAACGTGGATGCAGCTGGAGGCCATTAGCCTAAGTGAATTAACACAGAAACAGAACATCAAATACTGCATGTTCCCACTTATAAGTGGAAGCTCAACACTGGATACACATGAACACAAAGATAGGCACAATAGACACAGGGACTCCAAAAACAGGGAGGAAGGGAGGAGAGAAAGGGCTGAAAAACTACCTATTGGGTCTACCTATTGCATGTTGAAAAGCTACCTATTTGGGTGACAGGTTCAACTAAAGCCCAAACCTCAGCATCATGCAATATATCCATGTAACAAATCTGCACACTTACCCCCAAATCTAAAATTAAAAATAATATTAAAAATAAAGATGCAATAAAACAAAAAAAGTTTGAAAAATTACAAAAAAATTCAGCTTGTATAAATCAACTTAAAGGAATCATTGCTAAATTTTTATAATACTTATTTCCAGTCTTCTAGTCTTCTTCTAATTCTTTTAAAAAATCTTAGTCTTAGTAAAATACACATAGATTATTTAGCTTTTTTATGCATTGTTTACCAACAATGATGACATACTTTTTCTAGAGTTGATCTGTATGTAATACTGTAATTATCTATAACATATAATTACGTCTATAACATATAATTAAGTCATAGAGCCATTTTTAGAAAAGTTACATCTTCAGTGTTTGATAAGTGCATCAAATCATCTTAGCATTCTGTTCCCTACATATATAGTGGGGATGCACATTCATATCACTCAAAGGCAGTATTCTTCTTTTTCTCCACTAGACAATTGTGGATCATCTATGTGAGGGTTTTTTACCTGTGCTGATTCTTAGTGTCATTATTGTTTTATATGTGGTTCAAGATGTGGGAAAGGCAAATTACTAGAACTGTGTATAAGGTGAAGTTAATGTATTCAGGAGCAAGGCAGGAAGTTCAAGGTCAGAGAAATCCTGATATCAAAAGTGCTTTGTTTCTGAACCCAGATCTGTTATATCACTAGAGTGTCAATACAATTTGGAAATATCAAAATATATTTGCAGATATGACATATTGCAGAATGAACCATAAAGTAAGCAAAAATAAGTAAATGAGACAAAAGACAGAGGTTTTCATTAGCTTTCACATTTTATAATTCTCAAGTCCAAATAGAAAGATATTACAGTCAGTTTTGCCTTAATTCCTATTTTGAAAACAAATTTGGTCCAATGTGACTAATATATTAGGGAACCATTTGAGCATAACTTGAATTTCATGTTTACTTATGCTCGATTTTATCTGCAAGAAATACTCTGAACCAAAACCTGTACCTGGATGAATCCAAGGGATAGAAACACATAAGAAATACACAGGTACTCACCTCAAACACCATCCATCTACCTCAGTTCATTGTGCATATTTTGAGCCATGCCCATCCATATCTGGTGCTGGAAATTTCCATCTGATTTCAGATAACCCTCTTCCATCATTTCACAAAAATTCGTAACCCGTAATCCCTCAGATACCCAATTCCAATCTTTCACCAAGTAAAACGTTATATTTACTATAGTAGTTATGTATTTTTAAACAAACAAATATGTAAAATTATGCTAAAGTTTTTATTACTTTCTTTTCTTATTTTTTATATATCACAAAGTTGTTTGATGTTCTGTTCTGAAGCCCATTTTTCCTTATTCTAAAATTTTATTATTGATTTTGCCTAGAGCAGAAATTTTTAGGAGTTCATGTCAGGTTGCAGCAGAACTGTTTGGATTTTATGCTGAGGATCTCAATTAATGTATAAAATCTTGTTTTCTTAGTTGTTAAATGTAAACAGATATTAAAAATAAATTTTAAACTACATAAAAATTGGGATACAGGTTCATTATAAAAACTTTCACTTGTTAAATTTAGAAACATATTAAAATTCATTTTAGACAAACAATTGGAAAAAACTCACTAGATAACTCATCTCAATTTTATTTTTTAAATGCTTAGGAAAAAATGTGAAAAATTATTGGCTTTAGAGTAAACTATTATGAAGACACATTAAAGTCTAGAATAATCATGGCTATGCTACTACCATGAACTGTACCATAATATCAGAGTCCCATATATAATTTACTTAATATGAATCTTTAAACTTAAAAAAAGGAAATTAACATAAATAAATAGGGACAAATACCATGCCATTTTATTCTGCTGGTAAATCATTTGTAGAGTCACAGAAAATGTTGAAGAAGAAAAGAGAATACAAGGTAAATTGAACCTGCAAGCTTCCAGCAACTTCCAAAATTAGCTGATTTAAACTTAATTAATGCTGATGTCTCTAAAATATATTTTGCAAAATTTTAGAAAAATGGTAGCGTTTTTATTATTCATCAAGAAACTGGTTAATGTTGATCAAGTTTAAACTTATTAAGTCCTAAAGCAAGTATTAGCACCTTATCAACATTTTCTTTATGCAAGGGCTGAAGGTTTGATAGGCAACTTTTATTAGAAAGCTCAGATGCCACAATTTGCATTAATTATAATTTTTTGTTTTTTCTACTTTTAAAGGTATTTTCTACTTTTAAAGGTTTTTCTGCTTTTAAAGGTAAGTTGCTTACTGATGTTAAATTGCTTAAAAATAGATCATGGATATTATTGTCAGCCTTAACCATTAAATATCGAAAGATATTGTTGATACCCTTCATCCAAAGACCACCAGGAACAAATCTATAGTCAAATAAATTTGGGCTTGTTGACTCATTACAATGAGAGAGACAACATACTATGGGCAATGATGTGGTATCTCAGTAATAGGATGTTAGGAGGGGTGTGCTACAGAATTTAGGTGTTAATGATTTGTAGAACAATTCAAACAATAGTGGTTTTTCTCAGGATTGCATCATATTAAAAATGGAGGCAGTTCTATCATTGAGTCCTTATATTTTTTATCTAGAAGGCAGGATCAATGAACTGGAGCTAAACACTAATTAGCAAAGAAACAAAAGTTTTTCACACTAGCCAAGAGAGAGGCATGTTTGATCAGTTTTGTGGTTGGTGCATTGCAATCTTGTCTGGTGCGGGTATTCTGTGAAATTGTTTATAATCAACAGGAAAACACTGTGGTCCAGCTGTTAGTGCCAGACCAGCTCCCATCTAATAGCTTTCATCTCCCACGTGCCACATTTATTAATTTTTGCTTTATATACTTTATACATAATGTTATTTTCTTGCCTATTTTTAGTTTTCAGCAGATTTTTCCTTTTATTATTATTTAGGGTTTATCTTGAAATAAATACATTTTGTATAATATAATACCTGATATGAATATCATATATAGTTTTTTGTTGTTTAGTGTTTTCTAGGTATAATAGTTGCTATGATTTTTTCCATTCCTTTGTTTTCAACATGTATATTTTTTCACTAAAACATGACTTCCATAAGCTTCATATAGCTGGATTCTAATCTCTCTCGAGCGTCCTCTCTCAATCTCTTTTGCTCAGTAAATCAGCTTACTCCAGTAACATTTACTGTGATTAATGATCTATTTGAATTTTTTCTGCCATCTATTTGGATTTTTAACTACCATTATAGTATTAGTTATCTACTGGCTATACAGCAAATTATGACAAATTTAACAGCTTAAAATTATACATGTTTATTAGCTTATGCTATGATATAAATGTTTACATCCCCCCAAATTCAGATGTTGCAATATTAACCCCTAAGGTGGCAATATTAGGAGGTGGAGTCTTTGGGAGGTAATTAGTTCATGATAGTAGAACCTTCAAGAATGGAATTAGTACCCTTATAAAAGAGACCTCAGAGAGCTAGCTAACCCCTCCAACTGTGTATGGACATGGTACATGGTACATGGTACATGGTTCAAAGGCAGTGTCTATGAGGAAGCAGTTCCTCCTCCTGAGACACCAAATCTGTTGCTGCCTTGATCTGGGACGTCCTAGTTCCAGAACTATGAAAAATAAATTTATGTTTTTTAATAAACTACTTAGTTTATGGCAGTTTTTGTAGCAGCCTGAATTAACTAAGATATGTTACAATCTGTGGGTCATAAATCCAGGCATATCTTACTTGAATAAATCTTCTGCTTCAAAAAACTGAATCTAAATGGTGGCTGCAGCTGTCTGAATACTTGACTGGGGAAGGCTTCACTTCCGAGATCACTCATATGGTTTTTGGTAGTTCCTTAATGGTTGTTAGAGTGGGGGCCTCAGTACTTATCTGTCTGTTGGTAAGAAGCCCTCCTTTAGTTTCTTGCTATGTGGACTTCTTCATACGACAGCTCATAACGCATCTTGCTTTATCGGAGTAAGCATGAAAGAAGAGCCACAGAGAGAGAAAGACACAGACTGAGACAGAGACAGAGACTGGAGAGAGGGAATATGTAAGCCAGATGAAAACTACCATCTTTTATTACCTAATCTTGAATGAAACATCCCATCACTTTGCATGTTAGAAGCAAACACTGAGTGTCAGATAGCTGGCAAATCAATAACAAGATCTTCAGCTGAGTTGAATCTGCCTGATAGCATTTAAAATTTTGTTTAATTGTCGCTATGGCTTGAATGTTTGTGTTTCCCCAAATTTATATTCTGAAACTTTAATCCTCAATGTGGTGGTATTTGGAGATGGGGCCATTGGAAGGTAATTAGGTCTTGAGAACTGAGCTCTCATGACGGGATTAGTGCCCTCATAAAGAAAAGTCACAAGAGAATTCACTTCCCTCCAATCTCTTCCATGTGAGGACACAACAAGACTTCCATCTGGAAACTAGGAAGAGGGCCTTCACTAGGAATATAATCAATATTCACCTTGATGTTGAAAGCCTTGAACTTCCCAGCCTCCAGAACTGTGAGAAATAAACATTTGTGGTTTACACCACTCAGTCTATGGTATTTTTGTTATAGCAGCCTGAACTGAATAAGACAGTTTTAAATAAGATATTTTGAACAATTATTATTTAAAATACACTTTTTAAAATTGATGTATTATGTTATAATTAAAACAATAAATATCTATTCAGCATGAAAAAGAGACTTAAATATTGATTACTGATTCAAATATTAGAACTTATTTTTAACTAAAAGAATGTTTGATAGTCCAAGAGATTATTTTAAAATATCAGGTCTATTTTTCCAGATTACTGTGGCAACTTGAACATTATTAATCATAGTAGTTGATATTGACATTATATGAAATTTGATTAATAAGAATAAGCTAGCATTGTCTGACTCATAGTTCACCAAGAAGATATGCTTGAAAAATGTGGGCACTGCTGAAATAATTTCTTTTGTTGGTAGAAATATCAATCGCAAAATAGGAGTGGCAAGCGATCATCTTTATCATTTGTCTTGGATAAAAACCTCTTCCCTATTCCTATTATTTACTGAAAGCCTTTCAAATTGTTTAATCAAATCATTGCTAGAAACGTGCATTATTTTTAGCTGATAAGCTGTATAAAATGAACTGATTTTCATTTTATCTGGACTTCCTTTAATTGAATGCCGTTAGAATGAATGAGACAATTGTTCATATGATTATGAAAAAAATTTACTTTCCATGGTACTTTCTGTTTATGTCTTCCTTGATTTTTCAAATATGAAGTCGGATGTTGTCTTAATTGATTCTTTCAATAATCTTTTGAAGTGGATGAGGTAGCTATTGTACTTAAATCTCAGTTCTTCCTGTGAAATTAAATTAAAATGAAGTCATTCTTTTTGAAGAAAAATAATTCATATTCCACCATGTATAACATTTTAAAGTTTTCTGTCTTGTAGTTAAGATGCTTCATTTTAAACTAGTAATGTTTATTGTTCAATCATCCCTGGAGAATTAAGAGCATTAACATACGGTATTATCCCGATGCAAAGTTCCTATTTGTATATGCTTCTTGGTGTTGATGATTACCAGTGTTTCTTTCACATTCTCTAACGACATACACTTGTGAAGGAAAATAAATCTTGGGACCCCAGACTCATTAAGCCAAAGGGAAAAGTAAAGCTGGGAAGTGGGTCACGCAAACCTGCCTCTCCCTTTTTGTTCCTAAATAAGATGGTTACAAGATGAAAAGCTACACACCTTCCTCATATTTTGCCCACAAGGAAATTCTTAGTGAGCTCCAAGATATTTACCCTATAGTATTTCTGTTAAAATTCACCATGGCAATCTAAATGGATAGCTTATCTTTACAGATGCAGTCACCCCTCTGCCCACCTAGCACAAACGCTTATCTGATTGTTCCCCTGCCCCACTTACCTTTTTTGGCTTATGTAAAAACACAGAATCCCTGCATTTTCCCCTATTTGTCTATGCTACCTTATGTAAAAATGAAGATTCACTGAGTCAGACGAAAGCATGAATATGTTCTTTCTAGTCCCCTCTTACATGAAAATTGTGTACTTCTCAACATCTAGCATTTTATATAGGCCGTTGTGCCTATAAAACTTCAGGCCGCTTGAATGAGAATAGCTACCATAATGAGTGCCATGTGGCTTATGGAGGAGTAGGCAATGAGTGACTTTAGATCGGTTTGGCGTAGACAAATGGAGCCTGTCATGATTATTCCCCATAGGGATAGTATGAGGAAAGAGTAGGCCATGTATTCTGTCATGGGATTAAGGATTAGAGTGAGCCATATCATTCCGTAGCCGCCTCATTTTAGGAGTACTGCTGCAAGTACTATTGAGCCAGCAATGGGGGCTTCTGCGTGGGCTTCAGGGAGTCACAGGTGGAGTCCAGAGAGAGGCATTTTTACCAAAAATGCCATGATGTATGCTAGTCATAGACGGCTGCTGGATCAGGAGGTTGCCAATTCTTGGGAAGTATATGTTGTTATTAATATGTTTAGTAAGCTGAATGCATTTTGAGTATAGATAAGTGCTACGAGCAAAGGTAAGGATCCTACCAGTGTATAAAATAAGAAGTATATGTCTGCGTTTAAGGCGTTCTGTTTGATTACCTCAACGAGTAATAATAATTAGGGTGGGGACTAGCGTGGCTTCAAAGAGAATATAAGATGTGATTAGTTCTGTGGCTGTGAATGTTATAATTAAAGATATCTGTAGAGAAACTAACATTAAGATATAAAGCTGTTTTTGCAGGAGTGATTCTTTGGATAGATAATATTGGCTTGCTAAAATTATAAGGGGCAGTAACCAGTATTAGAATTCAGTAACCAGAATTAGAAGGGGTGATGACAGTGGATCAGCAAAGAAAGTTAATGAGAAGTTAGATGAATCATCATTAAATTGGTTGAAGAATAGCAGGGTGATGAGACTGATGAGTCAACTGTGGGAGGCTGTATTAATTCAGATTATAGAGTTCTTAGAGCATCATGTTATTGGAAGTAGTATGATAGTTGGGATAATAATTTTTAACATTGGAGTAAATTCAGGCTTCGTACATAATCTAGACCATAGGTACTAGAGGACATAACCAGTAAGACTAAACCTACAGCAGCTTCACAGGCTGCCAGAACTAAAAGGATAATGGGTATTTTGGATGCTAGTGTGAAATGTATGTTTAAAGTTATGAGAGTACTTATGATAAATATTGATAGTATTATGCCTTCTAGGCATAGTAGGGACGATATCAGGTGGGATCGATAGATTATTACCCCTATTAAAGATATAATAAAAGGTAATGTAATGTTAATATAAATAGAGGGCATTTGGTAATTATAATCTATCATAATTTAATGAGTCGAAATCATTTATTTTGACTTAATTATCAACTCAGTTCATTCTAATCCTTTTGGGTTCATTCATAGGATAAGCCTAAGATTAAAATGATAATTAATATGAGGGCTGTACTCATTATTAATTTTAGGTCAGTTGTCTGAAAAGCTCATGGTAGGGGTAGTAGTACAACAATTTCTAGATCAAAGAGGAGAAATGTGTGGCTGCTAGGAAAAACTTCATGGAAAAGGGGAGGCGGGTAGAGCCTGTTGGGTGAAACCCACATTCGTAGGGTCTGGATTTTTCTGTATAGATGTTAAGTTGTAGGAGTCAAAATGCAATTGTTACTAGTAAGAGTGTCAGTAAGGTGTCAGTTGCTAGGGCTAATGTTAGATTAATTACTCTTTTTCACATAATCCCAAAGCTAACTGATTGGAAATCAATTGTATTATTTTGTAGTAAAAGAGTAAGATCCTCATCAATAGATAGAAATATATAGGAATAGATATACTATGTCTACAAAGTGCCAGTACCAGGCAGTGGCTTCAAATTCAAAATAGTGGTAGAACGTAAGGTGAAATTTTAGTTGGCGGAATAGAGAGACAATAAGAAATGTTGATCCAATAATAACATGAAGCCCGTGAAAGCCTGTAGCTATGAAGAATGTTGAGACGTAAACCCCACCAGAGATAGTGAAAGGGGCTTTGAAATACTCTGAGGCTTATAGAAGTGTAAAGTAAATACCTAGGGCAATTGCGATGGACAGTGCCTGAAGTATGTGTCTTTGGTTACCTTCTATTAAGTTGTGGTGAGCCCAAGTAATTGAAACTCTGGATGGAAGTAAAACAGATGTATTAAGGAGAGGGACTTCTAGAGAGTTAAGAGGGTAAATGCCTGTTGGAGGCCAGCATCTCCCTAGTTCTGGAGTCAGGGCTAGGCTAGAATGGTAGAATGCTCAGAAGAAGCCAGCGGAAAAAAACACCTCTGAAATAACGAGTAAGATTATTCTGTATCGAAGGCGTTTTTGGACCATTGATATATGGTGGCCTTGGAATGTGCCTTCTTGGATAACATCACATCATCATTGATGTATTGTTAATGTATTGGTTAATAGGCCTAGAGTTAGTTAGGAGGGGAGTAGAGTTAAAATGAAATCATGGCTAGGCCGGATGTTACCAGTAGTGCTGAAAGGGCTCCTGTTAGCGGTCAGAGGCTAAGGTTAACTATGTGGTAAGCATGAGTTTAGTGGATCATTATGTGTTGTCGTGTAGGCAGAGGCTTACTAGGAGTGTAAAGACATAGGCTGGAATAAAGGTTATAGCAAAGTCGAGGATGGTTAGTAAAGCTAGAATAATAAATGTAATTGAAGCTGTGGGTAAACTAATAGTTGATAATACTAGAGTAGCTCCTCCAATTAAGTGCATTAGTAGGTGGACGGCTGTAATGTTGGCTGTTAATTGTACAGCTAGTGCTATTGGTTTAATGAATAGGGTAATAGTATCAATGATTACTAATATGGCAATAAGCGGGATAGGTGTGCCTTGTGGTAGGAAATGATAGGAAGTGGGTTAAGAAAGCTTTTGTCTTAAAGTGGAAGCTGGTGATCACTGCTCCAGCTCACAAAGGAATTGCTATCCCTTAGTTTATTGATAATTGAGTAGTTGGTGTAAACGAATGAGGTAGAAGTCCAAGAAGATTACTTGAACCAATAAAGAGAATCAGGGAAATTAACATAAGGGATCAGGTTCGTCTCTTGATATTATGCATTGTTATTATTTGTTTAAATACAAGTTGGATTAGTCACTGTTGAATAGAGGTCAGTCTGTTGTTGACTAAATGGCTAAGGGTGGGAAGTAGCATAGTGGGAAATAAAATAGTTAAGATTGCCATAGGTAGACTTAATATTTGCTGGGGTAATGAACGAGGCAAATAAATTTTCATTTATTTTAATTCTCAAGGGGTTGAGTGTTTTTGCATCTTAATTGCTTTTGGTGTGAGATTCATAGGGTAAATAAAACTTGAGACTTTTAATTGAAAAATGATGAATAGAGTTATGATTATGGATAAAATAGTAATGAGTCACATGGATGTGTCTAGTTGGGGCATTTTACTGCAGGGGAGTTTAGAATCCTCAATCTTTAACTTAAAAGGTTAATGCTAATTAGCTTTACAGTGACATTGGAGTAAGGATATATATCAGGTTTTGAAGCATTTTAGGGGGACTAATTCTAGAACAATGGGTATAAAGCTGTGGTTGGATCCACAGATTTCTGAGCATTGGTCATAGTAAAGGCCTGGCCATGTGGTGGTCAAGGTCATTTGGTTTAAGCGCCTGGGGATAGCATCCGTTCTGAGGCCCAGTGATGGGACAGCTCATGAGTGTAGAACATCTTCTGATGAAATTAATACACAATAGGAATTTCTATTGGGAGAACTACTTGATCTTCAACTTTGAGGAGTCATAGTTCTCCTGGTTTTAAGTCTGTTGTAGGGATTATGTAAGAATCGAAGCCTAAGTCCTCATAATCTGTATATTCATAAATTCAATATCACTGATGGCCAATTGTTTTGACAGTGAGAAAGGGTTATTAATTTCATCTATCATATATAGGATATGTTGAGATTGGAGGACAATTAAAATTAGGATAATAGCAGGCAGGTAAGATATTCCATATAGTTTCTACTTCATGGGCATTTGTAGTGCTAGTGTGTGTTAATTCTGTTGTCACTATGAGGGAAATAATATAGAAAACCAGAGAACTAATTAGGAAAACAATTATAAGAGTGTGGTCATGAAAAATAAGTAATTCTTCTATAATAGGAGATATAGCATCTTGAAGACCTAATTGAAATGCATGAGCCATTAAGACACATAGGGTTTTAACCTATAAATGAACTTTGACAAAGTTATGTAATAGTTTTACCAATATCTCATGAAAAAAATCATAGAGGTCATGAGATTGGCTTGAAACCAGTTTTTGGGGTTCAATTCCTTCCTTTCCCCCTTTAAATTTGGATCCCTCAAGACCATCTTTGGAGAAAGGGATAGATTTGTCTTCCTTTAAGGGAGTGCATCCTTAACTTTGGCAAATAAACCTCCTAAAATGACTGAGACCTGTCTCGTCATTTTTCTCAACTGACACACTTATAACCAAAATTCTTTTGGAAGGTAAAGCCAGTGGGTATTATAACCATTATCTTCTATGCACAGACTGTATGCTTACATAATGTTCTTGTCAAATGCACAACTTGATAAAATTGTTTTGTTTAGTCCCATTGATTATGAGGATTAAAGTTGTTATAAAGAGGTTATTAGCAAAGTCAATTCAGGCATGGATAACTTATTAATACAGATAATTTATTAATTCAATACATTATGGATAATTTACTGATTTTTTAGTAAATGGATAATTTATTAATTCAACATATTATTAAAGGGGATTATAAAAAGAGGAAGCAAATATATTCCTAACAAATCATCATGAAATTCAAACCTGGCAATATTTTATGTTACACTTTGAGCATAAGTGACAGTCTTTGCATCTCTTGTTCCAAAATAAAGCTAAATGATTTGGAAATTCAACAGATAAATAAAGTCTTCTTAATCTTGTATTGTGTGTTGGTCTCTACTCCTTTCTTGCAAAATTTATCTGGACAAATAGATTTAATAGAGCAAGTAATGCATGACTAAGCTTTATACAGCCACAGAATAAAAAACGTAGAAATAAAACTAATGTTTAATAAAATACACTTTTTGATGTATATTCCACTTTGTATTACTTATCCTGTGTTACTTAATGTTTTGATACACGAAAGCAACATGCAAATAAAGAAAACATCCCAATGAGATGAGCCTTGCTATGACATTTTACCCAGTGGAAAAAATAATTTATTATCAATTTTAGTTAACATGGTATAAGTCAAAAATTAAACATTTAATAATTTTAGTGTAGTGCACAGATAAAGATTGTATAAGAATTTCTATATTGTGGTAAAATGTTATCTTTTTCTTCATTTTAATATTAATCATTTTTTAAAATATAAGGTTTAAATAATCAGCTAAAACTAATATTAAAAGTATAAAAACATATTATTATTCATTTTTTATTTAAATAGTTTACAAGGTCCATTAGACTTTTGAGATTTTTGAGACTATATTATAATCAAACAAGTACATTCAAAGTAAACTTTGAAAGGGCTGTTACACTATGAAATGCCCCATGGAACCTATGAACCCCAAAAATCTGAGACAGGTCTCAATTAATTTAGAAAGTTTATTTTGCCAAGGTTGAGGACATGCACCCATGACACAGCCTCAGGAAGTCCTGATGACATGTGCCCAAGATAGGGGCACAGCTTGGTTTTATACATTTTGGGGAGACATGAGACATCAATCAATATGTGTAAGATGTACATTGGTTCAGTCCAGAAAGGTGGGACAACTCAAGGTGAAGGCGGGACAAACAAGGTATGGAGGGGGCTTCCAGGTCATAGTTAGATAAGAGACAAATGGTTGCATTCTTTTGAGTTTCTGATTAGTCTCTCCAAATGAGGCAATCAGATATGCATTTATCTCAGTGAGTAGAGGGGTGACTTTGAGTAGAATGAGAGGCAAGTTTGTCCTAAGCAGTTCCCAGCTTGACTTTTCCCTTTAGCTTAGTGATTTTGGGACCCCAAGATTTATTTTCCTTTCACAAACTGAACTAAATGATAAGTAGTAAAGAAACATGAAATCAAATAATTTAAAATTGTATAGAATTCAATATACCTTGAATTAATTTTGGCCATTGAAATATTTTGTTGCAATTCTCCCTTATAAATATATACATTAAAATGTTTTTAGATAGCTTAAGAATTAAGATTAGAAATATTTGTATTATGACAAAAAAATTTTCAATTCAGGTACACTTTTTAACACAAGATAATTGTATGTGAGGAATGATGTTAACAAGTTGGTAGAACAGAAGGCCCCAGACCATTTTCCTCCAAAGACAATTGATCTAACAGCAATATAGTTCCAAAAAGCTTTTATAGAAACTTCAGAAACCAGTTAAGAATTTGTAATTCACCAAGCAAGCAAAAAAGCCAAGAATAGCCACATTGGAAGGGGTAAGAAAAACCGTTGCATTTTCTCTCTGATGGCCCTTCCCTAATCTGACACAGCTAGGAATAACCAGGAGAAAAGGTTCAACTTACAGCTATTCTCTTGTGAGGAAATGTAAAGAGTGGGTCTCATGTTCAATGCCTTGGTGTTTGGGGGGCTGCAGAAGGAACTGGTTTCCGTTTTGCCTGATTTGCAGCATTGATGGAGAACTGGCATAATTTGGATGGCTGGAGGCTTCTGAGAACAAAGGAGAGATTGGTGGGTTCTTGAAACGCAATAGAGCCTGGACTACTGTAGGCAGACACCAGAGGGAGGAAGAGAATACGAGCTGCTAAAAAATAAACGTTGCAACTTTTCTAATTGGGAAGTCAGATCTGCAAGCCAAGAGAAGTTATGTCTCCAGAAAAAGTTGGAGAGGGCTCCAAAATATTAAGCTAGATTGATTAGTGAAGCTCTTCCATTCTGTGAATCCAGTCCTTGAAGACTGGGAGAGGTAACTGTTTTAAGTGCCAAAATCCCAGTAAAATTTAACAAGACATATGAAGAAACAGGAAAATCTGATCAAATCAAAAGAAAAAGAAACCTCCAGAAAAGTATCCTAAAGGAAGTGAAGATCTATGAACTACTTGACAAAGAATTCAAAGCAACCATTTTAAAGAAACTCAATGAGCTAAAAGAGAACAGATAGACAAGTAAACAAAATCAGGAAAATAATGCACTAACAATGAGATAGAAACTATATCAAAGAACCAAACAAATTCTGAAGCTGAATAATGCAATAACTTAAAGAATTTACCAGAAATGTTTAACAGCAGACTTGATCATGTAGAAAAAAGAATCAACAAACTTAAAGACAGATGATCTGAAATTAGCATTCAGAGGAACAAAAAAAAAGTATGAAGAAATGTGAAGAAAGTCTAAGGAACTTATGGGACACCATCAGGCAGACCAATACATGAATTATGGGTGTATCAGAAGGAAAATAGGAAAAGGGGCAGAGAGCTTATTGGGAGAAATGGTGCCCCGAAACTTCCCAAATCTGAGGAAAGAAATGAACATTCACATTTGAGAAGTTCAATGTACTGTGAATAGGACAAACTCAAGAAGGCCAATATCAAGGCAGGTTATAATCAAACTGTCAAATATCAAAGACAAAGAGAGAATCCTGAAAGAAGTACGAGAAAAGCAATTTGTTACATACAATGGAACTTCCCTAAGATAATCAGTAAAGGAAATAATAAACATTAGAGCAGAAACAAGATACAGAGTAGAAAACAATATAAAAAAATCAGCAAAACCAAGAAAGGGTTTTTTGAAAAGAACAACATATATAAAAAATCTTTAGACTAATTAAAAAATAGAGAAGACTCAAAAACAAAAACGAAGTAAAAGAGGAGACATCACAATACCACAGAAATAAAACGAATTTATGAGACTATCATGAACAATAGGCCAACAAATTGGACAACCCAGAAGAAGTAGATAAATTCAATATGTAAAACCTGCCATGACTGAATCATGAAGAAATAAAAAATCTGGATAGACCTATAAATAGTAAGAAGATTGAATCAATAAACAAAAACCTTCCAACAATAAAAATGCCAGGATTAGATGGCTTCACTGGCAAAATCTGTCAGTCATTAAAGAGAGATTAACAGAATCATTTTCAAAGTCTTTCAAAAACTGAAGAAGGGAGATCATTTTCTCATTATATGAGGCCAGCATTACCCAAAGCCAGACAAAGATACCACCAAAAAAAAAAAAAAAAAAAAAAAAACTATAGGCCAATATCCCCTGATGAATATTGATGCAAAAATTCTGAACAGAATACTAGGAAATCAAATTCACAAGTACATTAAAAGAATTATACAACCATAAACAAATGGAATATTACTATACTCAGAATGAAAAGATAGTTCAACTTGTGAAAATCAATGCATAAAGCACATTAATAGAATGAAAGTCAAAAACTACATGATTATCTCAAATAATGCAGAAAAAGCATTTGACAAAATTCAACACAGTTTCATGGTACAAAAACCTCAGAAACCAGTTAAGAATTTGTAATTCACCAAGCAAGCAAAAATTCATTAGAAATGGAAGGAAATTACCTCAATATAATAAATGTTACATATGAAAAGCCCACAGCTAGCATTATACTTAATGGTGAAAAACTGAGAGCTTTCCTCCAAGATCAAGAACAAGGCAAGGATGCCTCCCCTTACTACTATTATTAAACATAATACTGGAAGTCTTAGAGCTCTTAGGATAGACAAAGAAACAAAATAAATCCAAATGGACAAGGCAGAAGTAAAATTACCTGTTTGCAGATGATATGATCTTACACGTAGAAGCCATAAGATTCCACAAATTTATCTATTAGAATCAATAAACAAAGTTATAGATACAAAATATGTCTCCAAATACACCTCCAAATTAGTAGTTTTTGCTTATTTGTTTTTTTGAGACAGAGTCTCACTCTGTCGCCAGGCTGGAGTGCAGTGGTGTGATCTCGGCTCACTGCAATCTCTGCCTCCCAGGTTCAAGCGATTCTCCTGCCTCAGCCTCCCAATTAGCTGGGATTACAGGCGTGCACCACTACACCCAGCTAATTTTTGTATTTTTAGTAGAAACGAGGTTTCACTGTGTTGGCCAGGCTGGTCTCCATCTCCTGACCTCCTTATCCGTCCACCTTGGCCTACCAAAGTGCTGGGATTACAGGCGTGAGCCATTGTACCTGGCCTAGTAGTTTTTAATACATGTACAATTAATAATCCAAAAAGAAAATTATTAAAACAGTACCATTTCTAATAGCATAAAAAATAATAAAATATTTAAGAATAAACTTAACCAAGCAGGCAAAAGACTTGTATACTGAAAACTGTAGAATATTGCTAAATGAAATTAAAGTCATAAGTGAATGGAAAGGCATTCCCTGTTCATATATGGAGTATTTAATATTGTCAAAATATTTATACTGCCTAAAGCAATCTACAGTTTCAGTGCAGTTCCTACCAAAATCCAAATGACACTTTTTGCAGAAAAAAAAAAAAAAAGAAACTAAAGGACTCACACTTCCTGATGTCAAAACATGTACAAAGCTACCCTAATTAAAACAGTATGAGCCAGACACAGTGGTGTGTGCCTGTAGTCCCAGCCACAAGCAAAATGGCAAAATTCTATCTTACACTGGAGATGAGTGTTTGAGTCTCTCATGTATTTTGCATGTGAGTGGTAAGAATGGATGTTAATTGGGGAAATGTATTGTCAATATGATGTTCTTTGTAATTTAAATCAGTACTCCTGATTTGCAGAGGAATCTTCAGATTCATGCTGGAATCAGATTCATGGCTTCATGCAGGAAGCCAGTTGAATAAGTTTAAATGTTTGTCTGAGACTGTAGCAAAGTCCATGTAAAATGTTCGCTATTACTATATAACAAACTACCCCAAATCCCAGTGATTAAAGCAATAAGAATTTAGCATTTCTTATGAGTTCACTTATCAATTGCGCAAATCCGCCTGTATGGTCAAGTTTGACTGATATTTTCTGGACTTGCTAACATGTCAATGATCAGCTGACAGGGTTGGCTAGTAGCTTAGCTGGCCATCTAGGATGTCCACTCTAATAGATCTGGCTGCCACCTTGGGTGATGGGTGTGAATAGCCATGAGACTCTTAACATCTAGAAAACTGTTTTTTAGTCAGTGGTTGAATTTCAAGAGCAACAGGGGGCAAAAGGCAACATTTGGAAGCACTTTGCCAAGTTTCTTTTTAGGTCACATTTAGTACCATCCTATTGACAAAAGCAAGTGATGAGGATGGTCCAGAGTCAAGAGCTGAAAAGACATGTTGCAAAGGACAAGTATTGACTAAAGTTTGAACAACTGGGGGGAATTCTTGCAATAAATCTTCCATCAGTGTATGCAATTTCAAGATCCCTCATGCAATCAGTGGCTATGGGGTGAAGGTATAAACATGCCAGAGTCAGGAAGATAACAGGGAAATTTTTAAAGAGTTTTCCAATGAATCAAGTAGAATGAGAATACACTTGTGCTTTGAATTTGCTCTGTCATTCCAGGATTTCTTTTTATCCATGTAAGCTTAGAACAGCAGACTGTAGCTTGGAATTACGATGTTTTTCTCAGCAGTATCAAGGATGATTTTTTTTAAAATAAAAGATTGCATTAAATTATATTTAACAAAGAAATGAAATCTGTAAACTAATTTTTATATCAACTAGATATTTTTTCAAAGTTTCAGGATAAGATTGAAAAATTATGTTTGTCTAAAAGTAAAACTATAATCCACTTATCTAATACAATTTTCATGAGAAAAGTAAATTTCAATTAATGGCCTATTGGTTTAGAGAAGAAAAAAATACATGTGTATTTTTTAAAGCAGGCACTGATTGATTTAAGTTTGAAAACTGTACTTCTAAAATGGATTTAGACAAAGAATGTTATGTTCTCGATTTATATATGAGAAGCATTTTGATGCCTAGTTATCCATGAAGTGTTTTTGGAAAAGAAATTTATACTATCATCAAATGTACTTAAACTTGTACAACTGGGGCTTTTGGAAAGAGAGGGGAAGGGGGGAAGTAGTATACTTAATGTGAACTGAGATTTTCAGAAGAATGGATATGTCTCTAGAGAAAATTGGCTAAAAAATAAATTTCGTGGAACTTGGGGAGTATGGTGGTGTAATTAATTATTTAAATCAGTAGACATGGAGTAAAGCAGATTACCTTCCATAAATGTGGCTGAACTTCATCTTATGAGTTCAAGGCCTTAAGAGAAAAAAACTGAGGTCCCTTTAGGAAGTTGGATCTCTGCCTCCAGACTTTCAGACTGAGACTGCAACATTAACTCTTCCCTGCTCTCATTTAAGATTTGCCAGCTCCCCCCACAATCATGTGAGCCGACTGCTTAAAATAAATCTCTCTCCTCTCTCCTTCTCTCTCTTTTTCTCTCGATAGATAGAGGATAGATAGATAGATAGATAGATAGATAGATAGATAGATAGATAGATAGATAGATGATAGATAGATAGATAGATAGATAGATAGATAGATAGATAGATAGATGATAGATAGATAACCTTCTATGGGTTCTCTCTGGAGAACCTGGATTAATACAGGGAGTTAAGAAAGGACACACTACACTACCCATGGATGCAGTAATATTTTCAGAGTCTCAGGGTCAACACTTTATAGAAACAATACTAATTTGCATAAGAAGTTGTTATATATACATTGTTTATCATTTAATTTATAGAAGTGATTCTAATTTGCATAACTAGTGAGTGCATCCTGCTTTTCATTATATTTTAAAATTAAATTTACTATTTATTCATTCCCTAGAAGAACCGTTATATATGGTTGTACATATTTTTTGCTATACAAGAGTGTCTAGCTGAGGGGGCAAATGGGATGGGAATAAAATCTCTGCTCCACATGTAAATTGATTACCCTGGGAATAGGATGCACTCACCTACAGAGATCTCTTTTCCGTATAACTTTCACTTGCTAAACTACAATTAAATGACACTTTGTTTACCTACAGTAGGTGGTTTTTTTGAATTTGCTTGAAGATACTTTATGTGGTAGAAACAGTCTTCTCCCTCCCTAATTATTGAGAACTTGATTCCATTTGTATTCTTACATTCTGTGATGACAAAGCTACCTCATGTTGTTTCGTGCAAAAACAATATATGTGTTTTAAGCCAAACTTAAAAGCTGTGTTTTCCAAAATGAATAAATATGGACCCTGATGTGAAAACTTATTAGCTAAGATATTGGTTTGTGCATTTGCAAAAAGATATGTAGGGTTTACTCAGGTTTGGATTAAAACAATTATTTTAAATGAAATTTTCAGTAGAATTAATAGAAGGCAATAAAATGAAATCAAATCATTGTATAAGTCAGGTTATTATCTTGCCATAATTGATTGACATTGATATTTTTAACTCAAAGAAAAAAATAAAATTAAGTGCATCATGTTCTAAGCCTCAAACTTGTCATTTAATTTAAGCAGCCCCATTCTTTTAATGGTCTGGTTACATTATATGGAGCTTACGTTGTGGTGGAAAAATGAAATGACATTTTAATCATTTTTCAAATTATGTTGAGCCAAGCGTATGATGAGTTCGACATAGCTTTTTTACCAATTACGAGACTTCGATGTTTCCTCATAGTATTTAAATGCTTCTTTAACTTATTTTTCCATGGCTTTAAAATCACTTAGTCATTCCTATGAACATATTCAAAACTAAATGGTCATTTTCCTATTGACTTTGCTCATAACTTTTTACTTCTGTTTCAAATGTGAAGAGCACTGACACAGTCACCAACACGTTTCATCCTCTCCACCTCCCTTTCTCATTTAATCATTATTCCTTTCAATTCTGTCTCCCATCTGCTTCCTTGATCTTTCTCCAACTTCACAGTCTTATTGTGAGTTCATTTTCATAAGAACTATTGGAATACTTTTCTAAATGATCTTTCTGCTGTCTAGCCCTAATACTTCAGTGAACAACAGCCAAGCAATAAATAAGTGGTGTGGCGTGTGTGTGTGTGTGTGTGTGTGTGTTTGTGTGTGTGTGTTTGCATGCATGTGTGCGTACTGGCATTTGTTTGTATGAACAAAGGTGTGGATGCAGAATGATACTGTTTATACTAGTCTGTTAGCATTGGACACCTCCAGGGGATGGCACTGAGAGAAATAGTAATATTTTATTTCATAAATCTTTGTAACATTTGACTGCTAAAAAAGAAAAAAAAACTTAAACTTTTGAAGATGCTCTGTTAATTACCTGTATTGTGACCATTTTTAATACTGTATTAAAACCACAGTATGGTGCCAATTTCTTAAAAGCTGTCTTTGTGGCAAGGTTAACAGATAATTGCCAAATGAAAGCCAGGCAAAGTCAATTCAGAGTGGAGCTTTTTCTATCAGCAAAAATAGGTCTAATGACTGAGAAATTTGGCTTATAATCTAGAAGAACAAATAAATAACCCAGGTGATTATGTAATGATTATGTTTAAAAATGTGTGTAGACACAGTATCTAAATAACACAACACCTACAAATATATGTGCATACTTCTATTAAAAACATAGTTCACCATTTTACTCCAGTTTGGCCTAAACATTTCTAAAGGAAGGCTCACTGTAATTATCAGATGGGGATACCTGATTTGGCACTATTATCATATAGATTCTTTCAGTGGAAGAATTGAGGATTGTGCATGAGGGAGGGAAAAGGAACATGACTTCTGTTAACAACATATCTGAATGTAAATCTACTGAGGTAGTATTTTCTAGTGTACTTACATTTAATTTATTCAGAATAAAATTACATTTCTGAGTACAACCTGAAATGTTTAGGGAAAGGTAATGAAATGTGTATGTGGGCATTTATGCATGAACACACATATATTTATGAATATTGTTAAAAAAGAATTGCTCAGAAATTTGCTTATTTCCCCTTCTGTTTTACCCTGCAGAATATATATATATATATATATATATATATATATATATATTTTTGAGACGGAGTCTCGCTCTGTCAGCCAGGCTGGAGTGCAGTGCACGATTGCGGCTCACTGCAAGCTCTGCCTCCCGGGTTCATGCCATTCTTCTGCCTCAGCCTCCCGAGTAGCTGGGACTACAGGCACCTGCCACCACGCCTGGCTACTTTTTGTTGTATTTGTAGTAGAGACGGGGTTTCACCGTGTTAGCCAGGATGGTCTCAATCTCCTGACCTCATGATCCGCCCGCCTCGGCCTCCCAAAGCGCTGGGATTACAGGCATGAGCCACCGCGCCAGGCCTACCCTGCAGAATATTTAGTGATGACTCATCAGTCTCATAGGCGTCATTGAATCTTCTACAGCCTCAATAACATTTTCCAACCAAATAGGACACAGTTATTTAAGAAATCAGTTTAAGGAGGGTTACAGTGAATCATAAAATTGTTGATTTCTGCAAACTTAAGCGAAGTTCCCAGTTTATTAGAAAGAAAAAAAATCAATACCAATATGAAATATTACAGGATGTGAAGTGTCTTTTAATTTCAAACTGCAGAGAATGCTTCGGTATTCAGAAGATAATCAGATTTGATGTCTATTAGTTAACTCTGGCAATGCAAAAGAATTGCTGAAGTCTTGAATCTGACAAAATAGGACTCAAAATCAGCGGAATAGGATTTTGCTTATTGACTCTGGTTTTCCCTTTGTGACTCAAATTTAACTCTGGCAACAACCACTGAGTTCATTTAGAACAATCTTCTTGTTTTACAAATGAGGAAACTTAGCTTCATCAAACTTAATTGTCAAGGTTATGTCATGGCACATCACAGATTAGAACCCTGGGCTTCAGTAATGCTTCAATTTCAGTGTAAAAAGGTGGATGGGGGAAATGAGGGTGGGATAAATGGGAGGGGAAGGAATATTCCTTACATCCTTCCTGGAAAAATATAGTGTGGCTGAAGCCCTTATCTTTGGAAAACCACTGACAGAGACAGACCATGGACCTGGTCAAGGTTTACCTACAGGTCTTCCTCCTGTCAAGCTTCAGCAGTCTGCAGTCATCCCTGGGTATTTGCAGGGGATTGGTTTTAGGACAAGTCGGTGGATACCAAAATTTATGGATGCTGTAGTCCCTGATGTAAAATGGTATGGTATTTGTTTATAACCTATATATATTCTCCCATGTGCTTTAAATCATCTCTAGATTACTTATAAGGCCTAATAAAATGTAAATGCAGTGTAAATAGTTGTTATTGTATTTTTGTTTGTATTACTATTATTATTATTATTTTGAGACAGGGTCTCACTCTGTCATCCAGGCTGGAGTGCAATGGCACAATCTGCACTCACTGCAGCCTCGACCTCCTGGATTCAGATGATCCTCCCACCTCAGCCTTCCAAGTAGCTGGGACTATAGCTGTGTGTCACCGCACCCAGCTAATTTTTTGTAGAGAGGGAGTTGTGCCATGTTGCCCAGGCTGGTTTCTGACTCCTGGGCTCAAGCAATCCTCCCACCTCAGCCTCCCAAAAATGCTAAGATTACAGGTGTGAGCCTCTGTGCCCGGCCTTGTTTGCATTATTTTTTATTGTTGCATTATTATTTATTATTATTTTCCCAAATATTTTGTACCAGTAGAATCTGCAGATAGGAGCCTATGGATCCAGAGGGCTAACTGTAAACTGACTATAGGCACTCACCAGGGGAGTACTTTTACTTACAAAGAAAGCTGGTAAGACCTCCCTGCTTAGATTGGTTAGAACATACTCTGAAACATAATCTGGCTCTTGGCAGAATCTTATGGGTTTGTTAAGAAATTATCAAATATTAAATATATATTTCTATTCTAAACTTTATAAACTGCTGTTTTACAGAATAACTTTCAGAGTTTCTCAAAAATATTTTTCTTAAAAAATCAAGGATATGACAAAGACTACTAGCTGTCCATCAAATGTTCATGTTCTTCTTTCCATAGCAGATAGCTATTTTTTAAATGGTTTTTCTCCAAGAACATCATATCCCAGGTATCTCCAGTTCAGTGTGAGCATGTGGCTTAACTCTAGTCAACGGAATGTACTTAGGATACTAGGCATCACTTCTAAGCCTGTTTCATAAAATCTTCCCCGAGATGTTTCTCCTGATCTTTTGTCCAGCTGGCTGCTTATCACGGACACCTTTTCAGGACCACCTGCGAACTCCCAAGTAGATCACACAGCCTTGCTCAGCCTGAATCTGTGGAATATTGCATGGAAGTACACCCCTAGCCTACCAAGCCCCTAACCCCTTAGATGTGCTTAGCAATTGGTACTATCTATTCCATGATCAGGAAGTAAACTTACATTGTGTTTGAATCAATATATACCACAAATTCATAGTGTACATAGCAATCAGGCAGCCTGAGCAAATGCAAAGTAAAATTCAAGATGGACACAGTTGTATCAGATTCAAATATTGTTTTTAAGGATAAAATTTAATTATTCTTTTAACACCTACTGTTCATAATTACAAATATATGTACCTACAACTTAATTACCTTCTTACATCTGCGATCATTTCAAAATTTCTTTGATCTGTTGTATATTTACTCTACCCCCACTATTATACAAATAGAAAATGTAAAAGCACTAGAGATTTAGTTTATCTCTCCAATTTCATCAATCAAGGAATTAAGTTGTTAAGATATGTAATAAATTATGGAATGTCATACTGATGAAATGACGAAATCAGAATTCTTTCCCTGATTCGTAGAGTGTTTATTACAATAGATTGATCTTCTTCCAGAATAATAATTGCACCTACATTTCCTTCTTAACAATGTTTTCTACATTGCTCTTAGCACAATAGGTATTCAGAAAATGTCATCTAGATGAATCAATGAGCTTAGGAATTAAATAAAAATTAAACTATATTTATATAAATTTATGATAGGAATGGATTGGGTTACTAAAGTGGTATTCTCTAAGCAAACTTAAGCTATTTCATGACAAAATGAAAATTAAATTTTTGTAACCACATAACGTATTTTTGGGCAAAACATATTAAATTTTAGACATTATTCCTTTTAATGAAAGTTCAATGCAAATTACATATCTTGCTCATTATTATAAGTTGATTTAAATATCATTATTTTCTAAGTTGAAATGTGGACTGTCTTTTTTGAACTTGGCACATCTAAGCAGCAAAAAATTTGAAAGTAGCTCTAATGAATACATTTTATCATTTGTCAGATTTTTGAATTTGTTTTCTGTGTATATGTTTACAACTTATTTACAAGTTAAACCTGCCAATTATATAAATGTAATTACTGAATTGTACGTCTCTGTATAAATGAACATAGAAAGTAGTAAACATTAAGTCTGGTTTTCAGTTGTACAATTCATGAGAAATAATTTGGTTGGTAAAGGATAAAGTTATGGCAAATTTCCAAAAACTTGAGAAATGTTTGGTTAGAAGGAATGCCTACAGGATAGCTACTTTAAAAAGTAACACTTACATCTAACCACTTATACATTTAAAGTTATATTTTTGTTTTAGAATATTTTCATAGTGTTATCTTTTAGAAAGATTTTTTATAGATAGAAAATTGCTCTTGTATACAATTAATTTAGGTGTTATATATTTAAATATCATATGAAATAACCTACTTGTGTCTTTAGTAGTATTGACTTTTTCAGTATAAGCCTTGTTTCTTTAATTGTCTTATTCATTTTTATGGTAGAAAATATATTTCACTATACATAATAGCTCACAGTACCACCATACTGTTGAAACATTTGTATGGCTAAAGTTTTGAGAAAGCTAAAATGTACTTGCCACTTCTACTAATCGTTGATCACAAAAATTGCCTTACATGAGATAATTTGAAAATTAGTGACAAAATCTAAACCCCTTCCAAGAACAAAAATAAATGAATACCCTGAAATTATGTTTTCTCCTTTTCATCTGTATTTTCCTTATCTTCATGACACCAAAAGGGGAAGCTCCTTCAGGAGCATTTACAACCTCTGTTATGCTTGAAAACAGTCACCTTTCAGGTGCTTATTTTTAGGAAAGGGTTTACTTCCAGGGACCAAAAGATGGATGACAGACGAGCCTTCTTAGGTGACATGAGGGTGTGATCATAAAGATATCAAATGAGATACAGCCTCATTAGTCATTGGAAGAAAACGGAACATATCTTATATTCACGTGTTAAAGTACTATTTAGTAGGGAAAATGAATAGACTACCACTTCGAAAGGATAAATGCCACAAATATAATGTTGAACAAAAGAAATGTCACTCAGTTCAAAAAAACAGTTATTTTTAAATATAAAATCAAATATGTAGAATGTTGTATATTTAAATATAAATACATACATTAATGTATGTGTATATAGTAAAGCTAAAATTTAAGTGAATGACAAACACACAGCCCTTCATGATAGCTGTATATATGGGGGTGGGGAGGTTGGTGTTAATGACAAAAGAGATGAATTCACCAATTGACTGGATAATCATCTATATCTTAATCTCTGTGATGGGCACCTTGGGGTCCTTTTATTGTTACTAATTTTATGAATAACTATGCATTATTTTATCTGTATGAAATACTTTATTATGAGCAATAAAATAGATTGAAAAATTAATGGAAGGCTGATTCCTCAGGAAGAATGTAAAGGAGCCACTAATGAATAAAATATCAGATGCAGCTTTTCTTGAAGTCTTTCTTTTTCCTAAAGAGAAAAATGAGCAGTTTATTACCTGTTAAACATGGTATTTAAATTAGTTGGTTTGCCTATTAGTAAGATAACCGTTGAGAAAAATATATAAACCTACATTCCTTTTTTGCTACTTCTATGTCCCAGGATTCCAGATGCCCTTAGATAACTAAATGTAAAAATATAAAAGCTATTTAAAAACCCATAAGTAATTAATTTTGTAATTTTGAGAGGGGAGATCTTCCAAATCCGGGGCTGGGCTAGGATGAACTGAATGAGGCAAGTGCCTCACTGACCTCTGGTGCACAATTAGAAGGGATGCCAAAAAGCTCAGTGATCAAGATAATACTTAAAACATTATGCTGAAATATTTTTAATATTTAAACATTCTAAAAAAGCTATCTATCATGAACAAAATTTTAACTAAGGATAGGATTATTATTATTGATGTTTGAATTAAATCATTGCCCTAAATCCAGAAGCCGTGAAGAAACAACAAAGAACAAGCATGATAACATGAAAATTAAATGATGAATGGTGATGATAAACTATGTATGCCCACATTTTTACCAAAAATAATCAAAGGACAAGAGAGAATTGGGTATAAACTGATTATAACATATCTTACAAATGTTATATCTTACAATTCAATATAAAAAATTGGAAAATGATATAAAAGTTTTAGAAGAATAATAAATGTTCAACTAATATATTAAAATGTTTAACTCCAAACATAATTAAGTAAACACATATCAGATCAATAAATTATCATTTATAATGTAATCAGATAATTTATAAACTATTATAATAGGTAATATATAACTAATACATTCTGATAAATAATAACAAAGATATATATGTACATATATATAAAACAAAGTTAATATCTTAAAATATGGTCATCACTTATAAATTGCCATGCAAACTTGAACAAATAAAATGAAATTTAATTCAGCTGGACAAAAATAATGATTTAACCATTTGATTCTAGAAATCAAAGAACGCAAATTATTACAATAATGAGAAACCAATCTCATACTCTAGATGAGAAAAGAAGAAGAATTAATGATACTCACTCTTGGTAAACCCTGATTTAAGGAAAGTGTGAGATACTTCTGCTCAGTGTATGGTAATTTCAATTCTGGAACTTTCCCCAAGAAATAGCGAAAAGACAAATGTAATGGAAGTTCATTTCAGTGTAAATTATACTTTTGAAAAATAGAGATATTGATAAAATAAAAATTATAAACCTGCACATTGAGACATAGGTTTTATTCCTATTGATTAATTTGGAAAGATATTTGTAATATAATCTTATCTGAAAAATCAAGTTACAAAATAGCATGTATATCATGATCTCATATATTTTATGAATATAGATGTATGTGTTCATGTGTTCCTAGAACATTTTGGGAACATGTTCACCAAAATGTTATCGTAAGACATCTGTTTGGGTAGATTAAAGGTGGTTTTCATTTTCTTATTACTATCTTGCATTATTTCCTGTACAATTCATTTTGTAACTTGACTAAATTATATTAATTAAAATGTAATTTAGAAATTTAAGGGGGGACTTTTATTAAAATACTTGTCAAAAGTAAAGCTAGCCATCAAAAGTAATTAATTTAACCAAAGTTTGGTGACACCTTACCTGTGCTTCAAGCAGTAACAGTTGAGGAATATCATTTCAGCTGTTGAACTGGGATGATGTAGCCTGAATTTCTTTGTCTCATGTATTTTTTTCCTGTAGTGGAAAACTTGAGTGTGCTCTGCTTCACTTGGGGCAGGTTGGATTTATGATATAATATATGTCAGGCAATAGTACCAATGTATATGCTTAGGATAAGTGAAAATGAATAAATGCAAATGTGACACATTTCTTGTTAAATAAGAGGACAAGAACATTTAAGCAACATGTCTTAATATCCCAAGTGAACAGGCATACTTGTGAAATCCAGCATCTAGATTGTAAGGCAGAGCAAAGCAGCTCTATTTGCTTTCATGGGTAAAGTGGGGAAAACTAAGAGTATTGGGACTGTAAAAATATAATCAGATATATTCCATAAAGCAGCCCTCATGATGATAATACAAATCCCTTATTCTGAAGAATAAGAAAATGCTGGCGCACTGGAAAGACAGCTCAGCCAAGTCGCATTATTGGGTGTTTAAATTATTATTATTGTTGTTGTTGCTGTTGCCATTATTGTTGCATTGTTGTTGTTATTTTAAATATTTAGGGCATTCACCTTGTGAAAATTGAAGATTGCAGAAAAGATAAAGAACCACCCTCGTACTATGCCCCCAAGAATTCTAGTTCCCTGGCTTACAGGCCAGTATCCTTATAGATTCACATAATGAACAAGGTAAAGAGATAAATATCTCCATCAACTTCATAATTATCACATAAGCCTTCTTTTATGTTTATGTATTTGAGGTTAATGATCTTATTTGCCACCTTTATCATTTTCTGAAACTGTTCTGAAGACAGAAGAGATTTTTAAATGAAATTAACTGTAATTTCCTAAAACTGACTTAAAGATGAACTCCAGTTTATAATTATTATTATTGTTATCATTATTTTACCTTTTTTTTTTTGAGACGGAATCTTGCTCTGTCGCCCAGGCTGGAGTACAGTGGTGCAGTCTTGGCTCACTGTAACCTCCATCTCCCGGGTTCAAGCCATTCTCCTGCCTCAGCCTCCCAAGCAGCTGGGATTACAGTCATACGCCACTGCCATGCCTGGCTAATTTTCTGTACTTTTGTAAAGATGGGGTTTCACCATGTTGACCAGGCTGGTCTCAAACTCCTGACCTCAGGTGATCTGCCTGCTTCATCCTCCCAAAGTACTGGGATTACAGGCGTGAGCCACTGTGCCTGGCCAAGTTAAGTGTTTTTTACCACAATAAAAACAAAAACAAAAACAGAAACAGTAATCAGGTCCATATTCTTAATTAGCCATCATTCTAAATAACAGGCTATAAACGAAAATTAATCAAAATTGGTAATGAGATAGAAATAAAGTCAAGGAATTATTCATTTAAATGCAACCAGAAAACTTAGTTACCAGATTCATGAAACTGGCCATATAAGCTCCTCCTACATTATGACATTTCAAATTATGAATTTTCATGGCTATGAAGGAAGATTCTTTCCTGAGGAGAAATATCACCTCTGCCTGCCATCAAATGCCTTATAATTTGCATGCTGTCATTTTTGTCTTCTCTATCACACTGTTTCTAATCATACTTTGTGCTCATTTTGTCCTTAGTGCAGAGGTGCTTTATAAATAATTTAAACCCATCACATCCAATGAATATGAAAAACCATGAGAAGGTTGAAAGTGCTAATAAGATCGGTAGTGCAGTTAAAATGAAAATGGAAGTAGAGATCATTTAAAAGCCCAAAGGAATTAGAAAAATCACACATGTTGCCTGGGCTTATGGGAAAAATTATCAGAGTAAGAACTATTTTGGAAAACAGAGCAAATGATGCAACATGTAAATAATTTAATCAGCAATAATCAGCGAGAGTGAGGAAAGCAATTAATTAAATAACAACGTTTTTGAGTGTGTGCCTAAAGGATTATCGCCAAAGTTAGAAACTTATTTGTAAAATGTTAATTCTGAGGAAATTCAAGAAGTTAAAAGATAGGCAAGCTGAAAATGCTACCAATAGCAAATTTTACTCAAGAACATATGATTGTACATGCTCAAGGTTCAATTCTGCCAAATTAAAATGAGTGGCAAAGCAATAAGGTATTAAGCAGTTCTTTGGAACACCTATGGGATGATAAAGAGAATGCGGCTACTCTCATTAGATACCTTAGCACAGAACACATTGTTCTATTTTGGGAGAGGTTCAACAAGGAAATGTGCATCTGTGAATAAGGGAAGGGCATTCTATTGGAATGGCTCGAAGGGTAGGTCTATTTCTATTTGGCCTATAAAGTTAGAGCAGCCTTTGGAACCCAACCTTTCTCCAATATAGGCATGCGTTACTTAACAACAGGAATACTTTTTCAGAAATGCATCCATAGACAATTTCATTGAGTTGCTAACATCATGGAGCGTCCTCACACAAACCTAGACGGTACAGCCTACTACCCACCCAGGCTACAAAGCTATACAGCAGTCTGTTGGATACTGTAGGCAACTGTAATACAGTAGTAAATATTTGTGTATCTAAACTTAGAAAAGGTACAGTAAAAATAAGGTGTTATAATCTTATGGGTCCAGCTTTGTATGTGCAATTCTTTGACAAAAGCATCATTATATGGTACATGACTGTAATTAAAAATATAAGTATAGATATAGATTAATATAGATGCATTGTTATCCATAATTTATTTTTAAATAACTATAATTTATAGATAATATAATGTGAGCCAAAAAAGCAAGCCACATATGTCGTTTCTTTCTTTTTTGAGATCATTATAAATCAACATGAAGTTATAAGAAATAGTACTGAGAGATATCTTGTTCCCTTTACCCAGCTTCCTGCATTGGCAACATCTTGCAAATGTATAGTTCAGTATACAATCAAGATATTGACATTACATGGAACATTGTTCATGACAAGCATTCTCATGTGGTCCTTTTACAGCCACACCCAATCCGCACTCACCCTCACTGACTTCTTAACCTTAATCCCTGGCAACCACTAATGTGTTCTCCATTTCTATAATTTTGTCATCTAAAAAATGTCATGTAAGAGGAGTCATATAGCTTGTAACCTTTTGGTTTGGCTTTTTTTTTTTTTTCGTTCACCATAATTCTCTGGAGATTCATCCAGGTTGCTGCATGGATTCGTATTTTGTCCTTTATATGGCCGAACGTACTACAGCTGTGTTAACCTCTTGAAGGACCTTTGAGTTGTCCTCAATTTGGGCCTATTACAAATAAAAAGTAAATTAGGTACAGGTTTTAGCGTTAATATACATTTTCATATTCCTGGGAGAAATGCCCAGATGTTTAAATGCTGGGCTGTATGGCAGTTGCATGGTTAGTTTTTAAAGAAACTGCCAGGTGGTTTTCCAGAGTGACAATTTTGTTTTCCATTTCCATCAGCAATGTATGAGTGATCTAATTTCTGCAAATCTTTGCCAGCATTTGGTAATTGTCACTATTCTTTAATTTTAGCCATTCTGATAAGAGTGTAAAAATACTGCATTGTGCTTTTCATTTGCACACTTTAATAGCTGATGACGTTGAACATGTTTTCATGCTTATTTGTCATTTGCATTTCTTCTTTGGTGAACTCTTTCTTTGTATATTTTGCCTATTTTCTAGTTGGATTGATTTTTTTACTGTTAAATTTAGAAATACATGCATATATGTATGTATACATATGTATGTTCTAGATATTTGTCCTTCACCATATTCACAAATATTTTCTCTTACTCTGTAGTTTGTTTTCTAAAATCTTTTCAACTAAGTACTTTGCAGAAAAAAGGTTTTGATTTTCATAATGTCGAATTGATCAGTTTTTTTTTCTTTTATGGACTGTGCTTTTGATGTTATGCCTAAGAATTCATTGCCAAGTCTTAGATTTCAAAAATGTTATCCTAACTTTTTCTAAATGTTTAATGTGTTCATTTAAGTCCGTGATCCATTTTAGTTAACTTTTTTTGTTTTGTTTTGTTTTGTTTTGTTTTTTGAGTAGGAGTTTTGCTCTTGTTGCCTAGGCTGGAGTGCAGTGGCTCGATCTCGCCTTACTGCAACCTCTGCCTCCAGGGTTCAAGCTATTCTTCTGCCTCAGCCTCCCAAGTAGCTGGAATTGCAGGTGCCTGCCACCACGTCCAGCTATTTTTTTTCTTTTTTTTTTTGTATCTTTAGTAGAGATGGGGTTTCATCATGGTGGCCAGCCTGGTCTCGAACTCCTGACCTCAGGTGATCCACCCGCCTCGGCCTCCCAAAGTGCTGGGACTACAGGCGTGAGCCACCGTGCTCGGCCCATTTTAGTTAACTTTTAAGTCTTAGTGGAGTTTCATTTTTTTGCCTATGAATGTTTAATTGTCCCAGCAGCATTTATTGAAATGGCTATTATTTTCCCTGTGTAGAATTGCTTTTGCACCATCTTTGTCAAAAATCAGTTGGGCATATTTATGAGAGTCTATTTCTGGTGTTCTGTTCTATTGCTTTATGTGTCTATGCCTCCAGCACTTAAAATCAGGTAAACCAATTCCTTCTACTTTATTCTTATTTTTCAAAATTGTTAAATTTATTCTAATTTCCCTTTCTATATAGATTTTAGAATATTCTAGTCTATAACTACAAAAAGTCTTGCAGGGATTTGGTAGGAATTGTATTAAACCTGTATATACTTTTGAGGAGAATTAACATCTTTACTATGTTGGATCTTCCAATCCATGAACAAAGTAAGTTTCTTAATTTATGTAGATCTTCTTTCATGTCTTTCATCACTGTTGTGTAGTTTTCAGTGTATAAGTCCTATTCATGCTGTTGTGATTTGGATTTTTTGTCTCCTCCAAATCTCATATTAAAATGTTAACTCTAATATTGGAGGTGGGTCCTGGAGGGAGGTGTTTGGGTCACGGAGGCAGATCCCTCATGAATGGCTTGGAACCCTCGCCATGGTAATGAGTGAGTTCTCACTCTATAGTTCACATGAGAGCTGGTTGTTTAAAAAAGGCTGGCACCTCCTCCCCTCCCTCTTGCTCATTCTCTCACCATGTGACATGTCTGCTCCCTCTGTGCCTTATGCCATAAGTAAAAGCTTACTGAGACTTCACCAAAAGCCTAGCAGATACTGGTGCCATGCTTGCACAGCCTGAAGAACCATGAGCCAAAAACACCTCTTTACATAATAAATTACCCAATCTCAGGTATTCCTTTGTAGCAATGCAGGACGGACTAACACAAATGCCTTATTAGATTTACACACAAGCAGTTCATTTTGTGAAGTAGTTATTGTTTCTAATGCATTTTAATTTTTATGTCTGTCCATGTGTTCACTGCTAGTATATAGAAATAGAATTCATTTTTGTGTTGAACTTGCGTCTTGTGTGTGACCTTGCTGAATTCACTAGTTAGTTCTAAGGAGGTTTTTGTTAAAAAAAAATAGATAACTATAACACATGCAAATATAAATAGTTTTATGTCCTCCTTTCTGATTTGTATGATCTTCCTTTTTGTTTTTGGTGGGGGGCTTATTCCGATAGAATTCCAAAGAAGCGTTTCCTGCTCTTCTGTTATCTGAAAGAGATTGTATAGAATTGGGATTAATTCTTTAAAAGTTTGGTAAATTTTTTCAGAAAAACCATCTGGGGCTGAATATTTCTTTCATTGGATGTTTTCAACTTTTGAATTCAATTTTGTTAATAGTTGTGGGGCTATTCAGTTCAAATTTTTTATTTCATATTAGGTGACTTGTGATAAATTGTGTTTTTCAAAGAGTTGGTCTGTTCAGTTTAAGTTGCCAAATTTTTGAGTGTAGTCGTTTTTGTAGTATTTTCTTACTTATCTTCTTGATGTCTGCAGGGTCTGTAGTGATATCTCCTGTTTCATTTCGGATATTGTTAATTTGTATCTTCTCTCTTTTTTTCTTTATCAGTATTGCTAGAGTTTGTCAATTTTATTGGTCTTTTTAATGAACCAGCTGTCTGTTTAATTGATTTTCTAGATTTTTCTGTTTTAAATTTCAGTACATATATAGCTATAAATTTTCTAACAGCCACATTGAAAAAGTAAAAAGAAGTGGGTGAATTTAATTTAATACCATATTTTATTTATTCCAACACAGAATCAATGTAAAATGTATTACTGAGATATTTTAAATCTTTGTTTTTATTCTATGTCTTTGAAATCTGATGTATAATTTAAAATTATCACATATTTTAACTTAGGTCAGCACATTTCAAGGCCACTGGCTACCATATTGAATAGCGAAGATCTACAGACCTTTTTGCTGTAACACAATGTCAAAATGTAGTGCATTTCTGTGCATCCTTTTAGAATTTGGGAGTAGCAATGGGAAAAAGAAAGGATAGATAACATTGAGATTTAAATAATAGCTGTCAATTGCACTGTCACTTAAAAGTGTTTCCTGGGGGATGGATTTATTGTGATGTCACAGCTTCATTTATTCACTTATTCACTCTTTCTTTCCTAATTATTTATTGCATAACAACATGTGCCAGGTAAATGAGACAAAGTGGGGGACAGAGGAATCAAAATATTTGATTGCTTGCACTTTCATTTTATTGGAGAAGCACAATGAACAAAATAAATTCTAGTATGTTGAATTGACTTGGTGGTCATAAGAGTGATCAAGAAAAATTGGGGAAGGTGGAGTTAGTGTTGAGACTTTTCATTTCAGTTGGTTATAAAGGGCCTTACTGAGAAGATGACTCTTGAGGAATGACTTTATAAAGCCAAGCCCTAATCTAACCCTCAGAAACCCTTATGTTTCCTTTACACTATGTATGTGTGTCCCAACTGTAACCTAAAATTCAGAATACCTAAAACAGAAGCATACTTTTCTTTTAGTTTCCCATATCTTAATGAATGTTACCTGTCAACCATCTAGTTGTTTAACCCAAATATCTGATATTAAGCCTCCCATCTACCATCATTTTCCACTGGGCTTAACAAAGTGATCTCCTGCATCCACACTTGCCCCACCTGCAATGAGAAATCAAATTCTGTTAATCAGCTCCTGACTGCCTTGTGAGTGCACACCACCATACACACACATATACTCATCACAATCATTTACAAACAAAAGATTTCCAATCCTTCTTAGGATAAAGACCAAAACTGTCCTAACACATATAACAACCCTTTACATTGTCTGTCTCCTTCCACTTCCCCACCTTCAACTAAAATTTGTTCCCTCTACCACTGTTATGTGGACATGTTATGGCTACATTACAATCAATAATTTTATTTTATTATTTTGGTGGTTAAACTTTATATTGTTGTCAATTATTTGCTATAAAAATCAATTCTATCCAAAACATTATTTTATATATGTCTTTGAACATACTTGTGATATTCCACAAAAGAGGGTCTTTCAGATTTTTTTTACTTCAATTCAGGGTAAGAAACACAATTGATACCAAGATTCAGCACAAAAATACATGCATGCACATAAATAGGTGAACTATAACTTTACAAACCAATACTTTACTTTCTTAGTCATAATACATTCTGATTTTTCTATTTTAATTTTATATTATTATAATCTATTAAATCAATTTCATAACACACTAATATGTCAAGACTCGTGGTTTGGAAAATACTCCTCTAGGAAATAGTTGGAATGGAATTGTTAGGTGAGTGGGCATGCAGAATCTTAAATATACTATGTACTGTCAACATATTCTACCAATCTACATTTCTACTAATAAGCATATGTAAGCATTCTGATTGCATCATATACATATCAAAGCAATATTCTGACACACAAGATTTATGCCAGCTTGATATTGAGATACCATCTTATTTTTGCTTTAGTTTGCAATTTTCCACCCCTGAAGTTGAGAAACTTCTCATATGTACATTGGATATTCTAACGTCCTCTTCTATTAGTTTCCTATTGATAGATTTTGCCCACCTTTTTTTGTCTTTTTTTTGCATTTGGAAGATTTTTATATATTTAACATATTCATTTTTATGAGGTAATTCTATTGAAAATGCTTGTATTTATTTGTGATTTATTTTTATTTCAAATATACATTTTATCTGTGGCTGTTCTATTCAATTGCTTTATAATGTCTTTTGATTCATGATTTAAAAAATTTTTTATATAATCAAATTATCTCTATTATTATTGTTTGTGGTTTGTTTTGTGGATTTGTTTATAATACTCCTTTGTTATCATATATATTTTTACCTAATGCCTTTAAAGAATGTTTAAAAATATTTACTTTTTAATTCATAAAGAATTTTTTGTTACATAGGATTCGAGATAGAGATCACACTACAAACATATTTTTTTCTATGAGGAATTAATTGTTTCAGCAGTCTTTACTGAAAAAAATATATACTTCTACTCTAATACACAATGCAATTCTTCCACATATTAAATTTACAGTTATAAATGGAATTTTTCTGGATGTTTTTGTTCATTATCCTATTTTTATCATAATAGCCTTTTTTCTGAATACATAATAAAGGAAAGTGCTTCCCCTATTATCATGCTATATAAATATAAAATTTTGGATCTATAGCATTAGAAAAGCAACAACTGACTGGGCACGGTAGCTCATGCTTGTGATCCCAGCGCTTTGAGAGGCCACGGCAGGAAGATCCCTTGAGCCCAGCAGTTTGAGACTAGCCGTGGCAACATAGTGAGATCTTGTCTCTACAAAAAGAAAAGTCAAAAAATTAGTCAGGCATGGTGGCATGCATCTGTAGTTCCAGCTATTCAGGAAGCTGAGGCGGGAGGATCACTTGAGGCCAGGAGGCTGAGATTGCACTGAGATGTGTTGGTGCCACTGCACTCCAGCCTGGGCCGCAGAGTGAGACCCTGTCTCAAAAAAAGAAAAAGAAAAAAAAAGGAAAGAAAGAAAAAGAAAAGCAAAGAAAGAAAGCAACAACTACTTCTTGGAACTTTAGAAATTTTTAGGGGAGGTACCTGCCATTATGATACTGGAACTTATTCAGGAGTCCAGCATGTTTCGTCATACATGTAGGTATTCTTTAAATGATTTTGAAGAAGTTTATCATCTGCTCCATATAATCTATTTATTTCTATTATTGGATTTCTTCCTAGTTGACTTATTTGATTATTATTATAAATGTTGCCTTCTGTAAATATTACATTATGCATATATTTGTTACTTTTGTGTGAGTACGCTATTGATTTCTGAATATTGCTGAACAATATAAAGGAATGTTGTTGAACTCTATTATTAATTTGAATTAACTTTTCTATATTAGATGCAGTCTCTTATGTAGAAAATCTTGTCCTTAGTAAATAATATCATATTCATTCAAATTTATAAGGCTTTTGTTATTTTCCTCCTTTTACTGCTCTGGTTAGCACCTCAAGTTCAATGTTTAGATACATAGTGAGAGTGGAAATACTTGTCTCACTTTAAGGAGATTATTCCAATAATTCACTGCAGAATGCAGTGTTTATTTGCTTTCTGAAACCAACTTCATTTAGATTTAACTTACATGTGATAAAGCAAAGGTGCCTATTTTAAGTGTCAATTAGTTTTGCCAAAATAATTAGCTGTGTAATAGCCATCCAAGCCATGGTATATAAAATGTTCATCACCCCTCAAAATTATCTAGTGCTCTTTTCCAGTCAAATCACCCACAGTAGCTGGCTTAGGCTAACACTGGTCTAATAGTGCCTGATTGTAAATCAAACAAGTGTGTATTCTTTTATGTCTGGCTTCTTTTACTCAGCTTAATATTTGAGAGGTTCGGCCATGATGTTATATGCTATCATTTGTATTGCTGCATAGTATCTCTTTCTAAGAGTATACCATAATATATGCCATGTTTCACGAATATCCATTCACCTGTTGAGGGATGTACTTCATTGGGATTTTAAAAAATATTTAATGCAGTATTTTTAAAAATTAAAATTAATGCCAAAAAAATCAATGATGAACAAATAGGAACGTTTTGATAATGACGAGACCAGTCACAGTGCTGTGTAGAGCCACAGTGAAGTTGGAGGTGAAGGGAGACATCAGTAATATGGAGTCCCTTTTTATTTAAACTTCTCATATGTTTCTCCTCATTGGAATTTTAATTTTCATTTCCTTATGGCTGGCTAAAAGCTCTTAAAATTATACATGAATATTAAATTGAATTAAATGGCTATTCTGCCTCAATAGAGATGTTTATAAAATATTATGTGAATTATAGCAAATTTTCTAAAGTTAAACTACCTTTTAATCTCTCATGTGACAATATTTGCTTATGATGTATAATTTTTACAATTGCTGGATTTAGTGTGGCAAATTTTTGTTTTTATATTTTGCATCTATGTGAAAGACAGCACTTTTTGTTTCTCAAATTGTGTGTATCTGTTTTTTCTGAAACAGACAGTTTTCTTGAAGATGTTATATGAGGCTGTGATTATCTGTTAGTTAAATGATTAGTAAAGCTTGCTCACATACGTATATACATCTTTGCATAGTATTTTTTTTTCCTATTTTTATATCTGTTTTTTAGATGTTTTAAAATGACTCATTATATTTTAGGGCTATGTTCTGTTTAGATTTCCCATACATTTTAAAATTCATCTTAGTAAGTTAAAGTTTTAGAGAAAATTGTCTATTTATTCTGCCTCTCAATTATATTTGAATAAACTAGTTCATATAGTTATAATTGTGTTTCATTTGCAACTTACCTACAACTGCCTTTTAATTTCTTATTTTTGTACGTGAGCTTTCTTTTTTCCTTTAGCAATATTGCCAGAAATTTACCTAATTTATTGATCTGTTCAAATAATCAAATTTTGGTTTTGGCAATATTCTATCTTAAATATTTATTTTTCCTTAATTTTGGTATACATTTTCTGTTTTATATTATTCCTTCTACTTTCTTGGGCATATTTTACCTTCTAAAGTTGAATGCTAATAACATTAACTTTGTCTTTCTTACTAATACATGCATTTGAGTTTGTAAATATCTAAATACCACTTTACCTGCTTCCCACAAGTTTTGATATATGATATATTTACTTTTGTCCTATTTTGATTATTTTCCAATTTTAGTAATTGCTTTTTCATTGACCAGTTATTTAGAAATAGGTTATGAGCTGCAAACAAATAGTGTTTTTGTATTCATATATTTTTAAATACTTGCTAACTTAGTTGCATTTAAGTAAAAGAATGTGCTCAGGATGATAGTCTGAAATTTGTTGAGATTGGAATTCATAGCATTACACATGATCAGATTTTACATATATTTCACGTGAGCTTGGGGAAAAAATATTTTTAAGTCATTAATTATATATTCCTCTAGATATGATTTTCAGATAAAACTTTGTTCGTGTGTTGTTCAAATATTCCATAACCATACTATTTATCTAACTGTTCTATCAATTACTGAATGAGGAAATATATAATAGTTTTCTGCATAGATTAATAAATTACCTCTTATACTTTTGTCAATTTTTGCTTCTAATACTTTAAGGCTATTTTATTAAGTGAATGCTAGTTTTGAATTATTATATATATGCATATATATATATACTAGTATATTGAATTTTTCCCTAATACTGCCTTTTGGCTTATAAACTCTATTTTTGAGACATGCTTCCTCTTATTTGGTATTCATCTGAAATATAATTTTCCAACCTTAACATTCAAACCTTTTGTGTCCTTACATTGTAAATTTGTACAATATAAATACAAACAGTAATTATAACAGATATGGATAGCTGTCACATTAATTGACAAGTTCAATCCATTTATATTTATTGAGATTGTACATATGTGTAAATTTTTTCTTATCATTTTATATTATGCTTTTTATTTCTCTGTTTCAAAGCATCTTGTTTTTCTCCTACCTGTTTTTTTTTCCTTAAATTGAGTTTTTTTAAAAATTTGCTTACCTCTAGTAATTTAAAATTATATGCAATTGCTAGTTTGGGTCATTATGATTAAAAATAATAGTTACATTTAACCACATTCTAATTTTAATCAGTATCTTTACTTTCTTCCCAAATATCGTAAGAACTTAGCATGCTTAGCTCTAATTATATCTGCCGAAGAAAACAAATTATTTTATTCTGGATTTTTGTTTCCAGATTATTTTTTCTTATTGAATTAAACATTACTATTACTATTTTATACAGTTGATATTTGTTTAGATCTACTTACATGTTTACCAATATTTACCTATAAGAAACACACTTCTATAAAGACACACATAGACTGAAACTAAAAGAATGGAAAAAAGATATTCTATGCCAATGGAAACAAAAAATGAGCAGGAGTAGCTGTATTTATATCAGACAAAAAAATCTCAAGACAAAACCTATAACAAGAGACAATAAAGGTCACTATATAATGATAAACAGGTATATTCAGCAAGGGGATATGCAACTGGCATATGTTGCATGTACATAATTTTAAATATATGTACACCCAACACTTGGGCACCCAGATGTATAAAGTGAATATTATTAGAGCTAAAGAGAGAGATAGGCTCCAATACAGTTTTAACTGGACAATTCAACACCCCGCTTTCAGCATTAGACAGATCTTCCAGACAGAAAATCAACAAAGAAATAAGAGACTGAATCTGCACTACAGACCAAATGGATCTAATATTTACAGAACATTTTTTTCAAGAACTGCAGAATGCATATTCTTTTCCTTAACACATGGATCATTCTCAAAGATAGATCATATGATAGGTGACAAAACAAGTCTTAAAAATTCCAAAAATTGAAATAATATCAAGCATTTTCTCTGACCACATGGAATAAAACTAGAAATTAATAACCAGGGGAATTTTTGGAAACTATAAAAATATATGGAAATTAAACAATATGCTCCCAAATGACCAATGGGTCAATGAAGAAATTAAGATGAAAATTGAAAAATTTCTTGAAACAAATGATAATGGAAACACATACGCCAAAACCTATGGGATACAACAAAAGCAGTGCTCAGATGGAAGTTGAAGTTTATAGCTATAAGTGCCTACATCAAAAAAGTAGAAAGACTTCAAATAAACAATGTAATTATGCGTCCTAAAGAACTGGAAAAGCAAGAGCAAACCAAACCCAAAATTAGTAGGAGAAAAGAAGTAATAAAAATCAGAGGAGAAATAAATGAAATTGAAAGAAAAACAATACAAAGGTCAATGAAACAAAAAGTTGATTTTTAGAAAAGTTAAACAAAATTGAGAAACTTTAACCAGACTAAGAAAAAGAGAAGATACAAATAAGTAAAATCAGAAATGAAAAAGGAAACATTAGATACTGCAGAAATTCAAAGAATCACTAATGGCTACTATGGGCAACTATATGCAAGTAAATTGGAAAATCCAGGAAAAAAATAGACAAATTCCTAGACACATACAGCCTACCAAGATTGAACCAGGAAAAAAATCCAAAACTTGGACATACTAATAACAAATAATGAGTTCAAAGCTATAATAAGTCTCCCAGCAAAGAAAAGCCTGGGACCTGATGGCTTCACTGCTGAATTCTATCAAACATTTAAAGAACTAATACCAGTACTTCTCAAACTATTCCAAAAAATAGATGAGGAGGGGTAACTTCCAAACTCATTTTAAAAGGCCAGTATTGCCTTGATATCAAAACCAGACAAATGCACATCAAAGAAAGAAAACTACAGACCAATATCTCTGATGAATATTGATGCAAAATTCCTGAACATAATACTAGCAAACCAAGTTCAACAATACTTTAGAAAAGTCATTCATTACGACCCAGTGTGATTTATGCCTGGGATGCAAGCATGGTTCAACATGCAATTCAATCAATGTGATATATCATATCAACAGAATGAAGGATATAAATCATATGATCCTTTCAATTGATGCTAAAGAAACATTGGATAAAATTCAACATTGCTTCATGATAAAATCTCTTTAAAAACTGTGTATAGAAGAAACATACTTCAACATAATAAAAACCATGTTTGACAAACCCATAGCTAGTATACTGAATGGGGAAATATTGAAAGCCTTTTCTCTAAGATCTTAAAAACAACAAGGATGCCCACTGTCATGACCGTTATTCAACATAGTTCTGAAGTCCTAGCTAGAGCCATCAGATAAGGAAAAGAAATAAAGGTCATTCAAATTTCAAAGGAAGAAGTCAAATTATCCTTGTTTGTAGATCATATGATCTTATATTTGAAAAAACCTAAATAACCGACACATGAAAACTGTTAGAACTGATAAACAAATACAGTAAATTTGCATGATACAAAATCAACATACAAAAATTAGTAGAATTTTTATATGCCAACAACGAACAATCTGAAAAAGGAATAAAAAGGTGATCCCATTTACAATAGCCACACATAAAATTACGTACCTAGGAATTAACTTAACCAAAGAAGTGAAAGGTCTTGATAATGAAAACTACAAAACACTGATGAAAGAAATTGAAGAGGACACCAAAAAATGGAAAAATATTTTGTGTTCATGGATTGGAAGAATCAACATTGTGACAATGTCCATACTACCCAAAGCAATCTACAGATTCAATGTGCTCGCTATCAAAATACTAACGACATTTTTCACAGAAATAGAAAAAATCAATCCTATAATTTATATGGATCAAAAAAAGACCCATAGTAGCCAAAGATATCCTAAGCAAAAAGAACAATATTGGAGAAATCACATTACCTGACTTCAAATTATACTACAGAGCTTTAGTAACCAAAACAACATGGCACTGGCATAAAAACACACACATAGATCAATGGAACAGAATAGAGAATCCAGAAACAAATCCACACACCTGCAGTGAACTTATTTTTGACAAAGGTGCCAAGAACATACACTGGTGAAAAGACAGTCTCTTCAATAATTGGTGCTGTGAAAACTGGATATCCAGATGCAGAAGAATGAAAATAGACCCCTATCTCTCACCATATACAACAATCAAATCAAAATGAATTAAAGACTTAAATCTAAGGCCTCAGAATATGAACCTACTATAAGAAAATATTGGCAGGGCACAGTGGCTTACGCCTGTAATCCCAGCACTTTGGGAGGCCGAGGTGGGTGAATCATGAGGGCGAAAGATCAAGACCATCTTGGCCAACATGGTGAAAGCCCGTCTCTACTAAAAATACAAAAATTAGCTGAGTGTGGTGGCGCTCACCTGTATTCCCAGCTACTCGGGAGGCTGAGGCAGGAGAATTGCTTGAACCCTGAAGGCGGAGGTTGCAGTGAGCCAAGATTGCGCCACTGAACTCCAGCCTCCAGGACACTGGTCTGGGCAAACATTTCTTGAGCAATACCCCCACAAGCACAGGCAACCAAAGCAAAAATGGATAAATGGGATCACATCAAGTTAAGAAGCTTCTGCACAGCAAAAGAAACTATCAATAAATTGAAGAGACAACTAACAGAATGGGAGAAAATATTGACAAACTACCCATCTGATAAGGGATTAATAACCAGAATAAATAAGGAGTTCAAACAACTCTGTAGGAAAAAGTCTAATAATCTGATTTTTTAAATGGACAAATATTTGAATAGACATTCCTGAAAAGAAGATATGCAAATGGCAAACGGGCATATGAAAAGGTCCTGAACATCACTGGATTATCAGAGAAATGCAAATCAAAACTACAATGAAACCTTCATCTCACCCCAGTTAAAATGGTTTATATCCAAAAGACAGGCAATAACAAATTCTGGTGAGGATATGGAGAAAAGGAAACCTTGTATACTGTTGGTGGAAATGTGAATTGGTACAACCAATGTGGAGAACCATGTGGAGCTACCGTATGATCCTGCAATCCCATTGATGGGTATATACTCAAAAGGAAGGAAAGCAGTGTATGGAAGAGCTGTCTGCACGCCTATGTTCGTTGTAGCACGGTTCACAGTAGATAAGCATTGGAAGCAATCTAAGTGTCCATCAACAAATGAATGAATAAAGAAAATGTGGTACATATACATAATGGAGTAGTATTCATCCATAAAAAAGAATGAGATCCCGTCATTTGCAACAACATGGATGAAACCAGAGATCATTATGTTAAGTGAAATAAGCCAAGCACAGAAAGACAAACATCACCTTGTCTCACTTATTTGTGGGATCTAAAAATTAAAACAACTGAACTAATGAACATAGAGAGTAGAAGAATGGTTACCAGAGGCTGAGAATGGTAGTTGGGGGTGGGGGAGGGAGAGGGGATGGATAATGGGTACAAAAAATGGTTAGAAAGAATGAATAAGACCTACTATTTGATAGCACAGTAGGATGACTTATAGTCAAAATAACTTATTTGTACATTTTTAAATAACTAAACGAGTATAATTGGATTGCTTGTAACACAAAGGATAAGTACTTAAGGGGATGGATAACCCATTCAAAAAATAAAATAAAGTAAAATAAAATAAAGCTAATATGCATGTCAAAAAATTTAAAAAGCAAAAAACAAAAAACTACCCAGTGCAAGCCTTTTGCTTATACATATCCAAAAATGCCACCATGAAACTGCATTTTTTGTATAAGTTTACCACTCAGGTTGCATGTTTTTTATTTTGTTTTCTTGTTTGCTTTTGTTTCTAATTTGTTTTGTTTTGCTTTTGCTTTTGCTCTGCAGAATTTATTTACTTTCTTTGGAATCTTGTTTTGCATTTAAACATGTTTATAGTAATTCATCCAGCATTTCTAAGTGTTCTGCACACAATTGCCTTTTTCTGGATATATCTATTGTATTACCAGTTATTGAAGTACAAACTCTGCTTGTTCACCCAACAGTACATGTTATTTATCTTTTCTATTTTGGTTCACAAGAAATGTGCTTCCGTTTTTTTTGTGTGTGACTATAATACTGTAATATGAACATTGACAATTTTACTCATTTCTCCAGTGATGGGCATCCAAATTATTTTATTATTTATTACTACAATATGTGACAAAAATCAACACCCATATATATGCCTTCCTGTGGAAAAGTGGAAAGGTTTTTCTAGTGGAGAGAGAGGAATATTGGAATCATACAGTGTGCTCATTTTAATTGTAATGAACTTTTATGTTGCCTTCCAAAGTGGCTTTGCCCAATTGTATTGAGGGCAGGATCAGTTTCCTGAAGCCTCTTCAATACTCTCAAAGATAAATTGTGTGGTTTCTTAAATGGGTAAAATATTATACTACATTTTTCTTTTAAATTTGTCTGATTACTATTAGACCGAATGCTTACACATACTGATTAGCCATTTATATTATCTTTTCTTTTGAATTACCTATTTTCATCATATGTCCATTGGGCTGTGTTTTCTTGATGATTTGAAATCACATGAGTCTTATGTTTGTAATATGTTGCAAGTATTCATTCCCAGTCATGTACTTAATTTGCATCAGTTCACTGTGTCTGAGAACAAGCAGGAGAGTAAAGATTACTTTGGGCTGAGTTCACAATGGTTTCAGATTTCTTTGCTCTATTGAACTGATTCTTCAGAGCAAAACAAAACAAAATATTGAACAGAATTTCATGGGTAGTGATGAGCATTTCTCTGCAATTTCTGAAAAGCTGTTAGGGCTTCCAGCAGTTCTTTAAGCATTTCTGATGGTGTTCATACATAATAATAAGGCAGTCTGTTCAGAGAAAAAGATGAGGAAGAGTTTTCTTATTTGTTGTTTGTCTTTGTTTTTGTTCACTGTCCCTTTATGACAATATCACACTCTTTAAGTCACTCCACTACCAGGGTCTGGGGAAATGTATAAAATGACACATTAACCTTATAACTACAGTCTATTTGTGCACTCTTGACAGTCCATGAGATATACTTTTTTTCTCTTTCTTTTCTTTAGTAAAAGATTTAATAGTGAAAAGCCTCCCTGGAGCTTTAAATCTTTTCCACGAATGAAAAAAAAAAAGTAAAACACTACAGACTTCTATTTCTATCTATGAGAACTGTAGACTATTTTAACTGTAGACTATCTGAACTGTAGACTATCTGAAGCTGCAATCCTAAAGGCATGCAGAAAGTCTTGTCATAGATATATACTGGTTACTCATTTAATATCACAAAAATTAGGACCATAATAAATTGTCTTAGTCCTTTTCAAATAAAACTGTAAATAATACTAACGCTTAGGAAATGAAGAATTATTTAGATAATGAAAAACTTAAAAACAAATTGCTCTAAGAGAATAGTAGCTTATTATAGCTGTGCCATTCCCACCATGCCATTTCAGAATTTAGTACAGGCACACCTCAGAGATATTGCACGTTTGGTGCTAGACCATTGCAATAAAGTGAATATTGCAATAAAGTGAGTCACAGATTTTTTGGTTTCCCAGTGCATATAAAAGTTATGTTTACACTCTACTTGCTGCAGTCTGGTAAGCCAATGGCATTAGGTCTTAGAAAAAACAATGTACACACCTTGTCTAAAAAATACTTTATACCTATCCCAAATAGCCATGGTCAAGAGCATTGGCATAGATTATGTGGAAATTTAATAATAATGATGCTGATGCTAATGATAATAATTATGAAGCAATCCCTTTTTCTTAAAAGCAATGAAAAAATGCAGAGTAGATGTATCAATTATTTATCACTTCGGTAATGCTGCATAACAAACCACATGAAAAATTAGTTGTTTACAATGGCCAACGTATATTATTTCTCATAGCTTTATGGGTTAGCAGACTTGCTCTGCTAATCTGAGCCAGGACTGACTGAGACTGGCTGGGTTCTCTCATGCATCTGCAGGTAGTTGGTTTGGTAGGTTGGGGGCATGCTGTTTTAAGATGGCCTTTGCTGGGCAATTGAGCGCTCTTCCACATGTCTCTCATAGTACTCTAGGAGGCTAGTTGAGCACATTCTTGTGATAGTGGCAGGGGTCCAGAAGAGAAAGTAGAAATGCACAAGTCAAATTCAAGCCTCTGCTATCATCGTATGTGCTAACATTAATTGCCAAAGTAAGCCCATGGACCAGCCAGGAGTCAGCATGAGAAGGAAGTATAGAGCCACAGGGCAAAGGACTTTGGTTCATGAAAACCATTAAGGTGGGCCCTTAATACAAACACTGTAACTCAGTAGAAATTATATAGTATATATAGCTTTTAAATTTTATTTTATACATAGAATTTTAAAATTAAAAGTTTTAATTCATGTTATGCCTCTTTAAGTGAGGCTTTGATCAGATAATTGCTGAAATATATTTGATAATATTGTATGTGAAATGACTTACTTAAAGGGATTATCAGAATGGAGCCATTTTGGTTTATTTGCAGAATATTAGGGTTGGCTTTATAAATAGATTCTTGCAAAAAATATCAAGGCCTATTATTATTGGTTTAAAAATGAAAATACCAGCCAGGGATGGTGGCTCACGCCTGTAATCTCAGCACTTTGGGAGGCCGAGGAGGGCAGATCACCTGAGGTCAGGAGTTTGAAACCAGCCTGGCCAACATGGCGAAACGCTGTCTCTACTGAAACTGTAAAAATTCGCTGGGCATGGTAATGGGTGACTGTAGTCCCAGCTACTTGAGAGGCTGAGGCAGGAGAATCACTTGAACCCGGGAGGCGGAGGTTGCAGTGAGCCGAGATCGCGCCACTGCACTCCAGCCTGGGTGACAGAGTGAGACTCCATCTCAAAATAAAATAAAATAAAATGAAAATACCTACTTGGTATGAGATTCTGTACGAAAGGTTTGTGGCAAAAAACATGTTACACAAAAGTATTTAGAACACTTTCAACTACTGTAACTTGTAGAAAGACTAGTCTAAATATCAGTTTCTATTACAGTAAATTTCTTTGTTGCTCATAAGAAATGTAGGCAATTTTTATTCTGTAACAGTCTTAAAAATCCTAAGTTGAGTCAAATCATATAAAAGTGTAACAATAACAGGGAGTAATCTTTCTTAACATCCTTGGCCAAATTTAATCCTTGCAAGGAAAATATGACTGTGTGAATTAAGGAAATGAAAAAGAAAATATGAGTGGGTAAAAACTAAATGGTGCAAAACTAAATGAAAATTATTTTCAATGACAACCAGCAAAATTATTGATTTGGATTTCAAAATTGAACTAAGCAATAGAGTTGGAAAGAAATAACATCGCAGTGAGTAATGTGAATAACAATGATCTTTTGCAGTATATGTCATACTTTGTAATAGGTGTTAGGTTTCGGTTTTATTGGTTTTTGGTTTTTTGAAACAAATAGAAAACAGTCTTTTTACACAAGACTTAACATAGAGGACAAATAATGTGACAATTTATAGCTGAATTGAGAAAATTAATGCCAATTAGAATAGAGATTTTAACAAAAATAGGAGAGGTAGGATAAAAATGATGTATATGGTAAAGTATTTTAAGAACTATTTTTCCATTCAGCTACCATTGATTTTCTTCACCGAATTTGAAAAAACTACTTTAAATCTCATATGGAACCAAAAAAGAGCCTGCATAGCCAAGATAATCCTAAATAAAAAGAACAAAGTTGGAGGCATCATGCTACCGGACTTCAAACTATGCTACAAGGCTGCAGTCACCAACACAGCATGTTACTGGTACCAAAGCAGATATATAAACCAATGGAATAGAACAGAGGCCGCAGAAATAACACCACATCTACAACCATCTGATCTTTGACAAACCTGACAAAAACAAGCAATGGGGAAAGGATTCCCTATTTAATAAATGGTGTTGGGAAAACTGGCTAGCCACAATGGAGAAAACGGAAACTGGACCCCTTTCTTACACTTTATACAAAAATTAACTCAAGATGGATTAAAGACTTAACTGTAAGACCTAAAACCATAAAAACCCTAGAAGAAAACCTAGGCAATACCATTCAGGACATAGGCATGGCAAAGCCTTCATGACGAAAACACCAAAAGCAATGGCAAAAAAAAGCCAAAATTGACGAATGGGAATGGGATCTAATTAAACTAAAGAGCTTCTGCACAGAAAACAAAAACAAACAAACAAAAAAAACTGTCATCAGAGTTAACAGGCGACCTACAGAATGGGAGAAAATTGTTGCAATCTGTCCGACAAAGGGCTAATATCCAAAATCTAAAGAATTTAAACAAATTTACAAGAAAAAAACAAACACATCCAAAAGTGGGCTAAGGATACGAATAGACACTTCTCAAAAGAAGACATTTAAGTGGCCAACAAACATATGAAAAAAAAGTGCATCATCACTGGTCATTAGAGAAATGCAAATGAAAACCACAATGAGATACCATCTCATGCCGCTTATAATGGTGATCATTAAAAAGTCAGGGAACAACAGATGGTGGAGAAATAGGAACGCTTTTACACTGTTGGTGGGAGTGTAAATTAGTTCATCCATTGTGGAAGACAGTGTGGCAATTCCTTAAGGATTTAGAACCAGAAATACTATCTGACCTAGCAATCCCATTACTGGGTATATAACTCAAAGGATTATAAATCATTCTACTATTAAGACACATGCACACCTATGTTTATTGCAGCACTGTTCACAATAGTAAAGACCTGGAACCAACCCAAATGCCCACCAATGATAGACTGGATAAAGCAAATGTGGCACATATACACCATGGAATACTATGCAGCCATAAAAAAGGATGAGTTCATGTCCTTTGCCAGGGACATGGATGAAGCTGGAAACCATCATTCTCAGCAAACTATCACAGGAACAGAAAACAAAACACCATATGTTCCCACACATAAGTGGGAGTTGAACAATGAGAGCACATGGATGGAGGGAGGGGAACATCATACACCAGGGCCTGTTGAGGGGGTGAGGGGCTAGGGGAGGGGTAGTATGAGGAGAAATACCTGGTATAGATGATGGGTTGATGGGTGCAGCAAACCACCACAGCACGTGTATACCCATGTAACAAACCTGCATGTTCTGCACATGTACCCCAGAACTTAAAGTATAATAAAAATAAAAGAACCATCTTTCAGAAGTTTTATCATCAAGCCAGGAATGATAATCTTAATTGGTCACATTGAAAACTACGATTCTCTTTTGGAATGATGTCTTTTGAGACTAGAATTATCAATGTTTCTAGTTTGACCTGAAAATTGTCTTACATGCCTTTTTAAAATATAATATTATAGACAATAATCATATCGTTATCAATTGCTATTATATTTTTAACGTAGCAAGATAAATTTAGAATTTTAAAATTCAGTATCTTGTTCTGTATCTATTTTACACAAATGATTTTGTTAAAAAAAAAAAAAAACCGTTTCTGGAATATAGGAGCCTGGCTCCATGATGCTAAGATCAAAATCAACACAGGCTGAGGAAAAGGTCTGTCTAAGAATCATATTTTCTTAAATGTATGTAAAGCTGATTAAATGAGAATTATGAGAAAAAATCAGTGTTAAACTCAAGATATTACATCAAATTTGTAAATGTTGGAGGCCAGACTGTATTAACAATAAGGAGAGTCTCTCAAACTTATAATGGAGGCATTGGTAATGCTCATACTGAGAAAAATACATTTTATAAGAATTGAATATGAACTTTTGCTTCAGGGATTATTTTATGAATTGTTTAGTTAATTTTTTTTTTTTTTTTTTTTTGAGACGGAGTCTCGCTCTCTCACCCAGGCTGGAGTGCAGTGGCGCGCTCTCAGCTCACTGAAAGCTCCGCCTCCCGGGTTCACGCCATTCTCCTGCCTCAGCCTCTCCGAGTAGCTGGGACTACAGGCGCCTGCCACTACGCCCGGCTAATTTTTTTGTATTTTTTTTTTAGTAGAGACGGGGTTTCACCGTGGTCTCGATCTCCTGACCTCGTGATCCGCCCGCCTCGGCCTCCCAAAGTGCTGGGATTACAAGCGTGAGCCACCGCGCCCGGCCTTGTTTAGTTAATTACATAATTAACTTACTAAGATGCATTTGAGACAGACTTCTTGATATTGTGTGCATTTGAGTGCATAGAACACCTAGCCATGCTATAATGAAATACTCATCAACGATGGTACAGTTATTTGTGGATAGGGTCAGCACTACTTTTATCAAACACAGAGTGCATGATATGCCTTTATGATTCAATTTCAAGAATACTGTTTTTCCACTAACAAAATATCTCCTACCCTAACTATAAAATGCCTAAATTTAGAATTCGTACGTGCTCCTTTTATTGAGGATGTAGTTAACTCATTATAATTTAAAAGCTCTTGGAAAAGGCCATACATTGCATTAGTATTTCTTGGCTTATATTTAAATTAGGTTATTAGATTTTCCAGAAGCAGATATCAAAGTGTGTTCAGTAACAACAAAAATTAGGTGCTGTAAAGAAAGGAAAGAGGCAGCATTGCGAGGCTGAAGGCACTGGAAAACAAACTTTCTTCTCAGAAGTGTCTTTTCTCAAAGTTTCTATCATATTTGGACAGTAGGAGTATTGGTTCTCTGGTTCTACAGCTTAAGTATAATTGCAGTTGCTATAATTTATAAACAGTGGTCTTGGGTTCAATAATTTTTCTAAGCCTGTATCCTTTTGATAAAATATGGACATTATTGACTCTCGGAGTAATGCAAGGATTACGTAAAAGTTTCTGTGTAAAGCATATGATGTACACGAAGTCCTTGATAACACCAGTTCCTTTTCTCTGATATAAGATATGTAGATATTATTATGCAAACACAAAGTCTTCAATTTCTTGAAGATCACATCAGAGGTTAGATGTCTAACTCAGATTGGGTTCAGTGATGGGTTAAAAGCTGGCATTGAATCTACGAGGATTGATCTGAAGATCATTTTTTAGGCACCCTTCAGGGAGAAACTAAAAATTAAACCCAAGTCAGAGAGTAAAGTCACATATCAGTTGGCAGTGGCCTCAAAGAAGCAGAACCCAGAAAGATCACAGAATACTGTGGCAGAGTAAGAGTTTTTCTAACAGAAGGCAGGAGTCAGTGAAAGAGATATCGTGTGTCCTTCAGCAGCACTGTGAATTTCTGGAATTCTCTTTAGGGTACTCACAGACTCAGCTCTGGGTTGGTAGAGCAATATTAAGAACACCAAGCTAGCTGAGTTAGGTTCAATTAAATTAAAATATAATGTGAACTGGATTTGTTCTGCCAGGATCACTGTCATTGAAGTCCAGTAGAAATAAAATGGAAAGTACTCATATCATCTTACTTACAAGTTGTGCATCTTCAATTTTTCAAAAAAAAAAAAAAAGCAAAAATGTAAGGGGATCTAACACACTTCCACAGTTCATTGATGAGAATTTCACATCTGGGAAAACATTATTGAGAGAGTCAGCTGGAGAGATGTTTGGCACTGTCTTTCACAGTGAAGGTGAGAGGTAGAAAGCAGTGCATTTTGAGACTATCCCTCTTTGGTTAAGGATTGATTTCTGGGAAAGTTAAACAAATTAACAAGCAAAAACAACCTGACGAAGACTTATTATATTCCCCAAAGTTCAATATGTGCTGAGAAATATTGCCTGAATATAGCATCACTGCTCTACCTAGAAGTCCTCTGTTCATGAGGTTAAAATTCACGGCTAATGTGATAAAACTAGTTTATGTATTTATTTTCAGTCTAATTGCTTCTGTACTTTTATTGGAAAACAGAGGAAGTTCTGAGTATGGATGAGAAGATATGATAAGCTTTGTGAAAATGCTTACAAAGATTCTAATTTTGAAGGCACTGGGCAGCCTAGTGAGATTGATTTATTTGCTTGTTCAACAAATATTTACAGAAAACCTACCACGTGCATGCCCCATGCCAGTCACTGGAGATATTGTAGGAAACCTCACTAAGACATTCTTAATTTCTCCTCCCTGTGTTCACTTTATCTACTGAAAAACAATGAAACCATCTGACTGCCGGCGTCAAATATCTCTGGTTCATATGAGATGAAGTAAGTTTTAAGTGTCTTGTAAAACGTAAATTATGTTGATAAAATACAGGCTTAATAATAATTTAGAAAGATTTGTTCAAAGCATTTCAATAACCAAGTCAGAAAAATTAATATCTACCAACTACAGCAAGGGTGAAACAGACTTCTAAGTCATTATCCAATTATCCTGTAATTATACAGTTGTAAATCCACCATCGTACATCATTTTCAAGGACACTTTATAAAAGAAAACTTCCTGACTGTAATCAAAGCTTTGGACAAAATAGTATTTTTGTAAACCGTCTATGTTAGTTGTGAGATAATAAATTACATTTTGTATCCCCACATAGTAAAGATGCACAAGAATACCTATAAACTGTCATGCTGCAACAAATATGCTAAATAAATGATTAACACTCTTGACACATACATATCTCTTGGAAATCAACATTTAATAACACTAGGTTTTATATTAGACAGTTTTTATTTTGTCTACCTCATATATCTTTTTCTGGGAAACTAACCCCATTTCTACTTCCATGATCCTGGCATCCAAACCATGATCAAAAAGGTGGCCTCATATAAGGCAATTGGATTGTCTTCTGAGACTTGAAAGTAGTGGAAGGCATTTGGGGTTATGACATATAATGTTTCTAGTCTCCAGTTCTGAGATTCTCAGAGCTACCCTGGTTCCCATCTACCCTGAGCCCTGATTATTATTCCACTCTGCCTGAATCTGTGAATTACTTTCTATTACATTAATACCTTTGACATTGTCTGTGTAAGTTACCCAGAATTGCTTTATGTTGTGGGCAAAAAAGAACACCTCACTCAAAGTCAACAAAATACATTTCAAAATTTCACGTTTCATAAAACAGGTAAATAAATTATGTTTAAGAACAAAATAGTCAACCTCTTTAGGAATCAAAGATATGCAAATAAAATCAGTAAGTCAGATCAGAAACCTGCAATCCTCTCCAAATTCACTCAGCGTGAAAGCCTAGGTCCTACCAGTGGCCTACAAGACCCTTCATAATCTGCCATGCATTTATACTCTGACATCTACAAGTTTCCTTCACTTTCCTCTATCTCACCCACTTGAGCGTTCTTATTGTTTCTCACACACACTAAGCACATTCTAGTCTCAGGATCTTCCCTCCAGCCTTGGCCAGTCCCCTCATGCATTCTTTGCTTAAAGCTTCCCTACTCGAATACTTCAAACTGTCATCCCCTCTAGGTCTTTATTCCCAGTACCCTATTCTAATGTTGCTTTTATATCTAGCACTTACTGCATTTAACATAATATATAGTGTACTCAGTAATTTATAAGTAATGTATTGAATGAGGTGTGTGTTATTTTAACTCATTCAGTTAGCAATTTTTTTTAATGATGTAGATGAGGTGAAATAGAAAAGGGAATGTAGCATAATGTAGAAGCATCCAGAATCCAGGACCAGATTCCAGAACCCAAGACCAGATTCCCTTCTTTCAAACCTTAGCTCCACCACCTATACTCTGTCCAGCCTTGAACAGTTCACATATTTGTGCCACAGTTTCTGCATGTCTGAAATGCAAAGGATGACAAAATCAACATTATATTGTTCTTGTGATGATCATATATAAAGCACTTAAATATTATCTAGCCTATAGGAAACAATAATTGTTACTTATAATAGCATATAACTTAGGCAAATGATGATTTATTTCTGGAAACCCAGTAATGGTCATAGCTCAGTAAATTTGGGAGTTAAACTTAAAAATATACGAATAAATATGAGCAAAGCATAATGAAATATTGGAAAAATCTAGATATTTAACAATATAGAATAGCTATATAAATGATAAAATATTTTAGGCATTAAATTCCATCTACAGAGATGTGATAATAGCTGCATAAGCTTCTGCTATGATAGTATGTGAAGAAAGTAGGATATATTTTATATTTCTGTTTATCTAAAGTATATGCAACGTGAATGAAAAACATCTTTTAAAGTAGCAAAATATGAACAATTGTCTTTCTGTTATACATTTGTAGGGAATTTTAAATACCACTTTTTTACAGTTTTCTTTTGTTGTACTAGTTTTAAATCATAATAACATTTTTTAAGTAATTCATCTGACTATGCAGGAAACAAATCCATTTCCCATATGTAGTCTCAATCACATGAATGCATGGTTTAATTCAAAAGTTCCAAGAGAAAGAATAAAATATAATATTTTATGGGACTAACATACATAAGCTTCTAGCAATGTTTTCTTTTTTAAAAATGTGGTGTTGCCTGGGTGTGGTGGCTCACGCCTGTAATCCCAGCACTTTGGGAGGCCAAGGCGGGTGGATCACTTGAGGTCAGGAGTTCGAGACCAGCCTGGCTAACATGATGAAACCCTATCTCTACTAAAAATACAAAAAACTAGCCGGGCATGGTGGCGCACATCTGTAATCCCAGCTACTCAGGAGGCTGAGGCAGGAGAATCACGTGAACCCGGGAGGCAGAGGTTGCAGTGAGCCAGGATCGTGCCACTGCACTCCAGCCTGGGAAACAGAGCGAGATTCTGTGTCAAAAAAATAAAAAATAAAGGGGGGGGGGGTGCTGTACTAGGAATTCTCATCGTGTTGTGTTGCATTCCACAGATTGAAAAAGTAAACCAAAGTCCACTTATATATTTTGAATAATGCTATTTTCTGATTGAAATATTTTCAGTACCAGAAATATAATTAGGAGTTAGGACCAATATTATTAAAGGTCCATTTAAACCTCAACTTCATAAACTTATTTGTTAATAAATAGTTGAATCTTCAATGTAAGTTATTGTGAACCTTTTAAACATTTCCGAAACTTAAAGACAGCTATTTGTCAACTTCATCTTTGATACATAAAGAGCTTAGAAGTCATTACTCCCATCCCTACAACAAGTAGAACCTGAAAGTCAATTGTTTTTATTGATCCCATAAGAAAACTGAGGTCCCAGGTCAAATCACTACCCTAAATCTAAAGAGGCAGTTATTTCCAGGGATATATAGCAACCAAAGGCCACTTGCCTGCAGCAAAAGCCAAAAGAGCTATAAACCGGGAGGCAATCTTAAATGTGTGAATTGCTCAGGCTGAGTGACAGCCAGCATGAGACAAAGAAACTCTGCACAGTGTAGTTTTAGTTGGCTTCATACACTTTCATTGGCTTTCTCATCAGGACCATCCCAGGTTCTCATGATGAGAATCCCACAATGATCTCGGTGTGGCCCTGACAGGAGGAGGGGAACAAGAACAGCTATTTTGAAACATTTTCAGAGTCTTCTCCTTGGCAAAGACCTAATCTCCAGGGGAAAGGACCTTGCCAAAGTGCAATTCTGAAATCTTATCTGAGCTGGAGGAAGGGCAGTTCTCCCCATCCTTGCCTCTTCTGGTCTTTCTTTCTTACCTAAGGAAGTTCGAGAAACATCTATAGTGGGAGTTAGGCATTCAAGGAAATCCACTGGAAATGTGCCAGCCAGGGAAGGGAGTAGTGGGCAGGGCCCAAAACAGCTCTACTACTAGAGGAGAGATTGAAACACATATGAAGTCTATAGCCCTACACTTAGGCCCACTAAGTGACTGCGATTTAATTGAACTGCAAAGAACACTCCCCACCTCCCACTCCTTATCACCCTACCAGTAGGGATCCAGAAAAATGCATAGTGGATTAAGGTGTAAGAGCAGCCACACAGACTGTCTCTGAGAATAAATGTTTAGGGAAGAACCAGAGCAAAGACAGATTAAAACAGAAACACTGGACAAAATTGTATCCTCTGGTATCCAAAGCTGCAACAATCACTAAACACAGAAAAACTGTTGGCCAAATTAGCATAAATCCTCCTGCTAAAGGACTATTTACCTCAGTCTATTTTATTTAATAAGTCTGGATTTCAATAAAAAATAAGGCATGCCAAAAAAGCAAGAAGGAAAACAATGTGAAGGGATAAAGCAATCATCAGAGTCACATTCTCATAAAATACAAACATTGGAACTATTAGGCAATTTAAAATAACTATGATTAATATGGGCTCTGATGGGAAAAACAGATAACATGCAAAAGCATATGCATAATATAAGCAGAGATGGAGACTCCAACAATAACAGGAAATGTTAGAAATCAAAAACACAGCACCTGAAATGAAAATTGTCTTCAATGGACTAATTAATAGACTACGTAGAATAGAAAAGATTCAGTGAGCTCAAAGGTAAGTCAATAGAAACTTCCCTAAGTGAAATGCAAAGAAAAATTGTAAGAAAGAATCAGAACAGTACATTCAAGAACTGGGGAAAACTATCAAAAATTGCAAAATACATATAATTGAAATACCAGAATGAGAGGAAAGATGAAACAGAGCAGAAGAAATATTTTCAACATTATCGACAGATATGAGACAAGAGACCCAAGGAGATGAGAGAAAAACAAACAACGTAAATAACAAAAACCAAAACAAAAAATCACATATATGTATACCATATTCAAACTGCAGAAAACCAGGGCAAAGAGAAAATCCTGAGAGAAGCCAGAGGGAAAATGTCTTACTCCCAAAGGAACAGTGGTAGGAATTGCAGCATACTTCCCATTAGAAACCATGAAGGAAAAAAAAAAGAGAGAGAAAGAGTGGACTGAAATATTTAAAATGTTGAAAGAAAAAATATTACGTTGCTGCATAAATAATTGTGGGTTTTATCATTACTTTCAATGGAAAAAAAATGCAGTAACTTTTGCACCAAACTAATATCTTATCAACCTAGAATTCAGTATCCAATGTAATAATTCTTAAAAAGTTGAAACGAAATATTTCCTCAGACAAACAAAACCGAGGCAATTTATTGCCAGCAGACCTGTAATGTGAGAAATGTGAAAAGGAGTTATCAGGCATAAGGAAGATTATATAAATGAGAAACTCATATCTATATAAAAAAAGGAAAAGTATTCAGCAACGAATAAATATAAAAATACTTTCTTTTTAAACTCTTAATGTCTCTAAATGATAAGAATTTGCTTAAAGTCATAACAGCAACATATTTAACTTATAGCATTGGAAAGCTGGAAAGCTGCCTTGGAAAGTCCCTGGCTTCGAAGTCACCTCTACATAATTTGACCGTACAATTCTAGCACACTCCATGAGATTCCTTCTTTTTCTCTACTTTGAAATCTATATTTTGTCTAATTTGTCAATTTTTTCTAGTTTGTAGAAAGGAGAGGGAAGTATTCCAAGTATTCAACTATTATCCCTCTTGGGCTATATTTTTAAACTGGCTTTTGTTTCTAAACAGGAAAGGAACACATTTTTCTGTAGTCTTAAAATGTATTACTTCAAATAAAATGATATTTTACAATAATGACAATAAAAATTAGCATTGCTGTTCCAATTTTTCCTCTTTCTAATTTTATAGCTCAATGCAATTTTCTCTAAAAAAAGATGAAGTCTTGATTTGAGACCTCATATGACCAAATATCAACATTTCATCATTGAACTTGATGCTTACTTCAATAATATTTGATTTTAAACTGTTCAACATAAGCATGTTTTGAATTAGGCTTAAGTTAGATAAGTTTTAAAATTTTTGTGCAAAAAGCGTCTATCCCTCATAGCCATATATTTAAATTATGTGCCACAAAAATAAAGATTTTTCTAAAGAAAAAATTTCATTGAGAGCAAAACTGGAATATGAAATTAATCTTACAGTAAGTTTCTTAACAGGTATCAAGCCTTATAATGATAGTATAGTTTTAATTCCATTTTTCTTATCTATCGGAATATAGCTTACATATTCTGACCAAAAAAAAAAAAAAATCACCTAATTTCTCTAAACTTTAGCTCTTTCCCCCCTATGCTTTCATGTTTATTGGTCAGGGTAATTGATTTTAACTAATATAATAATTAACTCCAGAATTTCGGTAGCTTAGTACAATAATGCTTAATTTTTCACTCATATTACAATTCATTTGTTGTTGTTTTTTGTTTTTTGTTTTTTTTTTAGACGGAGTCTCACTCTGTCACCAGGCTGGAGTGCAGTGGCGCAATCTTGGCTCACTGCAACCTCCGCCTCCTGGGTTCAAGCGATTCTCCTGCCTCAGCCTCCTGAGTAGCTGGGACTACAGGTGCGCACCACCGCGCCCAGCTAATTTTTGTATTTTTAGTAGAGACGGGATTTCACCATGTTGGCCAGGATGGTCTCGATCTTTTGACCTCATGGTCCACCCACTAAGGCCTCCCAAAGTGCTAGGATTACAGGTGTGAGCCACTGCACCTGGCCAATTCATTTGTTTTTTAACCATCTCTCCATGCGGCAATTTGGAGCTCCTAGGACCTGTCATCCTGCTGGGCCACCACATTCCTTGGGCCTCCTTGGGTTTCTCCACTGCTCCGTGTTCAGTAGGACTAAGGAGTGAAAAGAGAGAGAGAGCAAGGATGATTATTTGGGGTATGTTAGAGTCTCACATCTAAAGGTAGCATTTGTCCTTTGAACTCACATTCTACTGGTCAAACCTCTGCCATGTGGCTCCAAACTCAACTGCAAGAAAAAATGGGAAAATTAGTTCCTTTGTACCTAGGAAGAGGAAATAGAATGAGGTGGCTTTAAACTAGGGTCTGCCAAACTTCGGTTAAAAGCAAATACTTGGGAGCCATATGGACTGAGTTAAAATCTTTGTCTTGCCACTTTCTTGTTGAAACAAATTACATAACTTCTATGGATAATTATAGAATTTACAAGGCTGTGAAAAAATTGAGTTGACTTATATAAAGTTTTTAACAAAGGGCTTTGCACTTCCTTGTTAGGTACTCTTATGGGCTGAATCGTGTGCCTCAAAAGTTCACATGCTGAATTTCTAACCCCAGTGCCTCAGATTGTGACTGTGTTTGGAGATACAGTCGTTAGAGAAGTAATTCAATTAAAATGAGGCCATTAGAATGAACCCTAATTCAATATTAGGCAATCTTAGAAGAGGGAATTTGAACACAGGCACACACAGAGGAAAGAGGATGTGAAGACACAGAAAGAAGACAACCATCTACAAGCCAAGGAGAGAGGCCTGGAACAGATGATCTCACAGCCCTTAGAGGGAACCAACCCTGCCAATACCTTGATCTCAGACTTTCAGCCTCCAGGGCTATGAGAAAATAAACTCCTGTTGCTTAAGTCACCCAGTCTGTGGTACTTTGTTACGGCATCCCTGGCAAACTAGTATGGGCGCTTCAATGTGTTAGCTATAATTAGCCATTTCTTCTGGCAAACAGGCCATTCAATCTCTCTATATAAATTTTACCTTTATGTTTAAGGTAACTGGAAAATGCTACTCTTTTCTAGAGGATGGATCTTATGTTACACTTTTATGAGACTAAAGCCTTTCTCTCTCAGTAAAATCCCAAATATCCAAAGCACATAATACAATGCAATTCATGTTGTGGACAATCAATAATTCTCTCCCACTTGTTTCTACAGTTACTGCAACACCCACGTTTTATTCCCATTCCTCCAGTTTGAGTTATGTGCACTTCTCTGAATCAATCATGATGTGTTAGAAGCCAGAAAAGACTTTAATCCTCAGTTTAGGAGCTCAGTCAGCATTTTATAACCATAGCTAAGGCTACAGTGTCAGTTCAGAAATTATCTCTCTGTTTTCTGTGAATCCTTATAAATATCATGTATTTTATATTGCAGTAATCTACCTTTGAGGGATTATATATGGTTTGCTTTCTGAAATATTTCAGAGAAGGCAATTAAGGGCTTTTAAGTGATAACAATAACAACGTTAATGATCATAGTATTTTAGAGTTTAAAGTAATCTTCAGAGTCATCTTTCATGCACTGGACTGATGTGATAAGGAAGCTACAGAAACGGTAAATAAACACCTTGCCTGCTCCCCACAGATGAGCAAGAGGATTAATCAGTTCAGGTCCCCTGACTCTAGGCTCTTGTTCTTCCCACTCATCACAACATCAATAACGAAAATGAAATGCACTTTCTGTTGAGAAAGACAATTAGTAGTATGAAAAATTGAAATTGTTACTTTTCTCTCTATCAAAAGAAATCAGATTTTTTGTTTCACTCGGCCTCGTGCATGACTCAACATTATTTTTCCATGACTGCAAATGATCACTCTCTGAACACTCTGACAAACTGAAGCGGCAGAGCAGGGAAGGGATGTCAGTGATTTTTAAGCTCATCATTTTCAATGCTGAGACAGTTAACAGACCCCAAAGATGGTGACGATGGTAGAAAAAGAAATATATTCTTATTATAGAGTATTTCTTAACACTTACTTTGTAAAAATGGTTTTAAATATCCCTACCTTTAGAGTCACGTCAAATTAAGACTGACAGTCCGGCCTGAACAGTGAGTCCTTATTTCCATGAACTACTCCTGTCACTAAGCACATTAGTAAACTAACAAAATGCAAAATGATAGTGCTCATTCCTTCTGAAAGGAAAGAGACGTGTTGTGTCACAATGTGACAGTATGTTACATTTTGTTTCCTCTCCTATAACAAATCACTTGAAATTTAAAGAGAACTATTCAAAATATTATGCTACTTTTAATAAGAAATTCATATATATATATATAATATATATATATGATTTACCCTTTCCCACCTGAAGTACTGGAAAGCTGTGGAAATGAGACAAAGTCCAATGTTATTTTCCTCTGTCTTAAGGCCTGATGGTTCCATAGCCAGCTACTGAAGAGACGGAAGGGTGTTAGATGCTTTTGAAATCACCTAATTCTTGGAGATATTATCAATAGAATAAATGAGACCTGAAATATCAGAATGGCAGTTACATTTTATTCAAAGTTTTTCTATTTCTCTTGAAGCCAGAAACTAGCAAAATTCATATATATATGAATCATATATATGAATGAAGGATCCGTATTGCATTAACCTCTTTCCAGGGAATTGTTCAGCTGAATGAAATCCCGGATGAAAGTGGCTGTCACAGGAAAAGGGTGTATCCGTCCCATGGGTTATCCTGGTTTGGGGAAGTGCTTCTTCTAGTGTCTCCTTGGCAAAAAATAGGCCTTTCTGGCATCAAGAGAAATAGAAAAACTTTGAATAAAATGTAACTGCCATTCTGATATTTCAGGTCTCATTTATTCTATTGATAATATCTCCATGAATTAGGTGATTTCAAAAGCATCTAACTCCCTTTCGTCTCTTCAGTAGCTGGCTATGGAATCATCAGGCCTTAAGATTGAGGAAAATAACATTGGACTTTGTCTCATTTCCACAACTTTCCAGTACTTCGGGTGGGAAAGGGGTAAATTTTGTTGTTCAACCAGGAAGATTTTATATTTAAAAATGTTTTCCTGTGATTTTAACCTCAGTGGTGTTCTATAATTCATTTTTTAAAAAGCAACATTCCTCTTCTAGTCTTTTCTAGCCACTTGAAAGGGTAGCAAAATCTGAGAATGCTTTAGTGAAATTGTAATTTGATGCCCTGATCTAATCCTTTTCCTTGAGAATGACAGAAATATTTCACAAAACGGTGAGAACGTGATTATTATCCTTATTTATTTGGAATCTTTTGGCAGCACAAAGAACATCTTTCTTGCCCAGCATGACTTTGAAGAGGCAGGTACTTTGTTTGACAGGAAAGATTATCACATTGACTGATCTGAACTATGGGCTTAGAGACATTGATCTCCAGGGAGAAACAGCAGCTGTGCTTCAATTCCAACTCACTTGGAAGAAATAAACTATTTATTTAAATGGCTTTTCAAACAGTGTGCACAACCTTTGAAAAGACTTTCATTTAATCATGCTTTTCTGTACATTAGTTACTTGTCCATTAATGCCACCAATATTAGCCACACATGAGCAATGGGCAAAGCTATCATAGCGATTCCAATTAGACCTGGTTATCTCTAAAACTTTAAATAGACTAAATAAGAATGTGTCAAATGAGTCACAACAGGAAAGGCTTGTCTAGTTTTTCTGTTTATTAGCAGGATGACCTTTCTCCTTTGAAGACAGAAAAGTCAAACTATAAAAAGCTTCTTATTTATTTATTAATAATGAGAAAAAAGTCTTACAGGTCCAGAAAGTCTTTCTGTTTGATGATCACAAACCTTACACTGAAAATAAAAAGAAAACAAATATTTTGCACATGTTAGAGAAGGGTATGAACTTTTCCAAGTGTCTAGATGTCTGGACGTCTCTCGCCTGCCACGACACTGCTGGCCCCTGCCTTCTGATGTCCTGGTTAACACCTTCTTATCTTTGAAGATTCAATTCAAAGTAGAGTTCCTATACAAAGTGTTTGTTAAACACTGCTCTATGCCTCCTCGATCTCCAAACTTGACCATTTCATTCTATTTATTCTCCCTGATATGTGTATATATAGTATATAATAGTATACATAAGAAGTATAATGTGTGTGTATACATATACATACTTCAACCTTGGTATCTTCTTTTTTGAATTCTCCCCTATGAAAATGTAAATTAGTTAACAGCAGGGAGCTTGCATTGTTTATGTTCCATTCCCATTGCCTCATGTAATGTCTTGCCCATTATCAATAATAAACTCATACTTAATGCTGTAATAATAAACGACAAAAACCCATAATTTTCTTTCTACACATTTATTTTACATCAGTGTATACATATACACACATTCATATATATTCTCTATATAATTGCAATCACTTATAAAATTATAAAGGATATTTAATAATATTCAAACATGAAAAAATAAAACTATTTAGCTAGACTGTTATCTCTGTAATGATCTGTTCTGCATTCTCCTCTTGTTTTGTCCAAATTTTGCCAGCTGTATTTGGCACATCCTACAATAATCTTCCCCTCCCCAATTATATCATTTTCCTGACACACAGACCTCATCTCCAGCTCACACAAAGTCATTTGAAATGCCATCCATGTTCATTGATCCCACAGAGTTGTCTCTGCCTGGCTTGCCTATTTTCCTCTTTATCTCAGGATGGTTGCAAGTTCTGTTTTTCTTTATATGGGATAACACTGTTTTTTAAAATTCTAAGAGAAATGCCTTCAGTTCTTGTATGCAAAAGATCACGATTAAAAGCAGTTTGCCCGAATGTGTAGAATATGCCTTAGAAAACTTCAGTGGTGTTTTACTATTTCTTCACCCAAAGCAAATAACTAGAAAAGCAAGAACAAAATCTGTCAGGTTCAAATGGAATATGTAAATTCATGAGTACACATTCAGTAAGTCCTGAGTGATGTAATATGTAAATAACATTAGTGAAAAAAGATCACTCCGTATTTCATTATAATATCCAATTTCTCCACACGTCTTTTTTTTTTATTATTATACTTCAGGTTTTAGGGTACATGTGCACAATGTGCAGGTTGTTACATATGTATCCATGTGCCATGTTGTTTTGCTGCACCCATTAACTCGTCATTTAGCATTAGGTATATCTCCTAATGCTGTCCCTCCCCCCTTCCCCCACCCCACAACAGTCCCCGGAGTGTGATGTTCCCCTTCCTGTGTCCATGAGTTCTCATTGTTCAATTCCCACCTATGAGTGAGAACATGCGGTGTTTGGTTTTTTGTCCTTGCAATAGTTTACTGAGAATGATGTTTCCCAGTTTCATCCATGTCCCTACAAAGGACATGAACTCATCATTTTTTATGGCTGCATAGTATTCCATGGTGTATATGTGCCACATTTTCTTAATCCAGTCTATCATTGTTGGACATTTGGGTTGGTTCCAAGTCTTTGCTATTGTGAATAGTGCCACAATAAACGTACGTGTGCGTGTGTCTTTATAGCAGCATGATTTATAGTCCTTTGGGTATATACCCAGTAATGGGATGGCTGGGTCAAATGGTATTTCTAGTTCGAGATCCCTGAGGAATCGCCACACTGACTTCTACAATGGTTGAACTAGTTTACAGTCCCACCAACAGTGTAAAAGTGTTCCTATTTCTCCACATCCTCTCCAGCATCTGTTGTTTCCTGACTTTTTAATGATGGCCATTCTAACTGATGTGAGATGGTATCTCACTGTGGTTTTGATTTGCATTTCTCTGATGGCCAGTGATGATGAGCATTTTTTCATGTGTTTTTTGGCTGCATAAATGTCTTCTTTTGAGAAGTGTCTGTTCACGTCCTTCGCCCACTTTTTGATGGGGTTCTTTGTTTTTTTCTTGTAAATTTGTTTGAGTTCATTGCAGATTCTGGATATTAGCCCTTTGTCAGATGAGTAGGTTGCAAAAATTTTCTCCCATTCTGTAGGTTGCCTGTTCACTCTGATGGTAGTTTCTTTTGCTGTGCAGAAGCTCTTTAGTTTAATTAGATCCCATTTGTCAATTTTGGCTTTTGTTGCCATTGCTTTTGGTGTTTTAGACATGAATTCCTTGCCCACACCTATGTCCTGAATGGTATTGCCTAGGTTTTCTTGTAGGATTTTAATGGTTTTAGGTCTACCATGTAAATCTTTAATCCATCTTGAATTAATTTTTGTATAAGGTGTAAGGAAGGGATCCAGTTTCAGCTTTCTACATATGGCTAGCCAGTTTTCCCAGCACCATTTATTAAATAGGGAATCCTTTCCCCATTTCTTGTTCTTGTCAGGTTTGTCAAAGATCAGATAGTTGTAGATATGCAGCATCATTTCTGAGGGCTCTGTTCTGTTCCATTGATCTATGTCTCTGTTGTGGTACCAGTACCATGCTGTTTTGGTTACTGTAGCCTTGTAGTATAGTTTGAAGTCAGGTAGCGTGATGCCCCCAGCTTTGTTCTTTTGGCTTAGGATTGACTTGGCAATGCGGGCTCTTTTTTGGTTCCATATGAACTGTAAAGTAGTTTTTTCCAATTCTGTGAAGAAATTCATTGGTAGCTTGATGGGGATGGCATTGAATCTATAAATTACCTTGGGCAGTATGGCCATTTTCACGATATTGATTCTTCCAACCCATGAACATGGAATGTTCTTCCATTTGTTTGTATCCTCTTTTATTTCATTGAGCAGTGGTTTGTATTTCTCCTTGAAGAGGTCCTTCACATCCCTTGTAAGTTGGATTCCTAGGTATTTTATTCTGTTTGAAGCAATTGTGAATGGGAGTTCACTCATGATTTGGCTCTCTGTTTGTCTGTGATTGGTGTACAAGAAGGCTTGTGATTTTTGTACATTGATTTTGTATCCTGAGACTTTGCTGAAGTTGCTAATCAGCTTAAGGAAATTTTGGGCTGAGACCATGGGGTTTTCTAGATATACAATCATGTCATCTGCAAACGGAGACAGTTTGACTTCCTCTTTTCCTAATTGAATACCCTTTATTTCCTTCTCCTGCCTGATTGCCCTGGCCAGAACTTCCAGCACTATGTTGAATAGGAGTGGTGAGAGAGGGCATCCCTGTCTTGTGCCAGTTTTCAAAGGGAATGCTTCCAGTTTTTTCCCATTCAGTATGATATTGGCTGTGGGTTTGTCATAGATAGCTCTTACTATTTTGAGATACGTCCCATCAATACCTAATTTATTGAGAGTTTTTAGCATGAAGGGTTGTTGAATTTTGTCAAAGGGCTTTTCTGCATCTATTGAGATAATCATGTGGTTTTTGTCTTTGGTTCTGTTTATATGCTGGATTACATTTATTGATTCGCGTATGTTGAACCAGCCTCGCATCCCAGGGATGAAGCCCACTTGATCATGGTGGATAAGCTTTTTGATGTGCTGCTGGATTCGGTTTGCCAGTATTTTATTGAGGATTTTAGCATCAATGTTCATCAAGGATATTGGTCTGAAATTCTCTTTTTTGGTTATGTCTCTGCCAGGCTTTGGTATCAGGACGATGCTGGCTTCATAAAATGTGTTAGGGAGGATTCCCTCTTTTTCTATCAATTGGAATAGTTTCAGAAGGAATGGTACCAGTTCCTCCTTGTACCTCTGGTAGAATTTGGCTGTGAATCCATCAGGTCCTGGACTCTTTTTGGTTGGTAAGCTATTGATTATTGCCACAATTTCAGAGCGTGTTATTGGTCTATTCAGAGATTCAACTTCTTCCTGGTTTAGTCTTGGGAGGGTGTATTTGTCGAGGAATTTATCCATTTCTTCTAGATTGTCTAGTTTATTGGCATAGAGGTGTTTGTAGTATTCTCTGATGGTAGTTTGTATTTCTGTGGGATCGGTGGTGATATCCCCTTTTCGTTTTTTATTGCATCTGTTTGATTCTTCTCTCTTTTCTTCTTTATTAGTCTTGCTAGCAGTCTATCAATTTTGTTGATCTTTTCAAAAAACCAGCTCCTGGATTCATTAATTTTTTGAAGGGTTTTTTGTGTCTCTATCTCCTTCAGTTCTGCTCTGATTTTAGTTATTTCTTGCCTTCTGCTAGCTTTTGAATGTGTTTGCTCTTGCTTTTCTAGTTCTTTTAATTGTGATGTTAGGGTGTCAATTTTGGATCTTTCCTGCTTTCTCTTGTGGGCATTTAGTGCTATAAATTTCCCTCTACACACTGCTTTGAATGTGTCCCAGAGATTCTGGTATGTTGTGTCTTTGTTCTCATTGGTTTCAAAGAACATCTTTATTTCTGCCTTCATTTCATTATGTACCCAATAGTCATTCAGGAGCAGGTTGTTCAGTTTCCATGTAGTTGAACGGTTTTGAGTGAGTTTCTTAATCCTGAGTTCTAGTTTGATTGCACTGTGGTCTGAGAGACAGTTTGTTATAATTTCTGTTGTTTTACATTTGCTGAGGAGAGGTTTACTTCCAACTATGTGGTCAATTTTGGAATAGGTGTGGTATGGTGCTGAAAAAAATGTATATTCTGTTGATTTGAGGTGGAGAGTTCTGTAGATGTTTATTAGGTCCACTTTGTGCAGAGTTGAGTTCAATTCCTGGATATCCTTGTTAGCTTTCTATCTCGTTGATCTGTCTAATGTTGACAGTGGGGTGTTAAAATCTCCCATTATTATTATGTGGGAGTTTAAGTCCCTTTGTAGGTCACTCAGGACTTGCTTTTTGAATCTGGGTGCTCCTGTGTTGGGTGCATATATATTTAGGATAGTTAGCTCTTGTTGTTGAATTGATCCCTTTACCATTATGTAATGGCCTTCTTTGTCTCTTTTGATCTTTGTTGGTTTAAAGTTTATTTTATCAGAGACTAGGATTGCAACCCCTGCCTTTTTTTGTTTTCCATTTGCTTGATAGATCTTCCTCCTTCCATTTATTTTGAGTCTATGTATGTCTCTGCACGTGAGATGGGTTTCCTGAATATAGCACACTGATGGGTCTTAACTCCTTATCCAGTTTGCCAGTCTGTGTCTTTTAATTGGAGCATTTAGGCCATTTACATTTAAAGTTAATATTGTTATGTGTGAGTCTGATCCTGTCATTATGATGTTAGTTGGTTATTTTGCTCATTAGTTGATGCAGTTTCTTCCTAGCCTCGATGGTCTTTACAATTGGGCATGTTTTTGCAGTGGCTGGTACCAGTTGTTCCTTTCCATGTTTAGTGCTTCCTTCAGGAGCTCTTTTAGGGCAGGCCTGGTGGTGACAAAATCACTCAGCATTTGCTTGTCTGTAAAGTATTTTATTTCTCCTTCACTTATGAAGCTTAGTTTGGCTGGGATATGAAATTCTGGGTTGAAAATTCTTTTCTTTAAGAATGTTGAATATCGGCCCCCACTCTCTTCTGGCTCTTAGAGTTTCTGCCGAGAGATCAGCTGTTAGGCTGATGGGCTTCCCTTTGTGGTTAACCCGACCTTTCTCTCTGGCTGCCCTTAACATTTTTTGTTTCATTTCAACTTTGGTGAATCTGACAATTATGTGTCTTGGAGTTGCTCTTCTCGAGGAGTATCTTTGTGGCGTTCTCTGTATTTCCTGAATCTGAATGTTGGCCTGCCTTGCTAGATTGGGGAAGTTCTCCTGGATAATATCTTGCAGAATGTTTTCCAACTTGGTTCCATTCTCCCCGTCATTTTCAGGTACACCAATCAGACGTAGGTTTGGTCTTTTCACATAGTCCCAAATTTCTTGGAGGCTTTGTTCGTTTCTTTTATTTATTTTCTCTAAACTTCCCTTCTTGCTTCATTTCATTCACTTCATCTTCCATCAGCGATACCCTTTCTTCCAGTTGATCGCATCAGCTACCGAGGCTTCTGCAATCTTCGCGTAGTTCTCGATACTTGGCTTTCAGCTCCATCAGCTCCTTTAAGCCCTTCTCTCCATTGGTTATTCTAGTTATCCATTCGTCTAATTTTTTTTTCAAAGTTTTTATCTTCTTTGCTATTGTTTTGAATTTCCTCCCGTAGCTCAGAGTAGTTTGATCGTCTGAAGCCTTCTTCTCTCGACTCGTCAAAGTCATCCTCCGTCCAGCTTTGTTCCGTTGCTAATGAGGAACTGCGTTCCTTTGGAGGAGGAGAGATGCTCTGCTTTTTAGAGTTTCCAGTTTTTCTGCTCTGTTTTTTCCCCATCTTTGTGGTTTTATCTACTTTTGGTCTTTGATGATGGTGTTGTACAGATGGGTTTTTGGTGTGGATGTCCTTTCTGTTTGTTAGTTTTCCTTCTACCAGACAGGACCCTCAGCTGCAGGTCTGTTGGAGTTTGCTAGAGGTCCACTCCAGACCCTGTTTGGCTAGGTGTCAGCAGCGGTGGCTGCAGAACAGCGGATTTTCATGAGACCACAAATTCAGCTGTCTGATAGTTCCTCTGGAAGTTTTGTCTCAGAGGAGTACCAGGCTGAATGAGGTGTCAGTCTGTCCCTACTGAGGGGTGCCTCCCAGTTAGGCTGCTCGGGGGTCAGGGACCCACTTTAGGAGGCAGTCTGTCTGTTCTCAGATCTCCAGCTGCGTGCTGGGAGAACCACTACTCTCTTCAAAGCTGTCAGTCAGACAGGGACATTTAAGTCTGCAGAGGTTCCTGCTGTGTTTTTGTTTGTCTGTGCCCTGCCCCCAGAGGTGGAGCCTACAGAGGCAGGCAGGCCTCCTTGAGCTGTGGTGGGCTCCACCCAGTTCGAGCTTCCTGGCTGCTTTGTTTACCTAAGCAAGCCTGGGCAATGGCGGGTGTCCCTCCCCCAGCCTTGCTGCCGCCTTGCAGTTTGATCTCAGACTGCTGTGCTAGCAATCAGCTAGACTCCATGGGCATAGGACCCTCCGAGCCAGGTGCGGGAAACAATCTCCTGGTGTGCCATTTCCCAGGCCTGTTGGAAAAGTGCAGTATTAGGGTGGGACTGACCCAATTTTCCAGGTGCCGTCTGTTACCCCTTTCTTTGAGTAGGAAAGGGAACTCCCTGACCCCTTGCGCTTCCTGAGTGAGGCAATGCCTTGCCCTGCTTCGGTTCGCGCACAGTGTGCTGCACCGACTGTCCTGCACCCACTGTTTGGCACTCCCTAGTGAGATGAACCTGGTACCTCAAACGGAAATGCAGAAATCACCCGTCCTCTGTGTGGCTCAGGCTGGGAGCTGTAGACCGGAGCTGTTCCTGTTCAGCCATCTTGACTCCACACCCCCGCACATGTCTTGCATCTACTGTTTGCACATACTCATCTGCCGCAGATCTCGTCATTTGTGTTAATTTCATTAGGCCAGAATAACTTTCCACACATTGAGGGCACAGTCTGTTTTCCTAGGTCTGGTGACTCAGGAATAGCAGTCGATTTTTTTCTCAGAAATCTTAAATCTCTTCTTGCACGTGGTTTTCTCAAAGTTAGCTCTAGTTACAATCTATAGTCATTGATTGCTGCAGCATATTCCACCGTAGAACATTTCCTGATGCTCTGTCCATTCATCCAGGCATGCCTTTTCTCTCAGTTTTCGCCATCCTACTTCACATTCTGCAAGAATTTTAAAGACAAAGACTTTGATAAAGAAAACAAGCAAACACATAAAACCCCTTTCAATTCTAATTGCTTTAATCCTCTGCTGCCCTAAGTTCAAGTGGTATAGGAAAAGTGAAGTCATTTGATATTCTTTGGATCAACTGAGTGTTTTGAAAACAAATAAAGCAAACAAAAAGCTGGCATCCTAGACCACACTTTCTCCAACTCTCATGTGCATATGAATTACCTGGGGATCTTTTAAAATGGGGTGAAAGGGAGCCTGAGATTCTGATTACTTAATAAGCTCTGAGGTGACATCAACCTGCGTGCCCAGGGCCACACTTTGAGTAGGAAGGCCTCAGGCTTCCGTTACCACCTGTGTCTCACAGCGGGACCAGGCACTTTTGTTCTCAGTAAGCTGCCCCGGTGGGACACATGTAACCAACAGATAACTTCCACAGTCCAACATTTGGGAACAAATGGAATACATGATATTTCACTGACATTTTGTGTTCTGTAATTGAGTGTTCTTTATTTTTATGGAGACAGCATTCTAACAAGTGCTGAAGACTTTTAATTCAATACTTTGGTTACTGTGGGTGATTACTATACATTGAAATGAAACTGAGAAACTTAATCGTATCCTAAGGTAACTTGCATGTAAGATTAATCATTTTTCAAATTGAAAACATGAGTAGCAGGAATTAATGTGCATGTACCCTTAACTACATGTGCTGTACCAATAAGTTAACTGAAATGACTATTATTTTTCACAAATGGCTGCAATTTTCAAAAAAAGATGTTATAAAACATGCTGTCACTAGTATGTGGAATTTTTTCCTTAAGACATCTCTCGCATTATTAAGATCTCAAACCCGACATGACAGAAGCCTTTCATCAGCTTTTATTACCTAATTTCAATTGAGAATCTTTCCCTTCAGTGAAGTATCTGAAATTATTAATGAAAAAATTTGAAAGCTAAGTTATACAAAGTTGCATTTCTTATTGGAAAAAATATCTGGCAGTGGAATGAAACAGATTGTCAAATAAATGACTACTATTAAATGTTGTATAGGCATCTAGAAAGATTAACTAAAATGAATTTCTGATACACATTCAACATATAGCAGGCTTAGGATAAAAATATTTTAAGCACTAAGGCTTGAGCCTCTCTCATTCCCCTAGTGTCTGATTTTATTAGCATGGTCTTTGACTATCATGAGATTTAACTTTAGGCTATTCATCCACTTAGGGAAGACGCTAAAATGTAATTTTGTGCTAATGATGCTGTGGACATATGATTTGTATCATTCATTGGTGGCTGCTGCTATATGTGCTTAAATTTTTGTGGGGTCACTGTACTCAATTGTATCTATTACTTTAGTATTTTGTTGTGTACACAGGAATTCTTACAGTCCTATAGGGAACAGAGATAAGAACCCAGAAGATTCTTTATACTCTGCCTAGAGCCTTTCTGGATGAAAATTTTCAGATTTTTATCTAAATAAGAAAGGATTTGTTTTTTAGTTTTTTAACATTGATTGATTATATCTTTGAAATGTCTGACGACTAAAGGAATATGGTACTATCTTTTGAGCTCAAATCATATAAAAATAGAGGCAATTACAGAGCATAAGAAAATTTTATCTTGACTTCAGCTACATAAATAGATATTAATAATCTTGATTATACTCTTTCTACCTCTCACTTAAAATTGTAATAATGACTTTTGGAACTTTCTCTATTATGATCATAATGTTAAATCCTATCAAATTATATTTGAGAACTCCTATATTTTTAACAATTAAAATATTTTTGATTCTTTCTTTTGTATCCTCAATGAATACTATCTCCCATCTCATTTGTGACCATAAAGAAAAAGTAAGCAGAATATCTTAGAATTTAAAATCTTAGCAAGCCTTGATAATTTTCACTTTATTCTCTTTAAAATCCCCCCTAATCCTTCAACCCCTACTTAAATTAATAATAAGCACTGCACACTTTGGTCACACTCCTACAAATGGCACTACCATCCTGTTATACAGACTGTAAAATCTCTTAAATAATGCCTTCTCCCATATCTACTTACTTCGTAAGTTGGTTAGGAGAATCATATATTTCACAGTAATAAGAATAATAATTGGGCTGGGTGTGGTGGCTCATGCCTGTAATCCCAGAACTTTGGGAGGCTGAGACGGGTGGATCACCTGAGGTCAGGAGTTCAAGACCAGCCTGACCAACATGGTGAAACCCCATCTCTACAAAAATACAAAAATTAGCCGGGCATGGGGGCGGGCGCCTGTAATCCCAGCTACACGGGAGCCTGAGGCAGGAGAATCGCTTGAACCCGGGAGGCTGAGGTTTTAGTGAGCTGAGATCGCGCCACTGCACTCCAGCCTGGGCGACAGAGCAAGACCCCATTTCAAAAAAAAATAAATAATAATAATTGGAGAATTTTTAGACATGAAGAAATATTTTATATCTTATTAAAGGCAACTGAAATATGCAGGGACAAAGAATCTCAATCTTTAGAGAAGACCAAGGAGATAGTAAATATACTTAAGTCAAAAATGTGTTAGCTAATCGGCAACAGTTCTCAAGTATAAAATGCTTGCTGAGCTCAGGGAGGAGAAAGGAAAATAAAACATGTATCTAAGAATCACATTTGAATTAAAACATACAACATACCTGCTGTGCTATTTCTAAGCTTGAAGTGGTTTCTGAGCTTTATGTAATTCCATATCACGAACTATTCAAGTGTTGAGGCACATGAAAATGTCTCCAATGCCTCCTTGTTCTCACCTAACGTGGACTTCTTCTAAGTGTACATCCGAGTCAGGTATATTTCTTTCTGGTTTCTGACTCATATTATTTCTTCCCTATTTCTGCTTTCCTGCTCTTTTGAGTTTTAATTCATTAATTAGTACAAGCATTTTCTTTCCTCAAAACTGCTGTACAAAAGTGTGGCTATAGAATCTTCAGCTCTCAGTGTCTCTAAATTGGATGTTACTGATCTGTAAAAATCAGCGATTATACTCTACACTGGGCCATGGCAGGCATAGTGTTTCAAAGTCCTTTTGGAATGAAGGAAGTTTCCTGGCTTGGAGTCTGAATTAAAAAATAATGACTCATGCGTGCTGTCACTTTACTTGCTAATTGCTCTGTGACACTATTTAGCAGCCCTCAGTCAACATTGGTGCAGAATATAACTCTACCATCACTTATGGAAATTTTGTGAGGTTCTGGGTTGGTGGGAGTTGGAAAATAATTAAACTTATACATGTGCTTTTTTGTAAAATGCATATGAAACTAATATATGTGAACATATTCTTATAGTACAAATCAGTAACGAAAACTGAGTGATTATTTCTGGGCTGGTGAAATACCATCAACAATACTTTTAGGCGAGGTAGAAGGGAGATCCAAAAAATTTTAAGAATTTTGGAAATGTTTTATTAAGACAGCATGAGACAGAGGAAATTGGATATAATGTGCAATCACATATACCTAAAATGTAACAATGGTAAGACAGTGATTAGCACCATTATGGGCTATAAAAAGGGGATATTTGATCCATATTTCTATGACCCATAGATGACATGGCAGAAGAATCAAACTTTAAAGCACAAGACACAACGGAAAGGGCATCTGGGGAAAATGATTGTCCAGAGTAATGTAAATAACTCTGGAAAAATAGATTGTTCTCTGAAGAATCTTGATACAAATTGTATTTTTTCTTAAGACATTTTGTTTTTGTTCTGTTGTTTGTTTTTCGTGTTTTGCAGGTGTGGAGAAAGAAGCAAAGCTATTAGCTCTGCATATCTAATTTTGTAATTATTAAAGTTGGTAAAAGAAAAATATGAAAAATAACTGGCATTAGTCCTATCAACATAATCGGTTGATGTAAAGTGACTTAAGAAGATCGTAGACAATAATGTCTATCATTTATCTAATAACATGTTGTTGAATACTGATTATATGTTTTCAGGTGACATACGTTATCTCTGTTTACCTAAAAATTGGCCTGGAAAGTAAACACGTTATGTTCACTCTACGAGTGAGGAAACTGAAACCCAGAGATGATATATAGCTCACCCAAAGACACACCTTTCTGTGGCAGGTGAGAGGTGCCATAGTATGGCCATTTCTAGCTCAAGTCTCTCTGATTGCAAATCATGCCACCTCCTGAAAGTGAGGAAATGAGCATGGAGAAGCTACATTTAAAGTCAACGCATTGAATCCAAACAAAAAGTCAACATAAAAATGAGTACGACCATGCCAATACTGCCTGAAATTTGCTGAATGTAATTATTTAAATAACATGAAATAAGATAAAAATGGCTGATTTCTCTAACATGTTTGAGCAGCCCATTTAATGACCAAGATTTAAATAGATAAGTTTATATTTTTAATAAGACATTTTAAATTAACAAATATAAATACCTTTGATGTCTGATTACTGTAGAAGAACAAACACAGTGAGGGCATCTACCACCATGTGGATTTCATAATACAGTACTTCACAACTGAGTATTGGATGAACTGAGGAATAATTGAATTTTCAAGGAAATTTAGCCATTGAAACAGATCCCTTGGGATTCCTGAATGAAAATAATCATGCTAGTTATGGGCATGCCTGATTTGTAAAAAGCCTGGGCATCTCTTTGGTTTACACCAGATTAGGCAATCATCCACAGAAACCTCACTAAAAGTAAATTCTGTATTGTTCAAGGCTTGATAAATTAGGCTATAAATTTTCCAATCCTTGTCGGCTCTTGAGAAACAATGTATCTTCTAAAGTTCTCAACTCATTTTGGGCTTATAATTCACAATACAATTAGAAATTATAATTTATAAACGAGTTATAAACAAAAGGCAGTTTTAATTAGTAGAATGAGAAATGTCTGATTTCAAAATTTGGCTCTTTTACTTAATAACAATGTGACAATTTCTTCATCTGTATGACCAAAATAGTAAAAGCACATCTCAGCTTTCTCGTTAGGACAAAAATGAGACAATGTTTGTAAAATGTTTAGCACATTATTAGCCTAATGCTGAGTTATTTGCTCCCAGGCTGTGTCTCATGTCTTTCTTCCTCTCTTACCATTTTCTTTGCAGTCATAATTTTCCTATTAGAAACTATAGCAGTGTTGAGTAGTAGTACATGCCAAAATAATATCTGATAAATGAAGTAGAAATATATGAACATACCTCAAAAATTCTCTGGAATCTATTTCTTATAAGCTTGTACATTAAAGCAGAGGGCACTGTGTTGTGTGGGCCTTTAATGGACTTCTCCATGTTGATATTTCTCGGTACTTAGGAATCACATAAGTACTTGTTTATTTACTGATTAATACAGGCAATGATGAAACCCTAGAAATGATTTGTGTTCTCACTTGCACTTTAAAAAATTAAGTGTGATTATCTTGAGTTTGCATAGATTCCTTAATATATCCCTATCTGCACCTATTGTATCAACACATAATTAACTGAGATTATATATTAAGGTAAACAGGCTAAAAATAAACCAATCCCCCCACTATTATTACATATTTAAAATAGATCTAGAATATCCCTATCTGCACCCATCATATATCCCTTAATACAGCCTTATCTGCACCCATCGTATCAACACATGATTAACTGAGATTATATATTTTCTTAAGGTAAACAGGCTAAAAATAAACTTATCCCTCCACTATTATTACATATTTAAAATAGATCTAGAAGCATATTGTGAAGACCTGCCCTTTCTCTTCTTCCCAAATGCCATGAATATTTTGAATCCAGCAAACTTTATTTTCAGGGTACCTATGTGTGTGTGCACATGCACACAAACCTGTGCATGTTTAATATGGTAAGTAATTGCCTATGAGTGTTTTCTTCTTTCTGTGCAGGGAGTTGAAATCCTCCATTAATGTAACAACAGTTTGAGACATTCTAAAAGAGTTCTGATGGGTGATGAGGAACTAATAAACAAAAATGACTTTAGAATTAAAAAGGCTGACAGTTCAGACAGGCTGCAATCTTCTTACACTGTTTGGAACCATATTTGAGGGCATTAGGGCTATTTTGTTTGTATAAGAAATAATAAAGTGCTAATTGTTCAAAAGGGGTTATAGACACAAGGAAAGACACAAAGAAACTATGAAACATCCAGAACAATTGGTCAAAGAAAGAAAGGAATTCAGAATTTCTTTTCTTTTTTTTTTTTTTTTTTTTAGTAGAGATAGGGTCTCACTTTGTCACCCAGGCTAGACTACAGTGGCACAATTATAGCTCACTGCAGCCTTGAACTCCTGAGCTCCAGCTGTCCTGCCTCAGACTCACAAGTAGTTAGGACTACAGGCAGGTGCAGAAATCTTTTTTTAAAGGCTGTTTTTTTTTGCCAGGAGAGGTGAGGGGCTCTCTTTGTATATTATTTAACTGTGGTAATGCTTCAATAACTGGTTACATTTATCTAGTTAGGAGATAAGGCTGATGGGATCCTGCTTATAAACAAAAGAGGTTCTCTGATTTCCTTGTTCAGCAGCTTGAATATTTCTTTTTTTCTTTTTCTTTTTTTTTTTTTTTAACGGAGTCTCTCTCTGTCGCCCAGGCTGGAGTGCAGTGGTACGATCTCCTCTCACTGCAAGCTCCGCCCCCCGGGGGGTATTTCAAATACAATATATTAATTTTGCAAAGGCTTACCTGTCAAGTACTAGAAATCCGCTGCATTTGGAAATATTAACATTATTTATTCTGTGAAGCATACAAAGCTTAGTAAAAATATGAATAGTTTACAAGTAGTAAAAATAAATAAATTGAATCATAAAAGTGATAATGAAGAAAGGGCAGACTAAAATATCTTTTAAATAGAAGAAAATGTTTTCTAACATGCAAGAATATGAAAGATTAATTTCATAGGAATTGAAATTAGAAATTAGAAATAACTCAGTTACTTTATGAATTGAATAAGAAAAAATCCACTTGTAAAATGCATTTTATCAGTTGAAGGCATTTGATAAACATAGTATCATTACTATTAACAATATCTGCAAAGGGAACCCTGATAGCCTTTGAGTTTGGTCAGTTAATTAGTTTTGCTTAGAGGTTATCAGATGTATTAACTGTTTCAGAGAAATACCTTTTGGCATCTTTACTATACTGTTTGTCTCTTTTTATTTCAAATATATATTTTCTTTCTTTTTTTAAAAAATTTTACTTTAAGTTGTGGGATACAAGTGCAGAACGTGTAGGTTTGTTACATAAGTATACGTGTGCCATGGTGGTTTGCTGCACCCATCAACCCGTTGTCTAGGTTTTAAGCCTCGCATGCGTTAGCTGTTTGTCCTAATGCTCTCCCTCCCCTCGCCCCGCCACCAGCCCCCAGAGATATGTTTTCAACCGAATTATTTCCTTCCTTCTATTTACTCGGTGTTTAATTTGCCTTTTTCTAATTTTCTATGCTGGAAACATACCACTGATTTAAAACCTTTCTTCTGTTTTTATGTAGGCATTTAAAGTATAAATTTCCCTAACTCACTGCTTTCGCTGCATCCCAGAAATTTTGAAATGCTATGTTTTCGTTTTTATTCAGTTAAGAATATCTCCTGATTTCCTTGTGAGTTCTCCTATAATTCATGGGTTATTTAGAAGTATTGTTTAGTGTCTAATATTTGCAAGTTTCTAGGTGTATTTTATTATTGATTTCTAATTTAATTCTATTGTCAAAAACACACTCTGTAATATTTCATTCTTTGGAAATGTATGGAAACTTTTGATGGCCTAGTATATGATCTACTTGATAATATTCCATGTGCACGTGAAACAAATATGAACCTGAAGTTGTTGGTCATAGTGCTCTAGAAATATCAACTAGGTCAGATTATTTGATAGTGTTATTCATAAATTTTACTCAGTTACTAGGAAAGATGCATCCTAATTTCCAGCTATAATTGTGGGTCAATTCCTCTCTTAACATTTTTTTTTCCTTTCCAATATGGATGCCTTTTTTTTTTTTTATCTTGTCTTGTTGCACCAAATGGAACCTCCAGTATAATATTGAATAGGACTGGTAAGGCAACTATCTTAGCTTTTTTTCCTGATCTTAGGAAAATAATTTAATCTTTTACCATTAAATATAGTTTTAGATGTAGGTTTTTTGTGGATGGCCTTCATCAGGTTGAGGACATATCCTTCTACTTACATTCTGAAGCTCTACTATTAGGTGCACATTTAAAATGGTCATGTCTTCCTGATGAATCACGCTTTTATATTTATAAAGCATAGCTCTTAGGATGGTTATCCTACATGACCTAAAGTCTACTTTGTCTGATATTAATAGAGTCCCATCAGCATTGTTATGCTGTAATATTCCCACTCTATTACTTTCCATTTACCTGTGTCTTTATCATTGGAATCCTTATGATTGGGTTTAAGTCTACCATTTTACTATTATTTTTCTATTTTTTACCCTCTTCTGTGTTTCTCCCTTCTGATTACCCTGCCTTCTTTTGAATTAATATAGCATCTTTTAGCATTCTGTTTTATTTCTTCCACATGCTTTTTAGTTATATAAAAATTTATATAGTCATTACCTTTATATCTTTTTTTATGAATTTTACTGGTTGTTCTAGGAAGTACGGTATATCTCTTTACTCATCACAATTGACATTAAATTTATATTATACCAATTCACACCTTACAAATGTAAAAACCTTTCAATATAATTCCATTTAATATGCCCTTGTTCTTTGGGCTTGTAGTGTCACTAATTTTACATAGATTTTAAATCCCATAAGGAAGTGATATCGTTTTGCCTTAAGTAGACATTAATTTTTTTTTAAAAAAAGTTGTCTTTAAAAAATAACAAATAGCTAGCTTTTTGTATTTACCTTCTATTTGTATTTCAAATAGAAGTACTAGCACTTCTATCTTACAGTTTAGGTGTGCTGGTGGCAAATTCTCTTAGCTTTAAAAAAATGTGAAATATCTTTATTTTTGGAGAATATTTTTGCTGGATTAAAAGTTCGGATTAAATGTTTTTGTTGTTATTGTTGTGGTTGTAGTATGTGTATTTTGGCTTTCTTTACCCTGGCCCCTGCTTGAAAGACGTCATTCCATTACTTCCAGCCTTGCTTCTGGTGAGAAGTCAGATATAATTTCTATTGTTTTTTTCTCCCTTTTTCAATGTCCCCTTTTTCTCTGGCTTTCAAAATTTGCCCTTTATATTCGGGTTGGAGCAGTTTGTGTATGTACCTAGGTATGTTTAGCTTTTTGGTATTTAACTTGGTTGAGACCTACTGAGCTTCTTGTGTCTTATCTGTAAATAGATGCCTTTCACCAAGTCTGAGAAATCTGGACATTGTTACTTGAAATATTTTCTCTGTTCATTTTCCTCTGTCCTCTCCTAGAACTACATTTATATTTTGTCTACTCGGTATTGTCTCACAATCACTGAAGTGCTATTCTTTTTCTGTAATTTACTTTTCTCTATGTTCTTCAGATGGGATAATTTGCATAGTCCTATCTTCAAGTTCATGACCATTCTTCTGTACATCACTCATTTTTCATTAATTTTTTATTACAGCTATTGTGTTGCTCAGTTCTAGAATTTTATAAAAGGTCTGTACTCCTGTATATGTAATGTGTCATTTTTCTATGGCTATTTTAAAGATTTTTTTTTCTAACTGTGGCATTAGTAGTTTTACTATGATGGGTTGGATGTGGATTTCTTCATACTCATCCTTCTTGGAACTGTCTAAACTTCAATCTCTCAAATTTATGACTAAATTTATGAGACATTGTAAACCATAATGTATTTCAAAATTTTTCTGTCCCATTTTCTCTCTGCTCTCCTCCTGGACTCTTAATTACAGGCATGTTACCTTTTAATATTATCCCAGCGATCCCTGAGGTACCATTTATTTTTTAATCATATTCTCCCTCTCTTTTTACTAATAAAACATCAGATAATTTTTATTGATCGATCTTCTAGCTCACTGACATTTTTCTCTCTCATCTCCAATCTGCTTTTATACCTACCCCAAGAAATTTTTAATCTTTAATATTGTATTTTTTAGTTCTAAATTTCCATTTGTTTCTTTTTATAGTTTCTATTTATTTGCTTTTGTTTCTTATGTTTTCCTATATTAGGCACATTTTTTATTGTTATTGACCACAGTTATAATAGTTGCTTTAAAATATTTCTTGCCAATTCTAACATCTAAGTATTCATAAGGTTTTCCTGCAATGATTGTATGTTCTCTGGAGAACTGGTCATATTTTCTTCTTTCACTGGATTGAAGTTGAGTATGATGAGGCTGTACCCTGGACGTTGTAAAAGTTATGACGTGAAATTAAGCCAAGATTATTATTCAATGTTCTCACAATTTAGGTTTTGCTCTTGAAAAAAGACTTGCCTTAAACTATTTTTATTTATATAGATTCATTTTAAATTACTCTATTTTATGGTTTATTTAATATGAACTAGCATTAGTCATACTTCAATAGTGTGGTCAAATGAGGAAATGTTTGACGGATAGAAATTTTAGGAACCCTTCTCAAGTAAAATAGTTTCCAAAGTGAGTTTCCTGGGAATCAGAATAATTATTTTTACTGCTGAATTAAAGTTAAAATTCCAAAGTTACAACAAAAGCCTACTGCATGTTGTGGAAGTGTAGAATCATCATTTTGAATAAACACTCCAACTGATGCGTATTCAAGCAAATATTTGATAGCTACTTCTATTAGAAGACAACATTGGTTTGTTTAAAGAAAGCATTGATATAGTTTGGATGTTTGTTGCCTCCAAATTTCATGTTAAAATGTGATCCTCAGTGTTGGAGGTGGGACATATTAGGGGGTGTTTGGGTCATGGAAGCAAATCGCTCATGAATGGCTTGGTTCCCTTCCCATGGTAATGAATTCACAGGACAGCTGGTTATTTAAAGGAGCCTCATACCTCCTCTTCTCTCTCTTCCTCCCTCTCTTGTCATGTGCCACGCTGGTTGCCCCTTTGCCTCCTGCCATGAGTGTAAGCTTTCTGAGGCCCCCCACCCAGAAGCAGATGCTGGCACTATGCCTCATTGACAACCTGCAGAACCATGAGCCAAATAACCCTATTTTCCTTATAAATAACCCAGTCTCCTGTATTCCTTATATCAATGCAATGAAATAACACAATTGGTCATATATACACAGAGAAATGCACATATATGTACATATATGTGTGCATGTTCATATGTATTTACTAAACACACATATGTGTTTAGTACACATGTATGTGTGTATTTCATATACACACATTAGCACACACATAAACATAAGCATATGATACTCACTTATTTGTAATTTTTCCTCATACCTTATTAGCTGCTTCCATCAATAGATCTATATAAGAAGATTCAGGCTATTTTGCCCTCTCTACTTGTCCCCATTGCTACATGGACACCCAGAGGAGATGACTGTCCGTTAACATTCACATGGACAGGATAACAGTAGATTTGTCATCTTGCCCTAGGCTTACAGTAACCGTCTCATCCTCTGTTACACTATAGTCAGAAGGCATCTGGAGCATCATACCTTCTTCTAGTCTCGTCTATTGAGAGCGTCAAGATAATGATATCAGATGAGCAAGAAATGGGAAGTAGACTAAAGGCTTTGGCAAGAAATGTGCACTTTCAGATGGTGGGAGATCAAGCCAATAAAGAGCTAAGGAACAAGTTAGTTGCGTTTTACAGGGAATGCTGAGACATCTCTTCCAAAATACAGGCCTATTTATTGAATTGTACACTTTGCACCAAGAAAACGCAGAACAAAATCTGGCAGCTCTCTTTGAGTTATTAATGTAACTTGGTATTATGTTTATTACATTCAAAATGGCAGCAATTCATCTTGACTGGAATCAGCATATATCCTGGATTTTCATTTGCTTGTCCTGCCTTTAGTGACCAAGTCCACATTACTATTCAAGGGCTTATTCAGTACTTGATTCAGCAGCACAGGATAAGGCATAACATCACATCAGCCCATGACACTCCCACATTACAGCAAATGCCATGCCAGGATGCACATGCCGATGGATGCACGGCCATGAGAACCACCAGCCATATCACATATTGCAGCTCCAGGAGCTCCACTGTGATGGAGCAGTGAAATAGCCTTGTGGGGGTTACAGCTGACGTGCCAGCTTAGAGATGAAACCTGGAAATGATGGTGCACCACCCTTAGAATGAAAAATATACCCTAAATCAATAACTATTCTATTATGCCCCATGAGGCCCAAGAGCTCAAGAGTGGCAGTAGGCATGCCCACATTTACCATCACTTGACAGTGACCCACTTGAGGAATTTGTGCTTCCTCTCCCAAATCTCTCCGTTCCGAATGTCTAGACATTCTAGTTCCCAGAAAGGTGACTTTTCCACCAAGAGACACAGCAAGTGTCCCACTAAACTTTAAGTCATGGCTGCCACTGTGTCCCTTAGGCAGCTTGTCCAAGAGAGCAGTAGGTAAGAAAAGAAGTAATCACATTGGTAGGAGTAATTTTCTCTGATTATCACAAAGAGCTTCTATTTCTGCAATTGCTTAAGGGGGCTGCGAAGAATACATTTCACACCCAAAGGATTAATTCATAAGGTTCTGATCTTCCCCTGCCAAGTTTTGATGGTAAAAGCACAGGTGTAGCATCCGTGTCCTGAGAAGGGCATTGGGACAAAATCATAGATTTCAAAGAGAGGGTACTGGGGCCACCCTAACAGGTAAGTCATCTAGACTCAGGAGCTAGCTGAGAATGAGAGGAATCTAGGATTGGTATAGAGGAGAAAGATGATGAGTATTCATTTGCAGCCTGGATAAGGGCTGGTGTGATGGGGTTGTAGTTTGTTATACTAACCTCTGTTTTGCACATTTTTCCATGAAAAGAGACCAATCAGAATCCGTGAGGAGCTGTGCAGAACATATATGAAGGAATTTTTGTTTGCTTGTTTTTATTTTTTACTTTTGAGATGAAGTCTCACTCTGTCACCCAGGCTGGAATGCAGTGGCATGATCTTGGCTCACCGCAACCTCTGCCTCCCGAATTCAAGCGATTCTCCTCCCTCAGCCTCCTGAGTAACTGAGACTACAGGCATGCACCACCATGCCAGGCTAATTTTCATATTTTTAGTAGAGACAGAGTTTCACCATGTTGGCCAGGCTGGTCTCGAACTCCTGACCTCAGATGATCCACCCACCTCAGCCTCCCAAAGTGCTGGGATTACAAGTGTGAGCCAACACACCCAGGCTATATGAAACAATTTGATCCAGGCAGTCCAAGAGATGAACTGCAGTATGAGCTTATGCAGTACGAACTGCAGGGTGCTGCGAAGAGCTCCTTTTCAGTACTGACACATTCTCCCAGCTGCTAGGAGGGTTGGCACTAATGGCAGTCAGCCCAGTCTCTCCCATGTGGCATTCAGCTAAATAGATCCAAGACCCTGGCCCTTCTCCTGGGTGTGTGCACATACAATGACTAATCAATGTGGAGTACAGGCAAGCCCTAATTCAGCTCAATTTCGAAGGGCCATCCCAGCCCCGGAGCCTCTGCTGCAACTGTATCACCCTCTACCTTTGCCCATTCCTGTGTAATTCACCTCCCACAGGTTTTATTTCCCAAAACATGCTCCGATACATCTCTCCCTACATGCAAATCTGAGTCTTGGTGTTTTCTTGGGGAACCCAAACTATGACAACTGGAATGAGGTCACTGTAGTTGAGGAGCTTGCTTCCTCAACTCCTGCATTTCTTCTCCAACACCAAAGAATGAAAAATTTTCTCTCATTTCTACCCACACGCCTGCCCTAGTGAAGATCAGAGAAGAGTATATCAACAAATGTTGCATCTTATTAGGAAATTCGGTCAAGAATAGAATATGCCCTGAAAATTGACGTCCAATTTGCTATTTATTTCAATGCGAAATTGGCTTCCAGTTTATTTATGGTTATATTTATAAAATAATGAAGAAAATAGTAAGCTGTAGTAATAATCTGTGCAGATGTTATATACACATAGATACGCAGATTAAAATGAAGACATGTCTCTCTGGTTATCAGTAAAATAAATTTAAAAAACAAAATAGTAATTTACACATTAGTAATCCAATTAACTGTGTAAATTACAAATTACTTCCCTGGTTTTCTATTAAATCTGTTTAATTTGGGAGAAATTTTTTTTACTTTTATTTTGAAATAATTTGAGGCTTAAGCAGAGTCACAAAAGTAGTACAGAGTGTTCCCGTATATCCTTCTGGCAGCTTCCCCTGGTGTTAACATCACCATAGTAAAATTATCAAGACCAAGACAATAAAAGTGTTACAATGATGGAAAGAAAGGATGTTATTTTAATTTCCAACTGGAGGTAAATCTCTCTGGTAACCTGCCTCGTGCAGACTTCTGACAGCTGAGAAGATAGCTGCTTTATCTGTCTCATGCTGAGCAAATAGGTCATTACACAGGCAATCAAAGCTAAAATCTCACAATCTTGGGTAGCTGTTTAAAACATATAGAGACTAAATTACCCTTTATCAAATAACTCTGAAGTTTTTTGCATATTAGTAAAGATTTGCAGTTCATTACTTTAAAAGTTCCCATTTTCAGGAATGTTCTAATTTTGAGAAGGCACTCTTAATATTGATTGAATGTTTAAGTTTTTTTAAAAAATTTTTAATCCTGGCCTATTGCTATAGTCTGATTGTTTTGTGTTTTTCCAGAATTCCTGTGTTAAAATCCTAACCCCCACGGTGATGGTATCAGGAGGTAGGGCCTTTTGGGAAGTAATTAGGTCATGAGGGTTCTATCCTCATGAATATTATTAGTGACCTTATAAAAGAGGCCCCAGAGGGCTTGTTTGCTCCTTCCACCATGTAAGAACACAGCAGGAAGACACTGTTTATGAACTAGGAAAGGGGCCTTCACCAGGTGCCAGATCTACCAGTGCCTTGATCTTAGAATTCCCAGCCTCCAAAACTGTGAAGAATAAATTTCTGTGACTTTTAAACCACCCAGTCTATGGTGTTTTTGTTATAACAGCCCAAACAAACTAATGCACCTATTACACTGGAATTTTATCTGTTCTTTTTTGCTTAATCAGTATGCATATGATATGGTTTGAAGACCATTTACCATCTATTTAATTTCCTCAATCTAAACTACAATGTATTAATATCATTTCCAATATATTGTACTCTGAACTTATAACTTAATTCATTCTCCAACAATTGACTAAATAACATATTACAAACAAGATGCACTGTATCTTTTATCTTCAATACTATACTTATATTAGTTCAATCGGTTGCTTTAGCATATTGGCTAACCTTATCATCCTGTTGACTTGTGTTTTACTTGATGTCACACAAAACCTCTGAAAAATACTTACCCCTGGTGCTGTTAAACTAGCTATACTAGCAATGCAAATATTGAAAATCCTGGAAATCTGTTCATTCCAGTAAGTTGTAAATATTTTTATCTGAGCCTGTATTTTGGCAATGGAAGAATATATGCAATATCTGTTTTGTTATCTTACCTGAATATTTAGAAACCTGTGACTTAGACAATATCAGGCAAAATAATATATTCTCCTAACCTGCTAAGAACTATTCAAAATTATAGACATGTTGACTTTTTATTTTCATCACAGAAACTCTAACAATAGGTAATTTGGGATTTAGATCCAACAATCTATATCATCTGATCATTCACTGTTTCCTGAGTTACTATACAAATGGATTTTTTGCATTGAGAAAGTTTTCATAATATTTACATCCTGATGGATTGTTTCAAAATGCAAATTTCTTCAGAAATTATGACAGTATAATTACTTTTTTACTATTTGAGCTCTTGCCAAGAAATATCACCTTGAAACTTGTTGCCAAATTATCAGTTTGATTGCAATAAAAATAATAAATACTAAAGATTCCCATTTGTATTGACTCATATAAAATAGCTAACTGCCACTTAAATAAATTTATGTCTATCTGAGAAAAATATCAAATTATTGTAGGAAAATTTGCCCACAATTTTGTCAGTATCTATGTGATATCTCACTAGTGATAATGTGAAATTAATAATGATACCGCTCATACAACAGATATTGACATCATTTGTTTAAAAAGTATCAGAATTGTTTATTCTAATAATACAGTTATAATACAAACAAGAAAACCTACCAAATTAAACATAAAATCATGTTTGTGTTTTTTCTAATCAAACTAGATATTTTATGATCATTTTGGAATGGTTTTATGTGTTCATTATTAATAATATGAATTTAAAGTTCAATGTGGTGTATGCGTTAGATTGATTCACTATACATGTATTCCAACATCTTTCTAGGTTGCCTTTCTGTGTATCAGAGACTGTGAAACTAACACCTCATGTCTCAAAAAAAAAAAAAAAGACTTACAAAAAGGATTTATACGTGTTTATCATTCTGCTGATACTATGCCCTTGCTTGGCCCTTGAAGTAGCGGGGAGACCATAGTGTGTTAGAAAACAGTTTTCTTAATCTAGTAGATGGCAGTTGTTCTGGTTGCTACAAATTTACTCTGAAATCTCAGCTAGAATGTTTTAACCTGAAGCCAACAAATGTGACAGCAGTTACTTAATGGCCCAGCTCTCTGATTGTGTTATTCTCTGAGCAGCCCAATTCCCAGGGTTGTTCTGGAAACCCTTTATTGAAATCCATCCTAAAACCTGCCCCTATGATTCTTCTGAGAATTTTATAAACATCAGTTCATGCTTAAAATAGCTGGAATGTTTTCTATCATCTGCAAATGGATTCTTATTAAAGAATAATAACAACCTATTATGGTTGTATTTGGAATGCTTTTTGGGGCATTACGTAAATTGAAACTCCTATCTAAATGAGCTTTCCTCCATCTAAAATACCGAATTGTAACCATAGTAAAAATGAATATTCTGCCATTTATGTAAACCCATTAATCACCACTGAATTTATCTAGTAATAAATGTAATAAGTTGTATCTCTTTGAAATATATGGTTGTAAATTGAGTTGAGTAAGAGAATAACTGAATCTTTCTTTACCATCAAATTCTTCTTTCTGAGTCAATTGGATAGAGTACGTAGTAGTCTGTAACAGGTTTAAGTGCTGTAGTAGGCAACTCAGCCAATCTGCCTTTACTATCAGTTTATAACATGAGTTTGAAAGGAATAATATCAAACTTTTTGTGTATTTTTTGGTAGAGACAGAATCTGTATCTATCTCATAGTTTTTATCTCCAAAAGTAATATTTCTATACATTATGTTAATTTAGACTAATTATTATTTCATGTCAACACAGTAACATAATCAAACCAACTGTAATAATCTCTGGAAACATTTTTAAAGAAAAGCCAATATAAATTGGCCAGAACATACGGGTAGGATTGCCCTCAACAATATTGTGTCTTGACGAACTGACGACTTTAGGCAACCAACTCCTGCTAGATAGAGGCTGGAATTTAATATGTAGCATTATGTAGCCTCTTTGTGTAATATTATATTTTGAATACAATGAAAAACTTTATGATCTAATTCTTATATCTCAAGTTTTAATGTAACAAACATTTGCTGAGGGCCATCTACTCTGCTAGGTATAGACATTGAGATGGAGCAGTTCCTTATGGCCAGAACTGAGAGGGCACAGACTTCCAGTGAGACTTCCCAGAGCTGTGCTGTGTGCAAGCATCTATTCAATAATATGCATTTTTTCTATTTACAATATGGTCTGAAGAATCTCTTTGCATGGTGAAACAGAAAAAAATAATAAAAACTGTACATGCATTCTATGGTTTAAATATTTGGCCCCTCTAAAACTCACGTCAAAATTTAATCTCCAGGCCAGGCGCAGTGGCTCACACCTGTAATCCCAGCATTTGGGAGGCCGAGTTGGACAGATCCCCTGAGGTCAGGAGTTCGAGACCAGCCTGGCCAACATGGTGAAACCCCATACCTACTAAAAATACAAAAATTAGCCGGGAGTGCTGGTGTGTGCCTGTAATACCAGCTACTCAGGGGGCTGAGGCAGGAGAATTGCTTGAACCTGGGAGGCAGAGATTGCAGTGAGCCAAGATCGCGCCATTGCACTCCAGCCGGGGGGGACAAGAGTGAGACATCATCTCAAAAAAAAAAAAAAATTAATCTCCAATGTAGTAGTTTTTGAGAGGTGGGGCCTTTTAGAGGTGATTGTCTCTGTGTCTTCATAAATGGATTAATCCATTCGTGGATTAATTAATTAACAAATTAAAGATTGATGGATTATCTTGGGGATAGGACTGGTGAAAGAAGGAAAAAAAAGATTATAAGAAGAGAAAGAGAGGCCTGAGCTAGCATACTCATTCCCCTCACCATGTGATGCCCTGTGCCACCTGAGATTCTGCGGAGTAACTATCAGCAAGAAGGCCCTCACCAGATGCAGCCCCTTGACCTTAGACTTCACAGCCTCCATAACTGTAAGAAATAAATTACTTCTTTCTAAATTACTCATTTTCAGATATTCTGTTATTAGCAACAGAAAACAGACTAAGACAACATATGCCCACACACAAGATATGTAATATATTGTAGCTATTCCTCCCAGTTGTAAAACCATATTGGGCTCATTTCAAATGCTGTCTCAGTGTTAATCCACTGGGATCCTATATAGTATAAGAGTGCCTACACCAAAAGATCATTATCTGGAAATATAATTTAAAACTAGAAGAAATTATTGCAGTTCCCGTTCGAAAGGTGAGGAAAACCATTAATTTTAATATAACTCATTTTTCATCTAGCTCACTCAAAGAGAATAATTTAATTTGAAAAGATCAAATGCATTGATGGAAATATAAGTTTCCAAATACTCAACAGGAGGGTATTGGTAATGAAAAGAAACTTGGCTTTCATCTTTATGTGCTGAGCTTTAACATTTTAATGAATAGAGCATTTTAAATAGAGTCAAAGGCTTCCCATTTGATATTAAGGTCATCCTTTCTAGAAAGGCCATGTTTTCTCAAACTATATTCAACTTTGAAATATCTTTTTTATTTGTTTTATTTCTATTTTACTATCAATTATATATTACTGTAATTGATAGAAAATGAAAAGCCAAAAAAAAGGGTTAGGTTTTCACAGATACTAAAACAAATGCTTAAATAAGCTTACAGGTAATCTTTTCTTTCCTTCTTTCAACCAATACACAGTAAATTTGATTTTTCAAAAGACATACATTTAAAATTGGTTGTTTTGAGCTGAGAGGATTCGATGAGGAGTTAGCTTAGTCTAATGGCAAGTCCTTGAAATGATTGATTATAGGAGGACTCACTGGATCTCAGACATTTTCTGAGTTAACAGTACAGGTATCTATAGGAAGACACTGTTGCCATCCCTACAAAGTAAACACATGGGTGTGTGCACAAGCGCAGCTATCTCATATTACAAATATTATAAGTTGATATACTTACCGTTGCAATTTAATGGGAAAAAAATTGAGCTATCAATCTAGGTACATGAATTCAAATTTAAGACCTGCTATTTATTTTACTAATTCATTCCGGAGAATAGGCCTTCTCTTATTAGAAAATGTGCAATAAATAAGATAAAGTAGAAAATGAGTCATATATTTGTAATTATGTATATTTTAAATATGAAAACATTTATATTAAAAGCATGTTCAAAAGAATATTATGCCTTTGGATTTACTATTTAAAAAGAAGATATTTTATTTGCATATTAAAAGGCCAGTGAGGCACATTCAATCTAGTTTTCCCTTTGAGCTTAAGAAAATTCTAATTTTATGACTTGCTGAGCATAAGATGAAATTACATTTTTTTGCTTGCTTTCTGGAAGTTCTTCCTTGCCATGCCATAGCTCTTCCCCCAGTGATTCTCAATAATAAATGAATATCAGAATTTACTGTGGATCTTTTAAAAATGATGATGCTAAGGTCCTGCTTCTAGAAATTCTGATTTAATTGGTCTTTGGGGAGCTTGCAATTGTATTTATAAAACTGTATTCTAAGATGTCTTTGGAAGTTTGGGATTGTAATTTTAAAATTATCCTAGATTACCCTAATGTGTCCAAGAGTTTTCTTAGATAAAAGAAGAAGCACCTATTTGCCTCATGAAAGTAGCCGTCCTTACATTGTCCTAACCTCTAGGTTGCTAATAAGATCTAAATCCTACATGGAATATCTGATACCTGTGAAAACAGGATGTCGTAGGGTCAATTTTGTGGTCTGTTGGTGAAAGATGGAAGTACAGATGGCAAAAATGGGGAAGCAACATTCCTCAATTTATAAAGTATCAAGTGATGAGTACAAGGTTATTGAGTCTTTCTTACAAGTTGATATACACTTTCACATGCATTGTCTATTCTCATCTTCATTCAAAATTCCAGTTATTCAGGAAGAGTTTTTATCTCAGTTTTAGAGTTGGAATAAACTTGTTTTATGGTGATGAGGATAAGAGCAACATGTAAACTGGTTTAATGTAAAAAAGTGAATTTATCTTGGAATATAAGTTCTTGGAAACCCAGTGTTTTTCTGCCATGCACTCTTATTCTTATAAAATCAAGTGTACATATTCGATCACTGTCAGTAGGTTGGTAGAACACACATTCCTAATTAATTTTTAGCAATGGTGGTGGAATGTAATTAATGCCCTTCAAATCTCTTTTACAACCCACTTTGTTAGCAGTGAAATGTGTTTGAAATATGAGTTCCTAAGTTTAAAGTACAAGTAATATGTACAGTTTCCACATGAGACTCACTAACCCTCAGAGAAAATCACACTCAGGACCTGAACTTTCTTAACACAAGGCTATAAATAACTCAGAACCTGGAACATGATAGAAATGTACTATGTGAAATAACATTTCATGGGCATCTGTTTTGCATGAATCATTTTTCCTGATGATGTAAGAGTGTAACAAGTAAAGCCAGATTGTTTGGTGTCTAGTAGGAGGAGTTGTACCACTCTGGAGCAGTGGTAAATGATGGGTACTATAGTAACCACAAAATAATGCGCTAGAAGAATGTGTTGGCCAGCCTTCAACTTCGCAAAGATCCATGCCTCTGATACCCACCCTTGTTCAGCCTCCCCTCCCCATTACACTAAGGTTGGTCTGTGTGACCAATACCTCATGGAAAAAGTGATGATATGTCACTTGTAAGATTATTGACTGGCATATTGAGTGCTTGTTGTACCTTTCTCATGGATCACTTGCTCTAGAGAAGCTACATCACAACCAGCCCTCAGGAGACGATTATGTAGGGAGGTATGGAAGCCTCATGCCAACAGCCATGTGGGTGAAATTGGAAGCAACATCTTCACCCCCAGTTAAGTCTTGAAATGACCACAACCACTTTACTGCATCCTTGGAAAAGATCTTGAGCTAGAAGTACGTACCTAAGCTGCTCCTTGGAAAAAGCATTAGATAATAAATGTTTCCTATTTTAAGCTGCTGAGTCTTGTAGTACTTACTTACATACCAGTGGATAATGAATACAGTGACTATAAGGGAGGAAGAGGGAGGGGGAGATCTGTTATGACTAGAGAGCTGGAAGAAAGCTTGGATTTGAAATAGGACTTAAGATGGTAGGGCATTCAGAAGTGGAAGAAGAGCACAGGCATCCCACAATGATGGATTAGTCTGTGTTAATGCTTAAAGTTGCATTGCAGTTGGCATGATTGATGGAAGGTGAGAGATGGGCCGCTTCAACTCCCCCATCCAACCCAAACACACACATCGACAGGAATGGCTAGCAGTGATGAAAGTGTGGGAGGGCTTTGATTGATGGAAGGTGAGACATTGGTCACTTCAACTTCCCCCTCACCCACTCAAACACACACATAGGACAGGAATGGTTAGTAATGGTGAAAGTGTGGAAGGGCCTTGAATGCCAGCCTGAGGAGTGTGTATGTTGTCAGCTAGAAATCTGTATTTATAGGAAACAATTCCAGCACTTTTGGCAATGAATTAGAAGAGAAACTAGCAGCCTGTCAGGGGAATAATGAGTCCTGCAAATGTTTTGGCTCAGGGAGCGGAAAGGAAGCTAGAGGGGAACAATTTGGTACACACTATGGAGGCCTAATTGAGGGGAGTGATGGCTGAATTGATGAAGGGGGAAAATAAAGGGGAGAAACAATGACTCGTATTTTCAGGCCGCAGGTCATGGAAAGAGAATGACTCCATGAATCTAACATAAAGAACACAGGAAGAGGGAATGTTGAGAAGATGATGAGAACTAACCTGGCACATAAGTAAGTTCTTACATTTGTGCAGCACTTTGACATTTACAGAGTAATCTGGAGCCATGATATTATTTGTTCCCCACAGCCATTCTGTGGAGAAAGGACAGACTTCATCTTCATTTGGGAGATGAAGAAAACCAAGGCAATTAGGTATAATGAACTCAATTAAAGTCACAAAACTGGTCAATAGCACATCTGGGACTAGAATTCATGTATCTTGATGAATAGTTCAGTGTTTTCCTATTACATCTAACTGGTAATGCAATCTGTAGTATAATTTTTAATAAAATGCTATTTAGGTATACGTGTGTGTGTTTAGGGCAGTAGGGTGTGAAGGAAGAAGTGAGGGCAACAAAACTGCCCCATAGGTATTTGTACCATCAACCTAGAACATCAGTGACTCAACATTGGACTTAACCATTTCAGGGACTTACCATCAGACTAGGGTAAGAGAGCTCGTTTTTTCTCAGCCTTTCTCAGCTTCTCATTAACAGATTTACTACCTTCTCTCTGAAACTCGTATTTCCTTTATGTCTCTTTATGTCTATTGAAAGATTTTCAGATCTTTGAAACTACACGCTAACAAACATGATTTTTTTTCTTTTTTTTTTCTTTTTTTTTTTTTTTTTTTTGAGATGGAGTCTCACTCTGTTGCCCAGGCTGGAGTGCAGTGGCACGATCTCAGCTCACTGCAAGCTCCACCTCCCAGGTTCACGCCATTCTTCTGCCTCAGCCTCCCGAGTAGCTGGGACTACAGGTGCCCGCCACCACGCTTGGCTAATTTTTTGTATTTTTAGTAGAGACGGGGTTTCACCATGTTAGCCAGGATGGTCTCGATCTCCTGACCTCGTGATCCACCCACCTCGGCCTCCCAAAGTGCTGGGATTACAGGCATGAGCCACTGCACCCAGCCGTGAATTTGAATTATATGAACAAAATGGTTTATAAGTACACACCATGTTTCTTCTATATGAACTTTCATTTAAGAGGTGTAGATAATGTTATTGATTAAAATACCAGTAGTGCACTGGAATTCTAATCTAGTTTTTAAATTTATTTTAAATCAAAAGTAAACAAGCAGTTACACCTACACTGAATTTTTTTTTTTGAATGGTAACACAAACTTGTGAACATTTTGTCCCTATTTTGAGACAGACAGTCTGATAGATTTACCAGGTAACTGGATAATTCGAGGAAAATAAGATTCCTATTGTTAAGGCACTTTAGGATTGTCATAAACATGTATTTATCGACAGGAAATTTTCTGATGGGAAATTGACATTTTTGGAACAGAATGTTTGTGATTTTATGCTTTAAAATTATAGTTAAAACAAGTTTAAGTTGTGTTTGCTACTGGCTCTGCATTAACTCTAACATGCAGAAGCAGCTTAAAGAAGTGCATAAATTCTTCCAGAAGCCCAAGGAAAGACTTCACTGAGAAAATATTATTTGAGATAGGATTGAAAAGATGAGTAGAAGTTCAAAATGAGGATATAGTCCAGGGCAGAGCACTCCAGGCAGTTAGAAGAGAAAAGGCAAAAAGACATGGGGAGTTAAGTAGTTTTGTGTTGTTAGAAAATTATAAATGGAGCAATTAAGGCAGGAATTGGTCAGGCATCAGTTATTAAGGTAGCTTGGATGTGATGGTTACATTGACAAACTTGCTCTAAATATACAGATTTCTTTAACATATTTTGATATAGAGGAATAATGTAATAAGAATAGGGTATTATGAATATCACTCTGAAATCAGTTTGAAAAATTAAAAAGAGATAAATACAAAGGAAAAGAGAATTTATATCCAAATAAGAGGAGATGAGACCTGAGCAACTCTGGAAAGAAGATAGAGACATAGGAATTATTCAGCAGGAAGAAGGAGTGAATCTGGTTGAAGCAAATGGATGGGTAACAGTGCCATGATGAAGATGAGGGAGCAAATTATTTTTCAACAAAATGTATAAGCTACAGGTTGTGTAAATCTCAAAGACTGGGTTGGTGCAGTTCTAACACATGCAAATGACAGGCAGCTTGCCGAGTCTTGCATGGTGGCTTGAAAAGAAAGGCAAAATCCTCAGTGGAGCCTTTTTATCATGTTGGAGTTGGAAAGATGAAGAGTTGGTGAATTCAGAGGAACAGGAACAATGGGAAAAATTGGGTGAAAATTGGCTATAAACATTCTGATGCAAATTAGACCTATAAGAAATTGGAAGACTGCGATTTGAAGAAGTAGTAATATATGCTAAAAAATGAAAGCAAAAATAAGAAGAAAATAGAGATAGAAGTAAAGGAAAAGATGTGGAACACAGCAAAATGTGGAAGATAATGAAATGTATCTTGAATGACAGGAGAAGCAAGAAGAATTTCAAAATTTAGAGCTGTTCTGACTAATGTAGGATTTTGATTCACATGTAATTCAACATAGGAGACTTTGGAGACTGAGAAAATGTGGTTTCTTTTTCTATGAGAATACATTGCAATTTCTGTGTAAGATTCATACGGTTCTCTTAGGCAGTCTCCTTCTATAAAAGAACAGTATGTCCCAGCAGTCCAAATCAGATATTCACATCTTCCGGTAGAAATGTGCCTGCACCAGGGTTGGTGAGATCATTGACTGGCTGGCCATGCCAACTCTTCTTAAAATCTTTTTTTGCTAAGTGTTTAGGAAGCAGCAATTCAAAGAAGAGAAAATTGATTCATTCTCATTGGTTTCAATTTAAACTTTTTCTTTCTTAGCATTAAAATCACATTTTGAAAAGATGATAGCAAAATCTCCTCTTTATTTTTAATTATAGTGGGTTTAATGTCCACAGTGCATTTGTTTTCCCCAAGACACTTGATTCATCTCTGGGCACGCCAGGCACTTTTAACGTGAAAAAAAGAGAAGGGATCCTTTCTAAAACAGACATTTCTTTTTCTTTCATTACAACAAGTTTTCTTACACGAAGATACTCCAGACTGTATATATCAAAAGTCAACTTTTCCTAATATACAGAGAACTGAAAAATAGTTTTGTTTCAGTCAACGTCTAGGTCATTGCCTCTACTCACATTTACTTATTTTGCAAGTTGTTTGAAACTAACACCTCAGTCTAATGTTATGGGCATGATCCTTTCTACATGAGTATATCACTTTGGAGATAGCGATTTTTGCAGGGTTTATAATATTGTAGGAATTAGCAAAGTCCATTTTAATAGATTAGAGTTAGGTGATCTATAAAGTCAACCTTGCTATGAGATTCAGCAAGTCTGTGTTTATAGAGCTATGTCTTGATAAGTGTGACAACTATATCCACTGATAAGTAAAAGAATTTTGAAGGAAAGCAGTTTTTTGTGGTTCTCTTGCTCCTTGGGTTCCTGGAAATGAAAGTCACAAATCTGTCCTCAAGCTTTGTCACAGGCCTTTTCAGTTTCTCTTCTTTCAGAGTGAAGTTTCTTTCTGTTTACATCCTGTAAATTTGAGAGAAACAGAAATGAGAGATGACAGAGTGGATAAAGTGAAACAGATTCAGCCAAAAAATAATGTTCACAGAAGTTTATATATCAACAGCTTTGTTACTCTTTCTTATTCTAACTTTGACTCAACAGTGAAATTGAGTTTAGATTAGATGAATTCCACAAAAAGAGAATAAATTTTTGACATGTGCCTCAGTAATTCCATGGCATTTAAGCAAAGAAAGGAAAGATCAGTATCGTTCAGTTTCAACTAAATGTTCTGTTAGCTTTTAAAGTTTTGTGTGTGACATACCTTATAATCATGAATATTATGCACAAATGCTTTTACTTTCATGTTAATATTCTAAAATGTCTGTTTAGCTACCTTCCTCTTAGGGAATAAGATTAAAGAAGCGGAAAAATTTACATAAACAAAGGTTTATCTCAAAGTATTTATTGAGTGCCAGGATATTCTCAGTGATGAAGCTATTGTGATGTTCAAAACAAACAAAATACTGCCTTTGAGGTGCTAGCATTGTCGTGAGGGAGATATAATAAGTAGAAAACGTGTTTTAAATGGTGATAAGTTCTATCAGATAAATAAACCAGATTACATATAGGGAGTTCAGGGTAGTGATTGGGAAGTATGTTGCTATTTCTCAGATTCCTTTTTTATTGCAATGTTACGTTTGTCTTGAAGAATTTGCTGACTTCAAGAAATGGTGCATTGTTTGTTGGTAATTTGACAATACCATTATGGTTTTTTACAGAACATTGCCTCTGAGCAAAGAACTAATTTTTTAAGTGTAGTTAAGGACCCAAATTATGTGCTAACAGATGAGAAAGAGCTAAAAATAATGTGTGGGCAGTAAACTGTAATACAGAGCAGGAGAAAATTTGAAACCTAGATGGTAATAAAGGATGTAAGATAAAGAAACAGTGTTAGAGATATATGGGATAGAAGATATAATTGGAATTTCAGAAGACAGAAAAGAAAGAAATAATATTTGAATAAGTTATCTTATTTGAATTGGTAATGGCTGGGAATTTTCCAAACTTGATGAAGGACATCACAAACTAGATTCAAAAGTGTTACAAATCTCAAGCATGATAAAAAAAGAATAGTTTTTGGTCTCCTATGGGAGTGTTTTTATAAGTACAGAATGGTATCATCTTCAAAAAAAGACTGTTCATTTCTTCTTTTCTAATGTTAATATCAGTTATTTCATTTTATATTTATGTTGCTTTTCCCAAAACGTCAAAGAAAATTCTAATTAATAAACGTATTAGTTAACATTTCTGTGAAATTCTTGTCCTTAGTTGATTTTACTGTTCACCATTTCAGAAAACATTTTCTATTGATTTTGGCCAACAATTATTATGATTAGCTATTTTCTTTCTAATTTGATGCCACTTATATATATATTATTGGATTTTATTGGATTTTCTCACTATCTGTGAATATGTTCATATAATCTTTTCCCTTTAATTTTATGATGTAATGGGTTGGGATAATAGAATTTCTAATTGTGCTCCATCTTAAATTCACTGCTTTGTTACAAGGTATAATTATTTTTATACAAAGCTAGATTTTACTTGCTTATATTAATCTACAATTCTTTTCTTCCATCATGCTAAATAATGTCATCCTTAACTGTTTTTTGTTTTTAATTCATTTTTGTCATATTTTATATTAAATTTAAATGGGGCTGTGACATGAAATGAGGAACTTACTACTTGTATCTAAGGTCTGGAGTAGTACAGACAATCTTTCATTTCTAATAGCTTTATTGAGATGTAACTCGCATACCTTACAACTCACTTATTTAAATTACACACTTAAATGGTTTTCAGAATATATAGTTGTATAATCATCACCACAACCCGATTTTGGAACCTTCTCATTATCTCAGAAAGAAACACCCACACTCCTTAGCCTGCCCCAGAAACTCAAGCCATCCTCTCTCCTCCAGCCCCAGGCAGTTGTTAACCTACTTTCTGTCTCTATGGATTTTCCCATTGCCCATTCTGGTGAGTTCATATAATCATTTAATATACAGTCTCTTGTGATTGGCTGTTTTCAATTAGCACAATGCTTTCAAGGTTTATCCATGTTGTAGTGTGTTGATGAATAATATTCCATTGTATGGATATACTACATTTTTCATTCATTAATTAGCCAAAGGACATTTGGCTTGTTTCCACTTTGGGGCTATGATGAATAATGCTGCTATGAACATCCAGGTACAAGTTTTTGTGTGGACATTTGTTTTCCTTTTTCTTGGGTACATACTTAGGAGTAGAATTGCTAAATTAAGTCGAATTTTTACTGCACGCCTCAAGAATTATAGCATACTAATATACTCATTGTCTAAAATTCTACTAGTTATTAGATTCCTACAATATTAAATTTTGGAAATAAATACGGATTTAATTATGTTTAAGAATGTCAGTTAGGCATTTTATATTCTTTGAGGATATGTTGTACTTTTTTTCTTATGTTTTTGTGGAATATAATATATGAAAGTCAGAAGAATTGAAACACACCCGTAAACATGTTTAGGTTCATCAAATCTGAATATGTTAAACCAAAAATACATTGATGGCCACCTTGAGAATCGCTTCGTTTTTCAATCAGCCATCTTAGAATCCATCACAACTGAATCCAACCTAACAAAATTCAAATGTAAGATAACATTTTCTATTTGGTTGAGATTCAAATTAAAGGAAACATAATTTACATCAAAGTCAATTAGAAGCTTTGCAGAAACCAGTTCAAAACATCTGCTCCATCAAAAGGAGCTGTCACAGTTTACCTGGCAATGCGCCAAAGAGTAATTCAGAATTAGCACAATTGAGTACTTACTCTCTACCGTGTAAAAAATTTACCAAAGGCTGAGACATAGACATTATATTTAAGTCTCTCAAAGTAAATAACTAAGAATTTTGTGTTGTATTAAGTTGCACACCACAAATGCAAAAAGTTATTTCCAAAGTATCTGTTTTGAGTTGTTAATTACGTGGCTCTAGTAGTCACTCCTTTTTAATGTTTATAACAGTAATATGTATGGTTATAAGACTTTCCGGCTGGGTGCAGTGGCTCACACCTGTAATCCCAGCACTTTGGGAGGCCGAGGTGGGCGGATCATCTGAGGTCAGGAGTTTGAGACCTGCCTGACCAACATGGTGAAACCCCATCTCTACTCAAAATACAAAAATTAGCCAGGTGTGATGGGGCATGCCTGTAATCCCAGCTACTTGGGAGGCTGAGGCAGGAGAATTGCTTGAACTTGGGAGGTGGAGGTTTCAGTTAGCTGAGATCACGCCGTTGCACTCCAGCCTGGGCAACAAGAGGCAAACTCCGTCTCAAAAAAAAAGACTTTCCAATATAACATCTATGATACAAATTTCAATACATTCCAGGCCAAATGAACCCTTATAGGTGAAAAACACAGTGATCCTGTTTTGAGGATATATTTTGAATGCAGAAAGGTGTGTTTGGAGGTGCGTGCATACATGTATATGAGTGCTGTATTATTAGTCTGTTTTCACACTGCTATAAAGATACTATCCGAGACTGGGTAGTTTATAAAGGAAAGTGGTTTAATTGACTCACAGTTCTACCTAGCTGGGGAGGCCTCAGGAAACTTATAATTATGGCAGAAGGGTAAGCAGTCATGTCTTACATGGTGGCAGGTGAGAAAGACAGAGAGAGAGAGAGAGAGAGACGCCTAGGGAAACTACCATTGGTAAAGCCATCTGATCTCATGGGAACCCCCTCACTATCATAAGAACAGCATGGGGAAAACCTCCCCCATGATCCAACCACCTCCCACCAGGTCTCTCCCTCAACACCTGGGGATTGCAATTCCAGATGAGATTTGGGTGGAGACACGGAGCCAAACCATATCAAGGATATTTGGACTGGTGGATAATCACAGCATGTGAGAGAATGCAGACCTATTAATAAAATATCCACCAGAAAGGAAGAGTTGATCCACTTGCCAGATAATTTTTTTTAATTTGTAGCTAATATAAGGTTTTCACTGGGTAGCTATTTTCGTACTTAGAGATACTGTTCAAAGGAAATCTCTAGTCTAGTAGGATAAACCAGTTGACCATCATTTTTTAAATTTTTTCCGTGGAGAACAAACCATCACTAAAATTGCTACTCAGTACCAAAACTATAATGGTAAATATCAACTTCAATGTTACACCTGCATTTTGGCAATCTAGAAGTAAAATTAAAAAACCAATAATGAATCTATTTACTAACTTATTGACAAGAAAAATTAAATTGAGAATAGGCCTTAAAGGGGAAAGAATATTGATAGACAGAAACTAATCTTTCTATTAAAGTTTTAGCTAATAGGGACAGATGTGTGAAGTTTCAATTTTCAAAACCTGCAGAGTGCAGATAATGGGAACTCTTAAAGCAGAGTGTATCTCAGTATGTACTTTTGAGAGCATTTGTTCTATGAGCTATTCTTCAAAAAGAGGGTGAGTAGATAAATAAGTTTGTGAATCAAACTTGCTGCTCCATGGTACGTTTTATGTTCTTGATATACATTGTATAGTGTAGACTCTAAGAAGGCTTACAGAAAATAATCAATTCCACTTTCTTTTATTAACTTTTAATTAATCAAGTTAGGTTTGATAAAACTAGGGCCATGCAGAACACACTGTTGGAAATTCTGCCATAACAAACTTCTATAACTTTATTACTTTTTATGTTCTGATTTCAGATGCTGAATGACATAAATATTTAATCATTTGTGAGATGGTAAATCAAGGAAAGGAGAAACTAGAGAATCCATCTTGCATGATAAAATGTCATATATTATACCTGTCTTTTTTGTATCAATTGATTCAATCAAATTCTCCTATATGTCACGAATTTTTAGCAATTTTATTCTTGGAGCTTTTAAAGCACCTTGTATATATATATATATAAATATGTAGCACATATTAATTTAATATTTTAATGTTAAAAATAATAAAAATTTTGAAGTACACACAAACTTATTTTTTAAATTAACACTCATATACTCATTAATCAGGTTGAGAAATACAATTTACCAGAAACTAACGGTATTTAACAAGTTCTCTATCATTCCTCACTGATTGCATTGCCCTCCATTTGCAGATAAATTACTATAATAAATTTAGTTTCATCATTGAATAAAAAATTGGGGGAGATTTACTTCCTGTGTATTCTTTGATAGTATATTACTTGTAGTTATAGCATTATTGAGGTCTAATTCATGTGTTACTAATTTTATCTATCTCAAGTATACATATGTATCAGTTTTTGTAGATTTGTAGTTATGTATTCATCACCCAATCCAGTTTTATAACAGTTCTATCACTCCTCAAAGTTTCTCTCTTGATATTTTTTCTCCATTTACTGGTTGATAGATGCATATCTTTAGTTTTTGTGTAACATGACTAATTCTGTAAGCATTCATGTTTAAGCCTTTATGTGACGTTTGTATGTTTTCCTTTCTCTTGGTTAGATACCTAAAGGTTAAATTGCTGGGTAGTGATGGTAAGTGTGCTGGAACAATTGGATGTCCACATGCAAAAAAATGAATCCAGGCATACAGCTTATATTTTAAACAGACATTAACTCAAAATGGATTATATGCCTAAATGTAATATGCACCCAAAAATCTTCTAAAAAGGTAACATAAAAAAATCTAGGTGCCCTTGGGTTTGGTGATGAGTTTTAAGATACAACACTAAAAGTAGGGTCCATAAAAAAACATAAGTTGGACTTCACTAAGATTAAAGAGTTCTGCTGTGCAAATATATTGTTAGAAGTGGAAAGACAAGCTACAGACCTCAAGAAAATATTTACAAAATGCATAAAGAATTATTAAAACACAATAATAAAATAAAAAAGTAAAAATGGGCAAAAGATCTAAATAGACTTCATTAAAGAAGATATAAAGATGGCAAATAGGCATATGAAAACATGCTCAGCATAAGATGTCTTGATGAACTACAAATTAAAAAACAACAACAACAATGAAGTTCCATTACTCACCTGTTAGAATGGCTAAGATACAAAACTCTGACAATACCAAATGATGGCATGGATGTGCAGCAGTGGGAACTCTCATTCCCTGCTGGTGGGAATGTAAAGCAGTACAGTTACTTTGGAAGACAGTCTAGCAGTTTATTACAAAATTAAGCATCATCATATTATCCAGCAATTGTGCTACTAGGTATTTAACCAGATGGGTTGAAAACATATCTACATGAAAATCCCCACATGAAGGTTTCTAGCAGCTTTGGTCATAATTACCAAAAACTGAAAGCAACCAAAATATCATCAACAGCCTAGGTAAACTGTGGTATATACACATAACGGAATAATATTCAGCCATCAAAAGAGGTTAACAATCAAGTCATGGAAAGACATGTGGGAATCTTAAATGCCTGATAATAAGTGAAAGAAGCCAGTTTGAAAAAGCTACACATTCTATGATTCAAATTATGACGTTTTGGAAATGGTAAAACTATAAAGACAGTAAAAAGATCAATGGTTGCCCAGTGATTTAGAGGGAGGGAAAGACGGATGAAAAGATGGAGCAGAAGAATGGGATTTTCAAGGAAGCAAACTCTTCTGTATGATACTGTAATATTGGATGCATGATATTACATACAATTGTACAACACAAAAATGAACCCTAATGTGATGTCTGGACTTCAGTTAATAGAACTAATATTGCTTCATCAATTTTAACATACATATCACCAATGCAAGATGTTAAAAAATAGAAAAAATTGTGAGCTGGTGGTAGGGAGGGGTGTACGGAAATTATGTACTATCTGCTCAATTTTTTCTGCAAAAGAACTGTCCAGAAAATAAACTATTGGTTTTTTGAACAAAGGTATGCACTAAATCCAACAGAATTTAGGAGTGTATACATCTGGCATGAATGAAAAATGATATATTTTAATTAAAATTAGGGTAGTCACCATATATGTGAGGCTGAGATATCAAATAATTAAAATAAATAAAAACAAGTGGACTTCAAATTTCTATTTACATAGTTTGAGCATTTGGACTACTGTCAAAAATTCTTAAAGTATTATTCTAAACCACTTCGGTGTGTTTTATAAGTAAATTCTAGAAAAATTAGAATTCTTATTTATAAGGTCCTAGTTAATTAAATGTTACATAAGCGATTGTTAACAGTTCTTGGCAGATAGCAGGTCAAAGTTTTGGGCACTGAAAATGTTTATAAACGTATGTTCACTATCTCACTTTAGTTTGTGCTAGGGAATTGAACTCTAAATATATTTGAAAATATATAAAGAAATATTTGCCCAAGTAATTTATTAAAGTTGTAAATAAACATTTGCAACTATTTTCAGCAGGGCATTGTACTAGGCACTGAGGTTGTGGAGATTCTGTTTATAAACAGTTTGCAATCCTGAGATAATTCTGGGAATAAGGTAACATGTATGACCTGGCAGAAGATGAATCCACTAGGGATGTCTTATAGAATTCACTTTCTTCAAGTATTGGTCCAAATGGCACATTCTCAGTGGAGTGTACCCTGACTCACCCTTTAAAATTGTGAATTCTTCCCATCACAGCAGTCTGTACCCTTACCCTGCTCTAAGATCCTCTGTAGCATTCTCAGCTACTGAAGTATTATAGAGTGTATTGATTTTCTTAATTTTATTTTCTGTCTCCCCCTGGTTTCTTTTCAGACACGCTAGAATGCCACCTTCATATGGGTGGAATTTTTTTTCTCCTGTATTCTATTCATTGGTTTGCATATTTTAAGCACTTTATTCATATTTTTTGGGTTAACAGACGAGAAAAGAGATCTTGGAGTACGCATGAAATGCTTGGGAAAACAATCTTAAAAGAACAAAATCTTCATGTCAGGGAGAAGAGAGACAAGTAACCATAGGCAAGGTTGTATTGTAGAGTGTCTTGAATAAAGCAGTTGTTTCTTCTAGCACTTAGTTTAGTATGGTCTTTCTACGAACTTTATGAGTTACCATTGATAGAGCATGATACAGGCATTCTCTGAACAATTACAGCAGCAGGATTGAATATAGAATATCATTAGAACCATTAGAATAAAAAAATTTGAACCGCGGAAAGAAAATGACAAGTTTGAAAAAACAAAACAAAACAAAAACATAAAACAACAACAAAACAGAAAAAGAAAATCTGGATCTGGATTTGTAGTTCCTCTGTATTTTTGTTCTTTTTGAAATTGCCAGCCATATGGTACCTTTCTAAAATCCATCTTTCTCTGCAAATTTTATTCTATGCAGAAAGACCAATGTAGCTTTTGTGGCACACTGGATTTTGAGCCCACAAAATGCTGGAGTAAATCATGAGAAAGAAGCACAAGTAGCCCCAGGTAAAGACGTTGTCACTCCCTATTTACAGTCACTTGCTCGGTGAGTCTAGGCCTCAAGAACTTGTGTGATTTTTTCCAGAACACTGACTTCCATATTGTATTTATTCAAAAGTTAAAAACATAAAACACTTGGTTAATACACAAACATTTTGCTGTGTGGCAATGGAAATCAGCATTCCTGCTAAGCACTTATTGATAAACTGTGAAGGACAGTCACTGTGGCTATGAGAACACTAGAAGTTTGAGAACTGAGCTGGTCCAGTGTACTTGAGTGTCTCAGACAGGCTGTCCTGAAATCTAGTACTGCTAAATCCTATACCAGCCAATCTGTTCCCTCAATCAGCAAGGTCACCATGAAAATGATTCAAAAAAAAAAAAAAAAAGAAAAAGAAAAATTGACCTACTCATTTTCATCTGGTTGAATCATGTTCACCCTTGTGAACATGACCATGACCTGTGTCATGGTTCAGGATAATTAGCCAGTCCGGTAGCTGAAACTATGGCCCACTGGCCTGGGCACCTTACCTTGGGAACGCTGTTGTCTTTATTTCTGGACTTCGGAACAAACGGAGCAAGGTCATTGTTTAGAGCTAGAGTAACCGCTACTGTATTACAACACACTTTTAAAATAATACAACCAAAAATTTACATTTTCACATGTTCTTCACACTGCTGACACACAATTTATCTCCTTTACAATATTCCTTTCAGTACATTAAAAAATTAAATATAAATAAATTAATTAACATATGAACTCCAGCAACAGCAAGATAGAAATTTGTGTGAGCTTAAACATTTTAAAAGAAGTTTTTATAAATCAGGGCTATCAAATGGGCTTACGTTTCCTTTGGGGAAAAATATCCCTTCCTTCTCTAGTTCATATTATCCTCCTTCTCACAGTCTAGCTTCACAGTAACTTATTTTGGGAATATAATTGCCTCTCAGTATTTGTGGAGTGTTTGTTCGAGGACCCCCCCACCCTCCAACACCATTCACAGATGTTCACATCCCTGATATACAATGTTACGTTAATGTTATATATAAATATTATATTAATAATGTTATATTATATATAAATATAATTAATGTTATATTAACATAACATCTATTAATACCTATATAATACACACATTCTCACACATACTTTAAGTCATCTCTGGATTACTTATAATACCTAATACATTGTAAATGCTTTATAAATAGCTGTTATAATGTTTTGTTTAGGGAATAATGATAAAAAAGTCTGTACATGGTTCATCAGAGACACAAATATTCTTTTTTTTTTCCAAATATTTTCTATCTGTAGTTAGATGAAATCATGGATGCAGGACCCATGGATACAGAGAGCCAACTGTATACATGAGAAAGACTAAATTTATTTTCCTTTCCAAGTCAAAACAGAATACTTGTAAGTATTATAAATGTGAAAAAAATCCTGAATCTTCTTTTTAATTTTTCTGAGACACTTTCAATATAGAATGAAGTAGAAAGAACACTAAATCAGGAGATAAAATATTATAACTAGGATTCTGTTCTTACTGTGTAACCTTGCACAAATCTCACAATCTCAAGAGCATTAATTCTTTCATCAGAAAAGTGAAAGCAACCATAAAAATCCCATTGATCTACCTATGTCACACTGAGTTGTGGGGACCAAAAGATAATGAATTTGTAAATAAACACATACTCATCAGGCCTTGTGACAGTGGAAGACATCTAGTAGCCACAAATCAGCATACAGGAAAGTGAATTGTAATATATCTTAGGAAAGGCATGCCATTATTTCAGGTATCTCAGCAGAGTCAAATGCATGAATAGCTGTGCCTGGGGCTCACTAAAGCATTTGATTTTCTCTTTTTAAATTTTACTAAAGGCAGAAGTGCATAAATTCTGCCATTTAACATTATTTCAGGTTTACTGTCAAATACATATTATTTAGAATAATATTTAAGCCTTCTTTTTATAATCATATTTAAATATAAACACTAGAAAAGCTTTTCTGTGAGATTTTATAAACAATTTGATGACTGTCAATATAGTTCAGCCAATGACTCTTAGATACTTTAAAATCTTCTGTACATTATTAATTTCATATTTGTAGTTTTCCACTAATGCCATCCACTGTGTATGTAAAATGGACCAGTAGGCATAATGTCCAATGACAGTATTTCTCAGGATACTGGCAAATATGTGAGCTGGTTTACAGATCTTTGACATTTTCATAAGTTCAGTCTATTTTATAATATTATATAGCTATTTCCCACATATCTCATCCTCCAATTTAAGCACATGAAGTAGGCTATGCTATTTATACATGTTTACTTTAGTCCATTTGGGGGATACAATTATTTTTTCTCAAGATTATTGTAATATAATTTTTTTCTTCTCTGCTCTATCCTAAACATAACACCATCTATCTCTTTGTGAGAGTAATTTTATTTTCTTTTTATTTATTTTAAAATTGAGAAACAAAATTACATCTATTTACTATGTACAGCAGGATGTTTTGAAATATAAATACATTAAGGAATGATAAAATCTAGCTAATTCACATATGCATTGCTTCACATATTTTTGTGATGAGAACACTTGACATCTACTCTCTTCTCATTTTTCACAAGCACACTAAATTATTAACTGTAGTCACTATATCGCACATTACATTACTTGAACTTATTTCTCCTTACTGGAGTTTTGACCAGCATCTCCCAAACCCCACTCCCCAACCAACCCAGCCCCTAGTAACCACTGCTACTCTCCACCTCTGTGATCAGGTCGTATTTGCCTTTCTGTGTCTGGCTTATTTCACTTATCATACTGTCCTCCAGTTTCATCTATATTGCTGCACATAACAGGATTTCCTTCTTTTTATGTCCGAATGGTATTTCATTGCATATATGTACCACATTATCTTTATCCATTCATCTTTTGATGGACACAGGTTGATTCCATGTCTTGTCTATTGTGAATGGTGCTGCAATAAACCTGGGAGTGAAGGTTATCTCTTTGGTTTACTAACTTCATTCCCTTTGGATATGTACCCAGTAATGGTGTTGCAGGACTTTTCCTTAGTTCAGCTAAAGATGGGGTTCTTTGTCCCACAGCCATGAAAATTAAGGCTCACAGACAATTTGAATGGTGAGTAAGACAGAGTTTTATTGGGTGAAAAAGAAGAAAAGGGGGAAACAGGGGCTCTCGCTAGGCCAGAGTCCCTCCCGCCCACCGCTTGAATCTCAGGTTCCACACAGGAAGAGGAGAGGCCAGGCTCCTCCCCACTGCAAATGGCACAAACTTCCCGAGGCTCCACAAAGTGGGCAGGCTGGTTGGGGGTCTTCTGGGGAACCCCTCCCACCTTGCTGTCTCAGTGGGATTGCTGGATCATATGGTAGTACTCTTTTTAATTTTTTAGCAAATGCCTCACTGTTTTCTATGATGACTGTACCAGTTTACTTCCCTATCAATGGTGTGTGAGGGTTTCCTTTGCTCCACATCCTTGCCAACACTTGTTACCTTTGAAAATAGCCATTCTAACAGATATGAGGTGATATCCTATTGTAGTTTCAATTTGCATTTCCTTGATAATTAGTGATGTTGAACATTTTTTCTTTTACCTGCTGGCCGTGTGTGTGTGTGTTTGAGGTCTTTTTTCCATTTTTTAATCAGGTTGTTTGTTTTCTTGCTATTGAGTGGTTTGAGTTCCTTATATATTTTGGATATGAATCCCTTCTCAGATGTATAGTTTGCAGATATTTTCTCCTATCCTCTAGGTTGTCTCGTCACTCTGTCGATTGTTTCCTTTCTTAAGTAGAAGCTTTTAAGTTTGATGTGATCCCATTTGTTTATTTTTGCTTTATTATCTATGCTTTTGGGGAGATATCCAAAACATCATTATCCAGACCAATGTTATGAAGCTTTCATTCTATGTTTTCTTGTAGTAGTTTTACAATTTCAGGTTTTATGTTTAAGTCTTAAATCTATTTTGAATTGATTTTTGTACTTGGCGTGAGATAAGGGCCCAGTTTCATTCTTCTGCATGTGGATATCCAGTTTTTTCAATTCCATTTATTGAAGAGATTGTCATTTCTCCATTGTGTGTTCTTGGTGCCTTTGTCAAAAATCAGTTAGCGGTAGATTTCTGGATTTACTTCTGGGCTGTCTGTTCTACTCCAGAGTAATTTTTAATAGTAAAACATTTTATTCCCTGCTTGCTCATTAGCAATAGATTGTCGTTTGGTTTGTCTTCAGTGAAGACATGTGAATTACTGCATTATAAAAGTCCAGAAAAATACTAATCTCCTCAATTGTCTGTATCAAAAGTTTACTCCATCACTTTCATTTTTAGAGTGTTGGAAACTTATTTACAAAGTCCCTCAGTAACTAACCCCCTAACTGATTTGTCTGTTTTCTCCAAGTGGAACACATATACGTAATATTTTGCACCAAGATGCAGATTATGATGAAATTTGAAGTATTATTTGAAGTGTTACTTTGATTCTCCCTAGAAAATGCTAACGTACAAACCCAATTTAAATGTGAAATGCCCCTTTCAATCATAAATACTCCAGTGATATATAATCATAAATTGCATTGACCAGACTTAAGACTTCATTTCAGTTAGCCATTGAAACTTACTAGGTTCTTGGGTAAGTTCTCTACAGTTCCTCGGATGACAGAATACTTTAAAGTGCCTTATGGAAATATTCTTTCTATTTCTTCAAATGTATACCAAATGATAGCTCCTCTTTCTGATTCTTCAATTCTCAGGGCTAAGGCAAACTCTTTTTCTGTATTCCTCCCAGCTCCACTCTTCATGAGGCAAACTCATACTTAGAAGACTATAGGAGGGCTTTGCAGACACTCCTCTGTTAGCCTAGAAATATGAAAAGAAAGTATATCCAAGGAAGGGAATATTTAGGGCTGTCATATCACTATGAACAGTGCCCCAGAGCAAACAGGATACAAACCTCTTTCTTCCTGTGACATTAGACAATGCTAATTGTTTCCCTGGTGAAGAGTCAAATCTGGGAGTTCAAGTCTGCAAAAGGGCCATGTTTGTTTCACACAGTAGCCTGCTTTTGTATTAAACCACTATGGAGAAAAGTTTTGAGGTTCTTCAAAAAACTAAAAATTGAGCTACTATATTATTCAGCAGTCCCACTGCTGGGTATATACTCAAAAAAGAAAGGAAATGGGTAATATCAAAGAGATACCAGCACTCCTGTGTTTGTTGCAGCACTGTTTACAATAGTTAAGATTTGGGAGTAACCTAAGTGACCATCAACAGATGAATGGATACAGAAAATGTCATACATATACACAGTGGAGTACTATCCAGCCCTAAGAAACAATGAGATCCAGTGATTTGCCACAAAGAACTGGAGATCATTAAGTGAAATAAGCCAGGCACAGAAATACAAACCTTGCATTTCTCACTTATTTGTGGCATCGTGTCGATTTGTTTTGGGAGATAACCTGAAAGCAAGGTCCTGCCAACTTGCCATCTGTATTCAATCTTACGTTCTGTAGAATATTTTCATACTACAGGAGTGCATTGTCTTCTAGGAAATTAGATTTCAAATGATGTTTTAAGAAGTATACACATTTTCTGGTATTCAAATAGGGTTTTAGGTTTTTTTTGGATCATATTTTATAGGACTATGTGTTTGAAAATTACCCCAAAATACGTGTGTACAGAATATAAGCATATGTTAAATTACCCACAAGTTGTCAACTCAGGCATGAGAAAAAATTCAGTAAAATAGGAAATTTAAGTTGAAAGAGAAGACATGTTAATGAATTAGGTAAAGTATAGAACATTTTATTTGGGCAAAATGTAAACTTTACTAAACCTTACAGTCAAAGACTTACAGTAAAAATAAAATTAAAACTAGCATCAAAATTTATAGCTGATTCAGAAGAGGAAATTAAAATTAATTGAATATCTTAAACTAAAAAAATACAGGGAGTTGTGAACATGCATCAGAGTATCAAATCATTTTTACTCTAGGGATGTCTTGTTTTCATTCTGTCACCAATTTTTGTGACCTTAGTTTTTGGCTGGTTTCCCTGTTTGACTTAATGACCAAGATGTTTTCAAAGCTGAATGATTCACAAAGTAATGTGGCACCTTTGTTGTTTGTGTCAGGAACTAGCTTTAAACTTCTTGAGCTTTTTAACAGTAAACATTGTCAAAAACAGTCTCTTGATAATTTATTGCCTTAAGTTATGCATTTAGCCATTAGCAGACAAGAGATAAACAATTGTATGCCCTTGGCAGAAACCAGGTAGGTACAGAGAACGCTTTTACAAAAAAATAAGAGAGGTAGGAGAAAAAAAATAAGATCAAATATGTATCTAACAGATTTAAGAGGAGATGTGAAATGTGAATTGGCTACAAATTTTCCAGAATTGGTAATATACGTGAATTTTCATATGCAGGAAACAAAATGAATCTTAAGTACTATAAATAAATATAAACCCACTCATGGGTTACATCATAATGACAAAGAGATAAAACTTAAAGCCAGAAATAAAACACAAATTAACTGTGAACTAAAGATAACAAGACTGCAGTGAATATGTTAAAAGTAACATTGAAAGCCAAAATATAAGGGAATATAGGAATGTAAAAAGTGGTTCAGACAGTGTAGACAAGACTACACCAGTCTCTAGAAAAAGTAAACATGCACTTACCATTATGGTCAAGTAAGGCACTCTTGGGCATTTATCCCAGAGAAATGACAAGCTATGTTGACACAATTTCCTGTACACAAATAGTCATAGCAACTTTATAATAACACAAAACTAGAAACAAACAAAATGGCCTTCATAGGGTGAATGGTCGAACTAACTGTGGAACATCCACACCATAGAATACTACTCAGCGATGAAAAAGAACAAACTACTGATACATACACAGCGACCTGGATGGATGTGAAGAACAATATGCTGAGTAAAAAAAGTCAGTCTCGAAAGACGATGCCCTCTGATTCTGTTTATATAACATTTTTTGAAATAACAAAATTATAAAGATTGAGAGACAATAATAGAAAATAGTAGTTGCTGGGGGGTTGAGTTGGATGGCTGTGGTTGTTAAATCATGTCTATCATGAGGGATTCTCAGAACGGAACTCTTCTATATTTTGACTGTGTTGATTGATAGAAACTACAAGTATGTTAAAACTGCATAAAAAGAATACACTCAGACACGTGAGTGAATGCAAAATACCTGAAATCAAAGATTCATAGACTATCAACATCAATTTCCTGTTGTGATATTTCACTATAATTATGTAAAATGTAATCATTAGGGGAAACCAGCTGGAATATATAAGGGATTACTCTGTATTATTTTTTACAACAGCATGTAAATTTCAAAATAATACGTTTTTAAAAAAAATTTACTGTAAGAAATAAAAACTAAAAAAGAGACTAAAAAGGAGGGGATTGATGGTCAAAAATTCAAAGAGAATTATCAGTTGGCATATTTCATTCCAAATGGTAGTTGGTTTGTAGAGTACAAAATCCTTAAGGGCTGAGAGAAAATAAATATTAACTTAAAATATTATATCCAGCTCAATTTTCATTTTTAAAAAAGCAAGTAAATACTTTCAAGAACACAACTAAAACTGAGGGTGTTTTTGACATACCTCACTGTTACAGACTGAATAATGCCCTGCCCTCCAAATGTATATGCTGAAGCCCTGACCCTTGATGTATTTGGAGACATGACCATTAAAGAGATAATAAAGATTAAATGAAATCATAAAGGATGGGGGCCTAATTGGATAGGATTGGCGTCCTTACAAAAAGAAGAAGAGACACTGAGCTTTCTCTCTCCTCTGTGCAGAGAAGAGGCTATGTGAGAACACAGTAAGGAGGTAGCTGTCTACAAACCAGGAAGAGAAGACTTGCCAGAAACCAACTCTTAGGGCACATTAATCTTGAACTTCTGGCCTCCAGGATTATTAAGAAAAATTTTCTATTGTTTAAGCCACTCAGGCTGTGGCATTCTGTTCTGGAAGTCTGAGCTGACTAAAGCAGACTCATGCACTCACTAAAGAAACTTCTGAAAAATTCACATAAGGAAGAAGAACTGAAATCAGGAATAAAATGATGAGTAAAGTTACAGTGATGCATATCAGGGAAGATCAAAATAAGTAATGACTGCACAAAACAATATTAAAAATAAGGATTGGATTGAGAAAATATACAACTGTAATAGAATTATTGAGCAACAATAATATGCACATTTGAAAACGGTGATAAATATACAAAAGATCTATTATTTGGAAAGAAGTAGAGATATGACTCTTGTCTTTAACTTAAGAAAGCACATAAGGCCGGGTGTGGTGGCTAACGCCTGTAATCCCAACACTTTGGGAGGCTGAGGCGGGCAGATTACGAGGTCAGGCGATCGAGACCATCCTGGCTAACAGCTGAAACCCCGTCTCTACTAAAAAAATACAAAAAAATTAGCCAGGCGTGGTGGCGGGCGCCTGTAGTCCCAGCTACTCGGGAGGCTGAGGCAGGAGAACAGCGTGAACCAGGGAGGCAGAGCTTGCAGTGAGCCGAGATCGCACCACTGCACTCCAGCACTCTGGGCAAAAGAGCAAGACTCCGTCTCAAAAAAAAAAGCAAGCACATAAATAGAAAAAGCTACCAGTAGAGCCTACTGTATAAAAGAGTGAAACTGAAATATTTTATTTAAACATAGGTAAATAATTCAAAAGAAATCAAGAAAGAAAGGGTTACTTTGGTTTAGAAGTTCTTATATAGTTTAAATACAAAATCTTTGTGAGGTATATATATCAAAAAAGATTTTGGTATGTGTGTGTAATACACACGTAATATTCTCCCAGTATATGGCTTGCCTTTTCAAATTCCTATTGGCGATTTTGAAAGCATGGACATTTTTGTGTTGAGGTATAATTTATCCCATTATTTTTCTTTATGATTAGTGATTTTTTTAATCTTAAGTAATCTTTGCCTCAACAAACTTGCAAAAATATTCTGTTGTGTTTTATTCTAAAATAGTTGGTGTTTATTAGGCTTATTTAGCTTTTTGTCCTATAAAAAAGACAGAGAAAAGAATCTGGACAAATTCAGCAGTGTCTTCTGTTTTCTTTTCCTTGAAGAAGGGAATGGGAGGGAGTGGCGGAGCTATCACCAGTTACCCCTTCTCCCGGTGGGAGCCTGCTGGTAGGGTTCCGAAGGAATAGACTTTGATTAGGTGTAGGTTAGAATTTTTCATTCTCCCATTTTTGTTTCACTTTTCCTCGTATTCTCCATTTGCTTGCAATGTGGATAATTCTTAAGGTCTGACAGCCTATTTAATACTTCTGTTTGAATTTATGTCTAATATGCTATTGCAAGTTTTTAAAAAGTTACATATATATCACCATATGACACAGTGATCTCAGTATTTCCCCAAGTAAATAATACGCTCAAAATTCTACATGCAAAAATTTAGAGCAACTTTCTTCATAATCACCAAAAATTTGAAAAAACCTGTATATCCTTTAACCAGTGAATGGATAAACAAATTGTAGTACTTTTGTACAATGGAATTCTATTCACCAATAAAAAGGAATAAGACATTGATTCACACAAAGACATAAAAGAATCTTAAATATAGTTTGCTAAGCAAAGGAAGCTAGGCTTAATTGGCTACCTAGTAGGATTCTAAATATGACATTCTGGAAAAGGCAAGACTGCAGAGAGGGAAACCTATTAGTGGTTGCCAGGAGTTGGGAAATAGAGGAAGGGACAATATTTTCTGTAAAAGAGATGCGTAATAACAGTTTCATGAAGCTGTTTTATGTGGTAATGAGGTGATGAATACATTTCTTATACATTTGCCAAAATCCGTAGACTTTTCTACTACAAAGCATGAATTTTCTTATATGCAAACTTTAAAAATTAATTATCATGTCAAGGAATCCCAGGATAGAATATAGACTGTGATAAATGGATCTAACCATATTACAAATGTATGATACATGCACTGATAGGATTGGAAAAAGATGAGTTGACTTTGTAACTTCAGAAAACAATATTTTGACTGGACACTGAAAGGCTAAAGAAAAAAGTATACATAAACAATGTACTCTAGTTGGTCAATTTGTTTCTCACAGCAGTGTGGGGTTATCAATTCTCAGAGTACTTTCCATGAATACTAAGGTTGAGCCAATAAATCAATCAATCGTAGATAATGGGAGCGAAGTTTCTCATGTCAGAGAAAGATGTTATAAATATGCAAAGAGTGACAGCTAGAGCAGAACTTACTGTGCTGTATTAGAGATGGAGACATGAACATACATCTTTTTAATATTTTACAGATACATGCAGGAATAAATACAGACAGGTATATATAAATGGGTTAGGATACACACATTGATTTTCACATCGTGGAAGCAGTGACATATCAGCAGCAATAAGCATACCCAGTCCCTCAGATCTTGGTGTCAAATTCTCATTCTGGAATTAAAGGAAACAGGGCTCCCTAGAGAAATGGTTCTGTTTGGGGGTGGATTGGAGAAAAGATATAATGAGCCTAAAAATAAAGTGTGTTAGAAAGTAAGAACTCTAAAAAAAGAAGAGTTTGTATTGAAAAGATACAGGAATCCCACCTGAAAGTGCTCCCAATTGCCAAAGCTGGGACAATTTAAACACATTGCAAATAAATAATGTGAATATAAACAATGATAATGTTTGATTTTAAACCAAAGAACAAAATAAATATCTGAGCCCATACCAATAATAAATAAAGCATATATGCATAAATGGAAGAGAAGAGACAATTTTTTTTGCCAAATAATTCCAAGTAACAAGTGTAGAAATAGTGATGGAAATAGAAAATCACCAGTAGAACACCACAGTAATAGGTGCTACAGTCAGTATCTGCTGGTGAATGCTAAAATTAATTGGCAACTCAAGGGAAATAGGATATTTGCATAGCTTCAAAGTATCTCTTCATAAATATGTACTTATTACTACTATAGTCAAAATATATGCCAATGCATTCTTTGATACTTCACTCACCAAGTGTTGGAGTTTAATACCCCTACTATCATAAGTGTAGTTTGAACTTAGTAACTTGCTTCTAACACAGAGTATAGAAAGGAAAAAATAATTTTACAAAGGAGAAATTTGGCAGACATGACCTTAACCAAGTGATCAAGGATAACATAATCAATTATAAGTCATGCTGACATCATGTAGCCCTTGATATGTTGTGAAAAGAAGGGGACGTCACCTTTAAGATATTCCTCACCAAAGCTTGTCTCTTCAGTTTAATCACACACAGTAAAGGTCAGCAAAGTCAGGTTGAGGAACATGACACAAAATATTTGAAGAGTACTCTTCAAAAGTGTCAGCAATACAACAGAGAAGAAAGACTGAGAAACTGTCAGAGATTGAGAAAGGACACTAGGAGACAGGACAACTAAATGCAGTCAGTATGGTATCCTAAACTGGATTCTGCAACAGAAATAGAATATTAGTGAAAAAACTGGGGAAATCCAAAGAAAGTCTCTAGTTAATGAATATATTTTCTCAATCACCACGTTCATTTGGCAGGTGCTAACCAGTTCAGTACAGCAAGTAAAATATATAAAAGGCAGGCCAGGTACAGTGGCTCACGCCTGTAATCCCAGCACTTTGGGAGGCCAAAGTGGGTGGATCATGAGGTCAGGAGTTCGAGACCAGCCTGACCAACATGGTGAAACCCTGTCTCTACTAAAAATACAAAAATTAGCCGGGCATGGTGGTGCACACCTGTAATCCCAACTACTGGGGCTGAGGCAAGAGACTCACTTGAACCCAGGAGGCCCTGGGTTGTGGTGAGCCAAGAGTGTGCCACTGCACTCCAGACTGGGCGACAGAGTGAGACTCCGTCTCAAAAAAAAAAAAAAGGTAAGAGAATTAGAAAGGTAAAAGCAACCAACTCTTTCCCCAAATAATTTAACAATACATTTTAAGAGTTAAAACAAAAGCATAGCAGTGTTGCTAGTTACTAAATCAATATATTAAAATAACTATATTTCTATAATATATCCAATAACAAAACATTTAAAAAATTAACATTAAATAAATTTACAACAACAACAAAAACATCAAGCACCTAGAAATAAACATAACAGAATAGATGCAGTATTTCTACCAAAGGGATAAAACTGTACTGAGAAATAATAATGTAGAACTTACAACATGTTGATAGAGTTTTTTGCTCATTTATTTGACAAATATTTATTTATTGAGTACATACTATCTACTTGCCAGTCCCTGTCAAAATAGCAAATTTTGTATGCATGAATATGTATGCGTGTGTGTGTGTGTGTGTGTGTGTACGTGTGTTTGACAAGTTTCTTCTGAAATATACGGAGAAATGCAATAAATCTAGGATAGGGAAGACTCACTTGAAAAAGAACAATACCATACAAGAACTTGCACTATTGGTTAGTCAGATTTGTTATAAATCTATAATTATTAATACATTCTGGTAATAGTGCAAGGGTAGATAAAAGACCAATGGCATAGAACATTGTGATGTGAACAACTGGCTTTATGACAAAAATGGCATTGCACTACAATGGGGGAAATGATAGTCTTTTGCATTAATGATTCTGGGCTGCTTTAATATCAATATAAGAAAGAGTAAAATTTAATACCTTTCCCAACAATATGGGCTAAATACAGATTTGTTTAGCTTGAATCTTATGCAATTATGGAGATTTCTTAAAATACAACAAAAACAAAACAAAATTACAAATACAAGAGTAAGATAAAACTAGATGATTTTCATAATGTTTAAAATGAAAAAAAAATACTGGAATCTGACAAATACTTACAGACATCACAAATCCTAAAAACTAACAACTTCCTTTACTCATTAACTGACTAAATTTTGATGTACTTTATTTTTCCACATGGCTGCATAGTCTTTATATAACAATAATTGTGATATCTTCTTCCGTAGAGAGCATAAAAAGGCAATTCAGTCCTACTGTCATTGATTGAAATTTGCTTTTGTTTCTTGATAGCTGGGATGCATACAGTATACAACTTTATAAACCTACCTTAAACATAAAAAAGTGCAAGAATATGTTTGTGATAAAAGTCAAGATAATGCTGAACTTTGAACAGTTAGGGGCAAACTGGGGATATGGTGCTGATAGA